>NW_028318294.1:11632500-11977083 GCF_062004578.1 Staurois parvus | reverse complement strand
TTCACTCATTATAAAGAGGATCTTCACCCAAAAGGGTGAAGATCCTCCCCTTTTCTGCCATATTTGAAATACATTTTCTGGGGGGGACCGGTTACTTGGTTTTGACAGGAACCAGCTCACACTTGCAGTCAGATCGCCATGGAGGATCCACCAGAAGTTCTCCTGCCCCTCTCCTTGCCTGCAACCTTCTGGGGCATGTCTCTGGTCCCAGAAGGTTGCGGAACTATTCACAAAGCACAATATGCCTCAGGCAAGTGCAGTAGGAACCTGTTTGTGAAGCCACAAGGAGTCACAGCCAGCTGCCTAAGGTTAACAGCTCTGGGGACCTGAAGAACTGGCCCAGGTGAGGACAGCACTGGAACCTTGGACAGGTGAGTGTTCTTTTAATAAAAGTCAGCAGCAGTTTTTGATGACCTGACTGATGCTCCTCTTTAAGATTAATAATTAAGAACATGCCTCTCTTTTTTTGGATTACAGATAAAACCGACCTAACAAGAAGGAGAATGTGGCAGATATAGAAACTGGTGTTATGTACAAAGATCACTTTAACCCTTTTGCTGCCAGAGCCGTTTTTGCATTTTTTTGTACACATAAATAAGAAATCATTTTATGCCTGAAGATTACACAAAACCCCCAAACATTATACTGTATATTTACTGAAAGCAAATACCCTAGAGAATAAAATAGTGGTAGTTCTAATTTTTTATGTCACACAATATTACCACAAAGGTCTAAGAAAATCAAAAATTTCAGCAAAAAACACACTACAGTGAATTTTAGGGCAAATGTAATACCTACATTTGTGGTAAAATATAAAAGATGAGGTTGCACCGAGTACATAGATACCCAACATGTCTAACTTTAAATTTGTATATGCTTGGGAAATGGAGACAAACTTCAGAACCCTATATTTTCTCGAGGTGACACCTCAAAAGCCCCTATAAAATAGGGGGCTAGAATTATTGCTCTCACTCCTGTGTGCGCGTCGATATGTAACACATGTATCGCAATCAATGTTTTCATAAATAGGCACCCTGAGACGTGTGGTAACGTTCTTATGTGAATATATGGGGAGCTCAACATTTTTTGGGGGGCTATTATGTGCTTTGGTAAAAAAATTTTTCTTGCAATAAAAATCTATTTTTTTTTTCATCACATAGGGGACAAAAAGTCCCCTATGTGATGATTTTTAGGTGACAGGTTCTCTTTAATGAGACAGGCAGGGTCTAAAAGATCCCTGGGCTCCACTGAATGTATTGCAATGCAGATCGCATTGTAATACATTTCTCCCCAGCAATTCTAGCCAGGGAAAGGGGCATAGGTGACCCAGAAGTGATGTCATACAAGTCGCTTTCCATGTCACAGCAAGAAAGGGAGAAGAGTGGACATGTGTCCATTCTTCTCCCTCCCCTTTACCCGCTCGCACCCGCCATGTCAGCCCTGGGTGTTACAAGGACCCAAGATTTCTGTCAAGTAATATGTTGCTGAATATATGGCTGACCCCTCTTGCTTTACTGTAAAAACTGGCACACAAGAGAGACAGGAAATGACATAAGCATGTAGCTCCATAGGAGAGAACAATATATTAAAGTGTTACTAAACCCACAACAGTAAAATCAGTCTGTATATGCAGTAAAGCATGCTTGCTATACTCACTGTGGAACCTAAGGGGTTAATCCTCTGCATTGTGTAAAAAGGCTGTTTGATCTTTTCTTCTCTGCCCCTCCTCTTGTTGAAATGACCACCTGATACAGACTGAATCCATAATCACATGCACATGCTCAGTTTGGTGTGCATTGCTAGAGAGGTTTTTTTTTTCTTGGGAGAGTGTATGTAATCAGCACAGGGTCAATTAGCACTGTCCACAGGGTCAAGGGTTTAACATCCTCCTACAGCAGAAAGAAAACTCCTCCTACAAGCTTTAACCAGTGCTCTGCTGAAGTCACATGACTGCTCTACCTGCTGATGAGAAAAGGTATTTAGCAGTTTATATTTACTAAAATAATTGCATTATCTGTGTATTGTGGGAGACCTGATATAGCGAATGCAGGGTCCGGGGTTTAGTACCACTTTAACCACTTTTCACTGACACCCTTTAAGAGCTTCTAGATATCGGGAGGCAGAGGTGGGCATTTGGATCATGTGACCACTGTGATTAGCTGTCACATCAGTCACATGATTGGAAAGCTCCCAATGGCAAGTATGCATCGGGAACAGGGGCGGATTGACAACTCATGGGGCCCCCGGGCAACAGGGGATCAAACTCAAAAAAGCCTATGAAAAAGGTACCAGGGGCATCTCATGGGGCCCCCTACTGACCCTGGGCCCTCGGGCAGTGCCCAAGTTTCCAAATGGTCAGTCCGCCTCTGGGTATAACATTTCATTTTTGTTAGTTTAACATTGTTATTACTCTGTCTATCAAACTGTGTTATAATCTACCAGCTGTGGGCTCATTTATATTCAATTTACCATTTATTCTAACCCATATCAATAGATTAGGAACATTTACCACTAAGGGTGTGTGTCTAGTTATTGGTAGTAACCTACAGCCAGGTTAAAGCTATTTTACACTTGAGTATTCATCCATGCTTGCAGTCATCTTTAGTTAACCAGGTGTGTCAGAGGGGTTGAGATTGTTCTTGGAGTCAAGGCACAGAACAGACAATCCACAGAGAAGTTACCAAGCGGCTTCTTCGGGGGTGGTGCTACAGACAGACAATACAAAATGCTGTGTCCTATAGACACTGCCGTCAATAAAGTACAATATGTAATATTCAAAATGAAATAAATCCCGCAAAAACTAAAAAAACAACATATGTTAATAAAATCCCACACATCTGCACAACCCGTATCCACCAGACCCCTCATATGCCAAATATCTAACAGCCAAAAAGGGGTCTTAAAAGGATCTCTAAGCTGATGTGACCTTGGTCATACCTAAAATACACAAGTCCATTAATGTTACAATGCATCAAAGTAAAAAACAATATATATCAATTATACAAGATTTAAGAACCCACACTGAGCTATGTCATTTAGGATTAATTATTATCTATACTGTATCTGCAAAAGTCAAAATCATAGGTAGATGTAATGTAAAAAAAAAGACTTGGATAACAAAAGCAGGATGGTCGATGGTGTGATCCTTGATAATTTGCTGATGAGTTATAAAAGGCTGGGCTGGTGGAATGATCAGTCCGCCCCTGATCGGGAGCTAACCAATCTAGGAAGAGCACTCTCAGCACGGTAAGTTGTTTGTACAGGGCCACATATATGTGGCAACTACGTTGGGGCCCACCTGCCAAGAGGCTACACATATGTGTACTGCTGGAGTGAAGTGGTTAATACTACCCCAACAGTACCACCTAGTGGCAGAACTAATAATTGCATTATGATATATGGGAATGGTTGTTGCACCTTTGTCTGTATAAACAGCATGATATTAATTTACCTTGTCCAGTGATACTATAGTTACAGGTCTCGGGCTCACAGTTTTATGCCTTATTTCAAATGAGAGGGATGCCTTGTCAGAGATATTAATGTTTTTTATTTCATGACTTGGATCTACAGTCAGTGTACCATATATGTTTTAGCTGAGGACTTCTCCAAACTGATTAAAAAAATGAAGAGCTCTGGGTATAAGCGCTCTTCCTGGCCAGCTCGCTCTCCTGCATGACAACCCTCAAGTGGATATTTAGTGCACTAACTACTATTTTCCATTTTGCAGCTGTGAAAAATCTCTCCTCTGTGATGGTGTGGAGTTCAATTCCATGGAAATGAATGGGATTAATATCTTTTAAAGCGAGGATTAGTCATCAACGCCGAATGCCGAGTGGGGGGCCCAGGGGTAATGATGGAGGCACCCACAGTTTTCATCTCGCTACCGAACAAGCTTTTATTCCTTAATATTTCCCTTTATTTCTATAAACGTCTTCTCTGAGCTGCCAGCTAGAATCTCCCCACCGCGGTCTCATTTCAATGTAAAAACCAATTCCAATTCTTTCAAGAAGAGATGATAATTCCAATTGGACTTTTTTTTTTTTTCTTTTACATTGGAATAGACTGAGTAGAGAAGCTGAGGTTCCTTGATTGAAAGAGACAGAACTGAGCAAGATTACATTGCTAAACACTAATCCTGCCCTGTTCCTCCATATGAATGCAAAATAACTATTTTGCCTGAGAATGAATTTTAACCAATCTCTCAGAGATGACACAATTCATACAGTACGAGGACCATACGGTTAACCTGTGTGGCTCTGGAACTATACCATTTTTTAATGGTGGTACAAAGTGACCTAATAAATTATAAATTTTTTCATGTAGGAAGGGTAACTGTTCAGCGTTCAGCTCATTTAAAATGTTACTAAAGGCTAAATGTAACTTTTCTTAAAAATGTCACCCCCCCCCCCCCCACACACACACACACCTATTCTGCATACAATGTATAAAAAGAATCTGTGCACTTACCTATTTTTCATCCAGTCCTGTCTAGTCAAGGGATCCCACAGCTGTGGCTCCTCTGTGGAAGGGAGCTCTTGACAATATCCGTGACATCATTGAGCTATGACATCACCCATAGGCTCCCATGCCCAAGCCGTTGTTGGCTCTCCCTTCTCTCCCATGCAGCATCTGCTCACTGACACAGGGAAGCTGGAGCTACAGGATCACATGACCAGATCAGAACTTTTTAAAGAATAGTTAGCTTCTTCAAATTGTCAACCCACCACAGCACTGCCCGAGGGCCCGGGGTTAGTAGGGGGCCCCATGAAATGCCCCTGGTACCTTTTTTATAGGCTTTTTTGAGTGTGGGCAAGGACACAGGGGCCCCATGATCCTCTATTACCGGAGGGCCCCATGAGTTGTCAGTCCGCCCCTGACCCACCACTACCTCCACCACCTATTCTGTCTACTCTGTATGAAAAAAGATCTGTGTATTTACCTACATTTTATCCAGTTCCGTCCAGTCAGAGGATCCCACAGTGCTGGCCCCTCTGTGTAAGGGAGCTCTTGACAATGTTTGTGACATCATTGAGCTGTGACATCACCCATAGGCTCCCATTACCCAGCTACCAGCTCTCTCTCTCCTCTGCCCTGCAGCAGCCGCTCACTGACACAGGAAAGCTGCAGCTGCAGGGTCACATGACCCAGCCAATAAAATGTTTAAGAATAGTTAGACTCTTAAAAATATTGCCCCCCCTACTCCACCACCTATTCTGCATACCCCGTATAAAAAAAGATCTGTGTACATCACTGAACTGTGACCTCACTCATAGGTTCCCATGCCCAGGGGCGGACTGACCATTCGAGCACTTGGGCACTGCCGAGGGCCCAGGGTCGGTAGGGGGCCCCATGAAATGCCCTGGTACCTTTGTATAGGCTTTTTCGGGTGTGCTTTGAGTGTGGGCAAGGACACAGGGGCCCCATGTTCCCCTATTGCCCGGGGGCCCCTATGAGTTGTCAGTCTGCCCCTGCACCATGCCCCAGCCGTTGTTGGCTGTGCCTCCTCTCCCCTTAGATTGTACGCCCTTTGAGGGTTGGGGACTGATGTGAATGTGCAATATCAGGGGCGTACTGACCATTTGGAAACTCGGGCACTGCCCGAGGGCCCAGGGTCAGTGGGGGACCCCATGAGATGTCCCTGGTACCTTTTTCATAGGCTTTTTGAGTTTGGGCAAGGACACAGGGGCCCCATGATCCCCTATTGCCCGGGGGCCCCATGAGTTGTCAGTCCGCCCCTGTACAATATATGTAAAGTGCTTCATAAATTGATGATGCTATATAAGTACTTGTAATAAATTAAACAATAAACACACAAAAATAAGCACACTGGTGTAACTAAACCAAGAGAAAAAAAGTATGTTGTTTTAGTGCCCATTCACACTGGCATGGACAGCTGCTGCACACTAAATCACAGCAGTTTATTGCGCAACAGCTGTCCATAATAGCTGCAGTGAGCCGCTGGCAGGGGGCAGTGTGATGTGTGTTTCAGTGCATCACATAGCTCCCTTTTCTTTTTTATTATTTGTATGAACTTTATTTGAAGTGCGCAAAAGTGCACTTCATTCATGTCACTGTACAGCAGTGTGATGTGTTGTGCTGCTGTACAGCGATATGCAATCTCTTCTTGTGTGTTTCTATAAAAAGCAGCATGTATGCATTTTATCGCAGCTCACTGCACTGCACCTTCAGGGTGCATTGGAATGTGTGAATAGGACACTTGTTTTATATGTACAAGTGCAAGCATGGCCCAGAAAATATTTAACAACAAGCAGCTGAGTAATCGAGACATCAATATCTCATATTTTGGGAACATATAAGAAGGGAAGGACTGGGAAGGGAAGCATTGGTTAACCAAAATTCATTTTAACTAATATACAGTAGCTAAAGACTTAAAGCGGAACTGAACCCAACAATTTAACGGTTTTAAAAAACAGTTACATTCTTGGCACGTAAAAGTGCTAGCTGTTACATTTGCTTGTGCACTCAACCAAACTGACAAACCACCAAATGGCTGGTTGCAGATCAAACAGGAGCAGCTTCCTTGGTTGTAAAGGAAAGGAGGGTTTAGTTCCACTTTAAGAAAGTCTATGCCACATCTTTTTTTTTTTTATTTATTGTTTTATGTCTAGAATTTTGATACTGTTAAAATGTAATTTACAATAAGTGTGGTGCATGAACAACTCTAAAATACTTTCTGGGGTGGTGTTTAAAGTTTGTGATTTGAAACACTCTCTCCAATTAGCAGTCAGGGACAATCAGTAGCAGCTAGAAAATCAACCTGAATACTATTGAAGCAGGGCAGCAGTGCTTGCCTCTAAGTCACCATGCTGTCCGTGTGTTTTGAACAAATCAAGAGAAAAAATAAACAGAATATAAGCCATGAGCTAACAAAAGTTAAAATTTTACTCATCAACATTGGAATAAGATATTTTACTAGGGTATTTCCCCTTGCCAGGTACACTCCATGTTGAGGGAATGTGGCCTGGTATGGTTCAGGAGGGGGTTAACACTCACGCCCACCTTTTCCTTTCCAGCCAGGTTGCATGCACAGCAAAGGGACTGATATACAGTGAGGAACAGAAGTATTTGAACACCCTGTAATTTTGCATGTTCTCCCACTTAGAAATCATGGAGGGGTCTGAAATTCACATTGTAGATGCATTCCCACTCTGAGGGACAGCATTTAAAAAAAAATAAATTCAGGAAATCACATTGTATGATTTTTAAAGAATTTATTTGTCTTGCGCTGCTGAACATAAGTATTTGAACACCTGAGAAAATCAGTGTTAATATTTGGTACAGAAACCTTTGTTTGCAATTACAGAGGTCAAACGTTTCCTGTAGTTCTTGACCAGGTTTGCACACACTGCAACAGGGGATTTTGGCCCACTCCTCCACACAGATCTCCTCTAGATCTGTCAAGTTTCGGGGCTGTCGCTGAGCAACACGGAGTTTCAGCTCCCTCCAAAGATGTTCTATTGGATTTAGGTCTGGAGACTGGCTAGGCCACTCCAGAACCTTGATATGCTTCTTACGGAGCCACTCCTTGGTTATCCTGGCTGTGTGCTTCGGGTCGTTGTCATGTTGGAAGACCCAGCCACGACCCATCTTCAATGCTCTGACTGAGGGAAGGAGGTTGTTGCTCAAAATCTCACAATAAATGGCCCCATTCATCCTCTCCTTAATACAGTGCAGTCGTCCTGTCCCCTTCGCAGAAAAGCACCCCCAAAGCATGATGTTACCACCCCCATGCTTCACAGTAGGGATGGTGTTCTTGGGATGCAACTCATCCTTCTTTTTTCTCCAAACACAACAAGTGAAGTTTAGACCAAAAAGTTCTACTTTGGTCTCTTCTGCCCACATGACTTTCTCCCCTGCCTCCTCTGGATCATCCAGATGGTCATTGGCAAACTTCAGATGGGACTGGACATGTGATGACTTGAACAGGGGAACCTTCCGTGCAATGCATGATTTGAAACCATGACGGCGTAGTGTTCTACCGACAGTGACCTTTGAAACTGTGGTCCCAGCTCTCTTCATGTCATTGACCAGCTCCTCCCTTGTAGTCCTGAGCTGATTCCTCACCTCTCTTATCATCAGTCCGAGGGAGACTAACAGTCATCTTTAGCCTCTTCCATTTTCTAACAATTGCTCCAACAGTTGATCTATTTTCACCAAGCTGCTTGGCAAGTGCCCCGTAGCCCTTTCCAGCGTTGTGGAGGTCCACAATTTTGTCTCTGGTGTCTGTTGACAGCTCTTTGGTCTTGCCCATGGTAGTAGTCTGACTGACTGTGGGGTGGATAGGTGTCTTTAAAGAGCTCAGACAGGTGCTACTAAGTTAGATTAATGATTGGAGTAGAGGTGGACTTTTTAAAGGCACAGTAACAGGTCTTTGAGAGCCAGAATTCTTACTGTTTCTTAGGTGTTCAAATACTTATGTTCAGCAGTGCAATACAAATACATTCTTTAAAAATCATACAATATGATTTCCTGAATTTTTTTTGAATTCTGTCTCTCAGAGTGGGAATGCACCTACAATGTGAATTCCAGACCCCTCCATGATTTCCAAGTTGGAGAACTTGCAAAATCGCAGGGTGTTCAAATACTTCTGTTCCTCACTGTAGGTGTATATAAGGGTATGATTTTTGAGGGAACCCTCAGCAGCAGCATAGGTCCCCTCATCAGCATGGGGACAAGATGATTTGCCCTGGGGTTTACTCCTGGGAAAGTATCCCCCATGTTGAGGGCATCTGGTCTGGTATGGTTTGGGGATGGGAGGGGGTAGCCTGCCCCTTATTCCTTTTCTGGCCAGTCAGGCTACATGCTCAGATAATGGTCTGGTATGAATTTTGGGGGGGACCTCTCAGCAGCAGTGTAGGTCCCTGCTAGAAAATCAATCTACACTACTATTGAAGCAATGCAGCAATGCTCACCTTTACATCACCATGCTGTCCTTGCATAAGTAATTAATCGAGTGGTAAAAAAAAAATGCAAAACAATTAAAGATTTGTGCTAACAAAAGTTAAAAGTCCCCTCATCAACATGGGGACAAAGTTCAATGTGAGGGCACGTGGCCTGGTATGCTTAATGCTCATGCCCCCCATCTCCGCCACTGGTCATTCAGTTAGCTTACATGGATAATGGTCTAGAATGGATTTTGGAGGGACTTTGGCAGCAGCATTGATCCCTACTAGAGAATCAACCTAGAATACCATTGAAGCAAGGCATTGGTACTTCCTTCTAAGTCACCGTGCTGTCCTTGTGTATATAACAAACCAAGTGGAAAAAATGCAAAATAAAAGCTGTAAGCTGAATAAAGTTGAAAGTAACCTTTTTAGCTTCTATTACTTTGCTTTACTTTGGCTGGTCAATAAATGGCAAGGGTCCCTTATCAAGTCGTAACCATGTGGGGCAATAAGCTTTGCCCTACATGGTTATCAACACAGGGACAAAATGCTTTTCCAAGGGGTTTCCTCCTGGCATGGCACTCCCATGTTGAGGGTACGTAGCCAGGTATGGTTCGGGGGGGGGGGGGTTTCCACACTCGCTCCACCCCATCTCCTTTACTGGTCGGTCAGGTTGTATGCTTAGATAACTGTCTGGTAAGGAATTTGGAGGGACCTTGGCAGCAGCATTGGTCCCAGTTAGAAAGTCAACACAGAATATCATTGAAACAAGGCTGCAGTACTTTCTTCTAAGTCACCATACTGTCCTTGTGTATATAACAAACCAAGTGGAAAAAATGCAAAATAAAAGCTGTAAGCTGAATAAAGTTGAAAGTAACCTTTTTAGCTTCTATTACTTTGCTTTACTTTGGCTGGTCAATAAATGGCAAGGGGTCCCTTATCAAGTCGTAAGCATGTGGGGCAATAAGCTTTGCCCTACATGGTTAACAACATAGGGACAACATGCATTACCAAGGGGTTTCCTCCTGGCATGGCACTCCCATGTTGAGGGTACGTAGCAAGGTATGGTTCGGAGGGGGGGGGGTTTCCACACTTGCCCCACCCCATCTCCTTTACTGGTCGGTCAGGTTGTATGCTTAGATAACTGTCTGGTAAGGAATTAAGGAATTTGGAGGGACCTTGGCAGCAGCATTGGTCCCAGTTAGAAAGTCAACCCAGAATATCATTGAAACAAGTCCGCAGTACTTTCTTCTAAGTCACCATGCTGTCCTTGTGTATATAAAGAACTAAATGAAAAAAAAATGCAAAATAAAAACTGACAAAAGTTGAAAGTAACCTTTTTAGCTTTTATTACATGCCGGCTTTATTTTACTTTGGCTGGTCAATTAATGGCAAAGGATCCCTTATCAAGTCATAGTCGTGTGGGGCAATAAGCATCACTGTGTAAACAAAGGGTAGTGCACATTTGGTAACCGAGTGTGCATTTATTGCAGGTTGTCATGACAACACAAACTGTAAGTATAGATCTGGGTTTTGTGTCCCCATGTGTCTTTGATCTTTTGCACTTAAAGTCGTTTCTCATTTTCTACATGTATACTTCTCCCTTCTGTAAGATCTTGCACATCTGTTGTTGTTCCAAAGTCATATATACCTCCACACATAAATGTAGGTACAAAAGCCACAATTACACAGCAGGAGTATTCAGAAACAGCAACTGCTGGCAACAAGTGAAACCAATCATTGAGTTGCTATAGCTATGGAAGATAAAATGAAACTGTACCAAAGTCAGAGAGTTCACTCAATTCCCTGTAATCTAAGTTTTATATAGCCCACTACAGCCCGATTCAGCAGGCTCTACCCAAGGATTCTGCTTAGGACAGCAGCTTCTTGTTGTTGTCAGCAGCATGATAGACATCAGAAGTAAAAGTAGAGACATTCAGACAAGTCAAAAAGGAATGGACTGCACACTAGTAACGTGAAAACATCCAATAGATTTAATGAACAAACAATGGTAAAAAACAGCACACACAGGGAACCTCCCACTTGAGGGCGTCACTAACGCGTTTCAACCTCTGCGAGACTTAATCATAGGAACATAGCTGACAGTTTTTAAAGCACCCCCGCACACACTGCATACATATAATGCAGCATAGGGCGAGCACATGTATGTAAACCTTAATTGTCCCATATGTGAGGTATTGTAGCAAGCCGTGCAGTGGCTACTGACCCCGGGCCCTTGGGATATACACTATCAGTGCCTCTATACATCCTATCAGGATATCCACTTTTAGGACCTCTATACATCCTATCAGGATATACACTATCAGGATCTCTATACATCCTATCAGGATATACACTATCAGGACCTCTATACATCCTATCAGGATATTCACTTTTAGGACCTCTATACATCCTATCAGGATATATACTATCAGGACCTCTATTCATCCTATCAGGATATACACTTTTAGGACCTCTATTCATCCTCACAGGATATACACTTTTAGGAACTCTATACATCCTATCAGGATATACACTATCAGGACCTCTATACATCCTATCAGGATATACACTTTTAGGAACTCTATACATCCTATCAGGATATATGCTATCAGGACCTCTATACATCCTATCAGGATATACACTATCAGGACCGCTATACATCCTATCAGGATATATACTATCAGGACCCCTATACATCCTATCAAGATATATACTATCAGGACCTCTATACATCCTATCAGGATATACACTTTTAGGATCTCTATACATCCTATCAGGATATACACTATTCGGACCTCTATACATCCTATCAGGATATACACTTTTAGAACCTCTAGATGAAGGATGGGTTCAGGCTCTGCGTCACCGGTTCCTCACCTGGGAGTTGGTGTTCTCTAACTGTGATAGTGTCTGGAGTGCTTAGTGTCTGGAGTGCTTAGTGTTAATAATACTGTCAGTTAGCCTTGGGTTGCTAGAGGATTAACTGTGCTCATTGCGGCTCGCTTCTAAGTCTGGAGTTATACCTTAATGCTGTTTTTACAGGACCGCAAACTTCTAGACAATTAGTGAGTGTAGTTCTAGAGCCCCCCACTAGGGTGCCTAAGCCCTGCCCTCAACT
Source organism: Staurois parvus (assembly GCF_062004578.1). Classification (NCBI taxonomy): domain Eukaryota; kingdom Metazoa; phylum Chordata; class Amphibia; order Anura; family Ranidae; genus Staurois; species Staurois parvus. The sequence continues at coordinate 11,965,056 of NW_028318294.1, read as the reverse complement.
GTATCTAAATGATCAATATCTTATCACAGAAAATGACCAAGATGGATATTTAGGGTTGCCACCTCATCCTTCTAAAACCAAACACATATTAAATACACAGGTTCTGAAGCTAATTTATTGCAGTGAGTTTAATTACCACCTTAATCAGCCACAGAACCTGTGTAATTAATATGTGTTCAGTTTTAAAGGGATGAGGTGTCACCCTACCTAGGGTCAAGCTTGATTTTTACAGAAAAAGTCAGGATTGGAATATAATTTCACCTGTCTGTGTCTCTGGATCAACAGATTAGGCTGGGGTGTGATTCTCACAATTGAATTTGTGTTTGGGTTACCTTATTTTGCTTAGTTTAAATTATTCAGCAATATTCGCTCCCATCATTCTAATTATGGGCAATCTAAAAAAACAACATCCGAGGATGGCTTTGTTCTGCTTCTTGCAATGTGCTTGTGCTGTGGCAGGGCCACATCTGCTTGGGGAATAGCCTGGCCTTATATATCTTCCAAATCACCAGTTGTTTCCGTACTGGCTACATGATATACTATATCATTTATAACTTATGTTTACTATTCCTTTCTCTGCTTCTTTGAGTCTCCTAGGACCACGTTTGTAGGTGATGAATCATCTGGCCGTCACAATACAAATGCAACGTGCCATTTGATACATAAAGGAATATAAGAATCCCATGAATTTATACTACAATGAAATGGACCCTTCACTTGAAATTCTTTCGCGTGATCATGTGCATACTATAATTTTTTCGCATTTGTCTGTTTCGTGTGTTGAATTTTATAAAAATATATAATTTAGTAGTAGTTTGTAAGAAGCACTGTAGAAAGACAATTGTTGTCCCCTCCTAAAAAAAGTTCTCTTTTTTTTACCTCTAGGTTTTTATTAGTGGAGGCGACAAGGATATGATGTGAGAAAAAAAAGTATAATAATTTTAAATAAACTGCTGACTTGAAGGTCCTTTAAATAAGATTATTCAAAAATGACTGTTTGATATGGTAGAAAAAAAGTCAGAGCAAAATGGGCCCTTGGGTAGTTTGATTGGAAGAGGCGCCCCATGTGGTTGTTCAAAGGATAGGCACAACAACCACATTGAACGCCTCTGCCAATCAAACTACCCAAGGGCCCTTTTTGCACTGACTCTTTCTTCTACTTCATTCACCCACCCACCAAAATCCCACAGAGCACCCAGGATGGGAATGCCTGAGGCATAGACGGTGACCACACTGCCTCAGCTTGGAGACAGGTTTTCTCCACCAGCGCACTAGGAAGGCCGTGTGTTCCCCCCAAGTTGGGTGACCGCAACCTCAAGTCCATTGTTGTAAGTCCATTTTGACCTTTTTTCCTATTAATGTGGAAGCACTGTATCCTTGTTCCTGAATTAATCTACTACATTATAAGGGCTCTCTAGCCTCCCTTTCTTTTATTTTTTGGTGGAAACTGAGCTTTACCAGAAACCCTTGGCCAGCTCATCAGGATCCTTTGGTCCATGATTTACCACCACACCCCAGACCTTATTGTTTGATATTACTTTTTAACACCTATATTTTTTGATGATCAGATAAGTGGTTTGGTTCAACCACTTCCCTATCGGCTGTTGTAGTAAAATGGCCATTATTCTGAGTGGATGTCTAAAAATGTCCTAATTCTTACTGTTGTCTATGATCTGGCTTCAAGGTTATTACCTCTTTCTCTAGCCCTTAGGAAGTAGTTAATAGCATTGAAACGTGTTGTCTAGCCCCTGGAAGCATGTTGCTCCTTTACCCTGGAGGTGCCCTCAGCAGACTGTGGTTGCTGCTTGCTGGAGATCTCTGGTGCAACAACTGTGTTACAGCCTTACCACTGGCCAAGGCATGCAGGCTATTACTGAACAAACTCCACTGACCTGAGAAGCACTGCTTCTTGATGTTTTCAATTATTAATTTGTCTTTAACATGATTGAAATGACCATTTTTAGATCTGTGCACTTTTCTTGTTCCCCATTGTTGCAGTTTTTAGGTACCCATCATTTTCTGGAGCTATCAAATTTGCCATAGACCTCTAGAACTTTTCCCTCCCTCTGTCCACCTACCACAGAGTTGTAAACCAAGGCCATTCTGGGCAATGCCTAGACAGTACTGTGGGGTTTTGTCTTTTTCTTTTGTTTCTATGTGCTACAGGCAGCAATAAAAATGTCTTATTTTCAAAATTAGGGAAGCCTAGAACCACTATCATTTTTTTATTTCTGTCTGTGTTCCTGTTACAGATTGGTGAAACCATTTTCCGAATTTTCATCAAAATAGGAAGTAAAGGAAAATCTCTCTAAGAGAACCCTGGATTGCTGTAAAAGCCTCACAAGAGTTCTAATCTTACCCAGGTCTAGAAAAAAGTTTTTGGATTGACATACTCTTTAAGTTCTTATGTTCATAATATGCTGGTTAAGATGTGGAACAATGGGTAGGAAATAGAAATTCATAGTTACATAGATGGTAAGGTGGAATAAAGACACTAGTCCATCCAGTTTAACCTGTGTGTGTGTATTTGTCTCTACCATTTCCCCTATCCCTGTATATTGTGTTCAATAAATATACCCATCTAAAAGTTTTTTTAAATTAGTGACACTACCTGCTGAAACAACTGATCGGGGAAGGAAGTTCAACATCCTTACCGCTGTTACAGTAAAAAATCCCTTACGCAGTTTAAGGTTAAACCTCTTCTTGTAGACTTCATTGAGTGGCCAAGTCTCTTCTTGAGTGATCTGAGACTGAACAGTTTTGTCCCAATGCTGGAATCATCATTAAGATATTTGTATTCGCTATCATATCTCCTATTATGTGTCTCCTCTCCAAGGAGAACAAGAATCCTCCAGACCTCTTATTAGTTTTGTGTCCTGTGTCACTTAACTGAAGGTTCCGGTTAGTTGTTGTGACCTTAGGAGGTGACAACTGATGACTTTTTTATGATTATTAATATGAAGATTATAGTCTGTTGTCAGGTTTTTGCTGTTTGTCTCTCTGCCATCTTTCTCATATCTACCCTGTAATTGGATTTTCAGCTGTTGGAGAGGACCAGACTCTCCATAGAGATTACTCCAGAACGGTTCCCACACCTACTATTGGTGTCATAGCATCAGTGGCTTCTCCAGGCACGTGCGGGGGGTGCGGCCCGCACCGGGTGGCACCTACCGCACGGGGTGACACCGGACCCGCTCCACAAAAAGGTAAGTTGTAAAGCAAGTCAACGATCCCCGTAGGATGGATCGGATCTGTGGATTGGGGAGCATAATGGATCGGACTTCGATCCATTATGCTTAATCCGCAGATCCGAACCATCCTGTGGGGATTGTCGGCATGCAACCTATACGGGGTGACACCGGACCCGCTCCACGAAAAGGTAAGTTGTAAAGAAAGCCAACGATCCCCGCAGGATGGATCGGATCTGTGGATTGGGGAGCATAATGGATCAGACTTCGATCCATTATGCTCAATCCGCAGATCCGAACCATCCTGCGGGGATTGTCGGAATGCAACCTATACGGTGTGACACCGGACCCGCTCCATGAAAAGGTAAGTTGTAAAGAAAGCCGACAATCCCCGCAGGATGGATCGCATCTGCAGATTGGGGAGCATAATGGATCGGAGTCCATTCTGCAGGGATCGTCGGAGGGGGTATGACCAAGTGTTATCTCAGCGGGTGACTCCAACCCTTAGACGCCCCTGCATAGGGTGTCATAGGGGATCCAAACTAACCTGTGACACTCATTGTGTGAATGCCTCTATGATCACTAAACCCCTTTAAGGAGAACAAGGTCAGTAAACCAATGAAATTGCTCATAGCTGGTAAGTGTTGTCAATTAAATCAATTCTGCAAATTGTATTATATCTTATTGAAACTCCCGAAATAAAGCTAAAATCATATTAACTTTATTATATTTGGCTGTGATGGATAATTAGTCTGATATTTACTGCAAAAGTAATTTTCTTCATTGTGTAATTTATTAACTGGATCTTTGCTGGATTGGATTAGGTAGAGATAGATCAATCATTTAATTGACTTCCATTGTTCTGGGCAGAACATGTTTTAAAGAACACAAAACAAAAAGGAAAGCTGTAAAGCAGTCAATACTAGCTTAATAAAACAAAACAAAAACAAAAAACAACAGCATTCACTAGTGTAATAACACCATATAACTAAAGGCTGATTTGTGATTAGCTACTATGGGTGACAATGCTTAATAGATCATGCTTTTCAGATAAAGACCCTTAGAGTTCACCTTTTGAAGCATGTTACATCTGTTTTAAGGGTGTAACGTGTAACATGCTCCAGCACCAGTCCCCTAACCCTCCTACCCTGTGACAGCGGGCTGGGGTTCCTCTTCCCGCACTCACTGCCAAAATCAAAATCTTCATTTATTCACAGGAATCTAAGAATGAGAAAACTACAATTCCCATCTTCCATACTGGCAGATAGCTTGTACATGTAGCTCTCAATGGACTGCGAGGGCAGAAATGCTATTTCCTGCTTGTGTGCTTGGCTTACTGATTTTCCCAGAAGTCTTTACTAAGATACAAGACAAATTTTAAGCACCCCTATGATTCAAATGTTAGTTTTAGTAAGATACTCTCCAAGGGTAAATACTGAAAGGATGCAGACACTACAGCTTTTCTCATTAGAACACTGAGAGTGCACAAGGTGAGTTTAATGAATCAGACTTTCCCATTTAGTACCAGTCTGAAAAAGACAACAAACAGCTATTTCTTCAGAGCAACAAAATGCAGGAAACTGCTACAACCGTTTGTCAAAACCCCTGCAAAGCACATTGATCACCCAGAGGGGATTGTTTATTTTTTCTCAACAAATGTGGATTTACTCTTTAAGCACTCATAAGAATTGTGAGGGACAAATGCAGTTACTTGTGGAGGTGAGGCCATAGTTTGATCTGTATGAAGATAATTCAGCATAGACAGAAGTTTTTGTTTAACCACTTGCTGACTGCTGTATAAATACTGCATATATATTTTTATATACAGTATATATATATATATATATATATATCCTGTCAGCAAGTGCTAATATTAAAATTCTAATTCATCATCCTTGATCTTGGTATAATTTTTTACATCAAACGATCAGGTGTCTAGTAAAAGTGATCTGGGTGGCTTTACAGTCACCCAATCATTTTATGGTACTGAGAAGGGCTGCAACCCCCTCCCGCCACCTCCCACAGTGGTTAGTACCTGGGCTCTATCATTCCTCTGGGATGAATTATTATTATACAGTGTTTATATAGCGCCAAAACGTTTGCTCAGTACTGTACAATCTAGTGGGGGACAGTACATGAGACAGTACATGAGACAATACAGTAACAAAACAATATACGAGAGGTTCGAGGGCCCTGCTCTTTTGAGCTTACAATCTAAAATAAAATACAAAAAAAAAAATAGTTAAAAAGAATTGCAAAAGCAGCTTTGGCCTCTCCCCCAACGCATACATGTAAATGCAGATGCACACATTGGTTCCACAAGCATATGTAAACAGTGATTGCACCACCACCAACATCAGAGTCATTCTACAGCCATCATTCACCAAGAGAAGTGTGGGGTTAAAAAAAAGAAAAAATTCATACTCACCTAGATGGTTGCAACATCGGTCCGATGCTGCTACTGACCACCCTGGCTCTACACCTAGAACTGCACAATCAAAGACAGCTGATTGCTCATTTGCTCAGGTCACCTCTCTATACTCTGTCCTTCCAGCATTTTCTGGAGCTCCAGACTGCCGAGGGAGCAGCTGGCTCAGGCTCTCAGCGTGCTGACAGGTTGAGCCAGCTGCCGATCAGGCATCTGGGTGAATCCCAACATTGTTTTCAGGATCCCTGCAAAGCCTGGACCAGCTCTGTGACATTAACTGACAACAGACATTAGCCCGCTGTCAGCTGAATCTGGATCACAGGAGTGCAGAATTAAGTGAGCTTTGACCATACTTCTTCTTTAACGACTTAAGGTCTGCCCTATAGCAGTTTTACTTTTACATGGCTGCCCTCCAGTTCAAAGTCACTTATTTATACGTGATTTTGTACTTCCACCAGAGGGGGGGCGTGTGCGCTTCCAGCAGATTGCTTCTGCTGTGAACACTCACAGCAGAAGCCGGTCTGCCAGTACTGGTGAATGGATGTCTGCCGAAATCCACCGATCTTCAGTCAGGACCAGGGGCGGACTGACAACTCATGGGGCCCCCGGGCAATAGGGGATCATGGGGCCCCTGTGTTCTTGCCCAAACTCAAAAAAGCCTATGAAAAAGGTACCAGGGGCATCTCATGGGGCCCCCTACTGACCCCGGCCCTCGGGCAGTGCCCGAGTTTCCAAATGGTCAGTCCGCCCCTGGTCAGGACACAAAAACAGAGCTCTGCCTCTGTAAACAAAGCAGAGCTCTTTTCTGATAGGTTGGGAAGTGAAGCATTGTATGTCCCTGCAAAGCTAGGAACACAATCCTTCACTTCCCCTAGTAAAAGCACCACCTAGTGTGCACTAAGCACATAGCTAGGCACACAGTTAACCCTTTGATCACCCTAGATGTTTAACTCAAAACTGATTACCTGTAAAATCTTTTAAAGTGCTGCCTATGAAATTTTTATGTACCAGTTTGTCGTCATTTCTTGGGTGTAAGCAATTTTGACACTTGACATGTTTGTTATGTTTATAATTTAATATATTTTTTTCCATTTATTCCACAGTGTAGGGCCAGCAAATCACTGAAATGTACTATATGCTCACCTGGTCACCACTGCCATAGGGTGTAGAAAAGGTGTACGGATGACTGAACATATTGGTTATTAATTTACAAAAACAGAACTAGTAAAAACCTGACAGCTCTAGACTACTGTACAATTTTTTTTCCAGGCGTTGTAAAGCGTATTAAAAACAGATGATTATAAGAATCATCTTATCAAAAAAAGCTTTTAAAAAATATATAAGAATATTCATTAAACAAAAAATAGAGAGCACTACAAAATCCCGCAGATGGCTCCTTTATATTCTCAGCCACACATTTGGCTGCTGAGTAACAAAGGTTTTTGACTAGTTCATTAACATAGAACCTGTGTCTCTGATGCTCTTCCTACTGGGCTTATTTGCATCTAGAACTTTGAAGAACTTTTCAAAGTAATATTTCATTAAGGAGCACACTGAAGAGTCCTGACATGCTTCTCTACTTAATTAGCCTTATGTGATTCCTCTTGTAGGTATTTAATAGCATAAAATACACATATTTCTGGTCACCAATGGCCTATGCAGCAATTGATTTTCTGCATGAGGAACCACTAAAGGACAGTCCCGTGGAATCTGGGACAGTCAGGAGGTGTGCACATACATGAGTGAATAACAGAATTTTGCAGGGGTTAAGTACAGTGTGAGGAAGGGTTAAATCCCTTGTCCAGTCTTTACTGATGGAACTCCTATTGTAGAATTGTTTCCTCACATAATGTAATTTTTTGCTATTTTAATGGTGGGACAAGTTAAGGTAGATGTTTAGGCGCTATATTTATATGCCTCCATCACCCTACATACATTGAAGCACAAATCGCAATGTAAATATGATTTGGTATCAAAAAGTTTTGAGACTAGTTTTGTAACACATCAACAGAATGCAGCACAAGGCTGCATGCACAGTCACAGGGAGCAATGGCCTTCATAAGTTAGTGTGCCAAAAGGCATCGTCCTTTGTACATCGAGAGCTGTGCAACTGGTGCTATTCTGACCATGTGCTTTACCACGTCTGCTATTTCATCATGGACAGCAAGTTAGAAGAAAGTGTAAACATGACATTCTGTGTGAGACTGGGCAAATCTGCCACAGAGATGTTTGATATAATTCGGCAAGTTTACGGCAATGCTGCAAGGAGTCATTCGAGGTGTTTTGAGTGGCATGCGTGTTTCAAGAGTGGAAGAACATTACTGGAAGACAATGAGAGATCAGGAAGACCTTTAACTAGCTTAACCCCCGAAAATGCCCTCTTCCTGAAGATGAAGATCCAGCTCAAAGGTCACTATTATGACAACATTGTGAAGATGCGGAGATCCAGCGATTTGCCAAGTTTCACTCAGAATTTCACGTTTCGCATGTCAAGTGGAAGTTGGAGTTGGATGTCCAGCTGTCCTATGGTATTGTGAGCCTTTGTTTCTCCCTCACTGAAGAGTGACCAGTAAATACTGGAAGGAGGAAACTGATGATCCTCTGGCATTGTGAGTATTTACCTGAATTCAGAGCTTCACTGGTTGTGTGTGCTACCTCTTTTCCTCAGAAGGCCCTACCAATTGTTCAGTCAACAGTGGTCTTTAAGAGAAATTACTTTCAGCTATCCCTAAGGCACAGAGACTGTTAGATGTAGGAGAAGTGTCCTCTGGTTATTCAGTGTTCTTGGGGTATCCCATGTTCCCTTCACCCCATCCAAGTAATTACAGCAACAAAGAGAAAAAAAAGACATTCCCTAGACTGTTCATTGAGCCAGATAGAGAGAAAATGCTGTGTGCCTGCTGCCTCTGCACTAAAGTTGGGGGGAAGTAACCAGTGGAACTTCAGCATCTCCTTTGGGGGTATCACTTCATTGGTCAAGGCCCCCTTTAAATATTTTTGTTTTTGATATTGTCCAAAACCTATTCTTTACAGCCATATCTGATTGATGTGATGGTGCCAAAACCTCATTAGCTCCTTCTTCAAGGCCTGGTAGGCTTAGGCCTAGGTCACATTGGCGAATCTGTGTCTGGTAACCTCACATTATCCTATGGAGCTATTTCCTCTCTACATATGACATATGTCAACATCCACCAGAAATCACTGATGTTGAATATTAGTAATTTTGCCACTAATAAAATGTTACCAGCAATAGTATTGCAGTGTGACATGGATTAGAGACAGGACTGACCCTCTCTCTCCTCTTCGCCTCTCCATTAATGCAGTTCTAATTTGCAGAGACTCTCCTAAATCAGAATGTTTTGACTACTCATAACAATTGACACTTTTCTTCAGGTGTCATGCAAATGACTTAGTAATGCAAGGTATTCGAAAATGAACTCTTCACCTAACATTGATTGCACATTTTAAAGCATTAACTTTAACACCAGAAATATAGTTGAATATTACTTGCAAAATAAAATCCTACTTACGATGGAATGCTTGGAATGGATGTAATTAGAGATGAGCGAATCGAAGTATCCGAAGTGGAATTCGAGTCGAATATCGGAAAAATTTCGATTCGTGCCGAATCCGAAAAATAGCCTAATTCGGACGCGCGAATCGAAATTTTTCAGAAAATGGCGGCTGACATGTGCGGCGACGGAGCGGGGATGTCTGGGAAGGCGCGCAGACAAGGCGCGCTGACCCATAATGCATTCCTCAACTACATGTGATCGCATCAGCCAATCAGCAGCCAGCCAGCCAGCACTGTGTAATGGTCGAGCTATAAATAGCGGCCATTTTGGAATTCTTCATTTGCCTGCAGTCATTGAACAGAGGCAGACCGCTCTGTACTAGGGACAGGGACAGAGTTAGGGCCACAGAAACGATAATTGGGGACAGAGAAAAGTTACTTAGGGACAGAGAACCATTACTCAGGGACACAGACTTGTTAATGAGGGCCACAGAATCGTTATTTAGGGACAAAGAAACGCTAGTTAGGGCCACAGAATTCATACTCAGGGACAGACAGAATTGTTACTCAGTGCCAGAGAATTGTTACTTAGGGCCACAGAAACGTTATTAGGGCCACAGAATTTTTACTCAGGGACAGACAGAATTGTTACTGAGTGCCAGAGAATTGTTACTCAGGGACAGACAGAATTGTTACTGAGTGTCAGAGAATTGTTACTTAGGGCCACAGAAACTTTACTTAGGGCCACAGAATTTTTACTCAGGGACAGACAGAATTGTTACTGAGTGCCAGAGAATTGTTACTCAGGGACAGACAGAATTGTTACTGAGTGCCAGAGAATTGTTACTCAGGGCCCCAGAAACTTTACTTAGGGCCACAGAATTTTTACTCAGGGACAGACAGAATTGTTACTGAGTGCCAGAGAATTGTTACTCAGGGACAGACAGAATTGTTACTGAGTGCCAGAGAATTGTTACTTAGGGCCACAGAAACTTTACTTAGGGCCACAGAATTGTTACTCGCACAGACACAGAATTGTTACTGAAGGCCACAGAACTGTTACTTAGGGCCACAGAATTGTTACTCGCACAGACACAGAATTGTTACTCGCACAGACACAGAACTGTTACTGAGGGCCACAGAACTGTTACTTAGGGCCACAGAATTGTTACTCGCACAGACACAGAATTGTTACTCAGGGCCACAGAACTGTTACTTAGGGACAAAGAAACGCTAGTTAGGGCCACAGAATTCATACTCAGGGACAGACAGAATTGTTACGGAGTGCCAGAGAATTGTTACTCAGGGCCACAGAAACTTTACTTAGGGCCACAGAATTTTTACTCAGGGACAGACAGAATTGTTACTGAGTGCCAGAGAATTGTTACTCAGGGACAGACAGAATTGTTACGGAGTGCCAGAGAATTGTTACTCAGGGCCACAGAAACTTTACTTAGGGCCACAGAATTTTTACTCAGGGACAGACAGAATTGTTACTGAGTGCCAGAGAATTGTTACTCAGGGACAGACAGAATTGTTACTGAGTGCCAGAGAATTGTTACTCAGGGACAGACAGAATTGTTACGGAGTGCCAGAGAATTGTTACTCAGGGACAGACAGAATTGTTACTGAGTGCCAGAGAATTGTTACTCAGGGACAGACAGAATTGTTACGGAGTGCCAGAGAATTGTTACTCAGGGCCACAGAAACTTTACTTAAGGCCACAGAATTTTTACTCAGGGACAGACAGAATTGTTACTGAGTGCCAGAGAATTGTTACTCAGGGACAGACAGAATTGTTACTGAGTGCCAGAGAATTGTTACTCAGGGACAGACAGAATTGTTACGGAGTGCCAGAGAATTGTTACTCAGGGACAGACAGAATTGTTACTGAGTGCCAGAGAATTGTTACTCAGGGACAGACAGAATTGTTACTGAGTGCCAGAGAATTGTTACTTAGGGCCACAGAAACTTTACTTAGGGCCACAGAATTGTTACTCGCACAGACACAGAATTGTTACTGAAGGCCACAGAACTGTTACTTAGGGCCACAGAATTGTTACTCGCACAGACACAGAATTGTTACTCGCACAGACACAGAACTGTTACTGAGGGCCACAGAACTGTTACTTAGGGCCACAGAATTGTTACTCGCACAGACACAGAATTGTTACTCAGGGCCACAGAACTGTTACTTAGGGACAAAGAAACGCTAGTTAGGGCCACAGAATTCATACTCAGGGACAGACAGAATTGTTACGGAGTGCCAGAGAATTGTTACTCAGGGCCACAGAAACTTTACTTAGGGCCACAGAATTTTTACTCAGGGACAGACAGAATTGTTACTGAGTGCCAGAGAATTGTTACTCAGGGACAGACAGAATTGTTACGGAGTGCCAGAGAATTGTTACTCAGGGCCACAGAAACTTTACTTAGGGCCACAGAATTTTTACTCAGGGACAGACAGAATTGTTACTGAGTGCCAGAGAATTGTTACTCAGGGACAGACAGAATTGTTACGGAGTGCCAGAGAATTGTTACTCAGGGACAGACAGAATTGTTACGGAGTGCCAGAGAATTGTTACTCAGGGACAGACAGAATTGTTACTGAGTGCCAGAGAATTGTTACTCAGGGACAGACAGAATTGTTACGGAGTGCCAGAGAATTGTTACTCAGGGCCACAGAAACTTTACTTAGGGCCACAGAATTTTTACTCAGGGACAGACAGAATTGTTACTGAGTGCCAGAGAATTGTTACTCAGGGACAGACAGAATTGTTACTGAGTGCCAGAGAATTGTTACTCAGGGACAGACAGAATTGTTACGGAGTGCCAGAGAATTGTTACTCAGGGACAGACAGAATTGTTACTGAGTGCCAGAGAATTGTTACTCAGGGACAGACAGAATTGTTACGGAGTGCCAGAGAATTGTTACTCAGGGACAGACAGAATTGTTACTGAGTGCCAGAGAATTGTTACTCAGGGACAGACAGAATTGTTACGGAGTGCCAGAGAATTGTTACTCAGGGCCACAGAAACTTTACTTAGGGCCACAGAATTTTTACTCAGGGACAGACAGAATTGTTACTGAGTGCCAGAGAATTGTTACTCAGGGACAGACAGAATTGTTACTGAGTGCCAGAGAATTGTTACTTAGGGCCACAGAAACTTTAATTAGGGCCACAGAATTTTTACTCAGGGACAGACAGAATTGTTACTGAGTGCCAGAGAATTGTTACTCAGGGACAGACAGAATTGTTACGGAGTGCCAGAGAATTGTTACTCAGGGCCACAGAAACTTTACTTAGGGCCACAGAATTTTTACTCAGGGACAGACAGAATTGTTACTGAGTGCCAGAGAATTGTTACTCAGGGACAGACAGAATTGTTACTGAGTGCCAGAGAATTGTTACTCAGGGACAGACAGAATTGTTACGGAGTGCCAGAGAATTGTTACTCAGGGACAGACAGAATTGTTACTGAGTGCCAGAGAATTGTTACTTAGGGCCACAGAAACTTTAATTAGGGCCACAGAATTTTTACTCAGGGACAGACAGAATTGTTACGGAGTGCCAGAGAATTGTTACTCAGGGCCACAGAAACTTTACTTAGGGCCACAGAATTTTTACTCAGGGACAGACAGAATTGTTACTGAGTGCCAGAGAATTGTTACTCAGGGACAGACAGAATTGTTACTGAGTGCCAGAGAATTGTTACTTAGGGCCACAGAAACTTTAATTAGGGCCACAGAATTTTTACTCAGGGACAGACAGAATTGTTACTGAGTGCCAGAGAATTGTTACTCAGGGACAGACAGAATTGTTACGGAGTGCCAGAGAATTGTTACTTAGGGCCACAGAAACTTTACTTAGGGCCACAGAATTTTTACTCAGGGACAGACAGAATTGTTACTGAGTGCCAGAGAATTATTACTGAGGAACAGACAGAATTGTTACTGAGTGCCAGAGAATTGTTACTCAGGGACAGACAGAATTGTTACTGAGTGCCAGAGAATTGTTACTTAGGGCCACAGAAACTTTACTTAGGGCCACAGAATTGTTACTCGCACAGACACAGAATTGTTACTCGCACAGAGACAGAATTGTTACTGAAGGCCACAGAACTGTTACTTAGGGCCACAGAATTGTTACTCGCACAGACACAGAATTGTTACTCGCACAGACACAGAACTGTTACTGAGGGCCACAGAACTGTTACTTAGGGCCACAGAATTGTTACTCGCACAGACACAGAATTGTTACTCAGGGCCACAGAACTGTTACTTAGGGACAAAGAAACGCTAGTTAGGGCCACAGAATTCATACTCAGGGACAGACAGAATTGTTACGGAGTGCCAGAGAATTGTTACTCAGGGACAGACAGAATTGTTACTGAGTGCCAGAGAATTGTTACTCAGGGACAGACAGAATTGTTACGGAGTGCCAGAGAATTGTTACTCAGGGACAGACAGAATTGTTACTGAGTGCCAGAGAATTGTTACTTAGGGCCACAGAAACTTTAATTAGGGCCACAGAATTTTTACTCAGGGACAGACAGAATTGTTACTGAGTGCCAGAGAATTGTTACTCAGGGACAGACAGAATTGTTACGGAGTGCCAGAGAATTGTTACTCAGGGCCACAGAAACTTTACTTAGGGCCACAGAATTTTTACTCAGGGACAGACAGAATTGATACTGAGTGCCAGAGAATTGTTACTCAGGGACAGACAGAATTGTTACTGAGTGCCAGAGAATTGTTACTTAGGGCCACAGAAACTTTACTTAGGGCCACAGAATTGTTACTCGCACAGACACAGAATTGTTACTCGCACAGAGACAGAATTGTTACTGAAGGCCACAGAACTGTTACTTAGGGCCACAGAATTGTTACTCGCACAGACACAGAATTGTTACTCGCACAGACACAGAACTGTTACTGAGGGCCACAGAACTGTTACTTAGGGCCACAGAATTGTTACTCGCACAGACACAGAATTGTTACTCAGGGCCACAGAACTGTTACTTAGGGACAAAGAAACGCTAGTTAGGGCCACAGAATTCATACTCAGGGACAGACAGAATTGTTACGGAGTGCCAGAGAATTGTTACTCAGGGACAGACAGAATTGTTACTGAGTGCCAGAGAATTGTTACTCAGGGACAGACAGAATTGTTACGGAGTGCCAGAGAATTGTTACTCAGGGACAGACAGAATTGTTACTGAGTGCCAGAGAATTGTTACTTAGGGCCACAGAAACTTTAATTAGGGCCACAGAATTTTTACTCAGGGACAGACAGAATTGTTACTGAGTGCCAGAGAATTGTTACTCAGGGACAGACAGAATTGTTACGGAGTGCCAGAGAATTGTTACTCAGGGCCACAGAAACTTTACTTAGGGCCACAGAATTTTTACTCAGGGACAGACAGAATTGATACTGAGTGCCAGAGAATTGTTACTCAGGGACAGACAGAATTGTTACTGAGTGCCAGAGAATTGTTACTCAGGGACAGACAGAATTGTTACTGAGTGCCAGAGAATTGTTACTCAGGGCCACAGAAACTTTACTTAGGGCCACAGAATTTTTACTCAGGGACAGACAGAATTGTTACTGAGTGCCAGAGAATTGTTACTCAGGGACACATAATCGTTGAATTAAAGAGTATGTCAGACAACATGCAGAGGAGTGGCAGAGGAGGCAATTTTTTAGGAGCGAGCAGACGTGGCAGCAGAGGAAGGGGTCGAGGCAGCACTATTCGCAGCCAGAGGCCAGTGCTCCCGGTGTCATCCAGCGGTCGTGTCTCCACCGACAACCCTGCCGTCATTGATTGGTTGGCTCGGTCGTCTTCCTCTTCCCAGGTCACCTCTGACACCTACAGCCAACGGTCGGTGGGTACGTCAGACACAACCGTTAGTTGGCATGGCCCGGGAGCAAGCCCACTGAAATCACATGTCCTCTACCTGCCCCTGTCCTTTGCTGTTCCCTCACCAAGCGAAGTATCGCATGCTGTGGGCTCAGCCCCACTGTACAGTGAGGAAGAGCTAACAGAGGGCGGTCAGGAACGGGGGGAGACATCCGCCTTTTCAGCAGCCAGGCGAAGAAGTACTGGCGAGGAGAGTGGCTCTGTAGCCGGTCTAGAGACAGGTCTGTCTCCTGACCCAGACGCAGCCGAGGGGGCTAGTAGTGAGGCGGAGACCGTACCTGATGATGAGGAGGTTGATCGCACTTGGCTGCCTCGTCGTCATCAGGCAATTTCTTCCGCATCATCAGGAGAAGAGGGTGCCAGCTTGGCAGCGAGCGAAACAGTCGGTGGGTTGCCCAGGAGGCAGCAGGGTCGCATCAGTGTCAGTGGAGCCAAACGGCCACGGAGTAGAGCACCAGCTCCACTGCAGCCTACCACCACGGCCAGTAGTGGTGCCGGTGCGCACGGAGGAAGTAGCAGTCAGCCAGTGAGGAGTAGCGGGGGCAAAGTTTCCTACTCGGTGGTGTGGCAATTTTTCGTCAAGCCGCCCGAGGAAGTAAACGTAGCCGTATGTCGACTATGTGGCCAGAAATGCAAGCGTGGCCAGGGGGCCCATGTTGGGACTACAGCGTTGCGTCAGCATATGCAGCGTCACCATTCGTTGGCCTGGGAAAACCGTGATAAAGATACGGCGGTTCTGCCTGCCCCAGCCCCCGCTCCATCACCCGCTCCGTTACTTGCTCCGTCACCCGACGTCGTCAATCACCCTCTATCAGCCAGTCAAGGCTCCAACACCTCTGCTGAGGGGAGTTGTCGCTCGTTGGCATCTTCCGCTCGTTCAGATGCTCCTTCTCCTGCTACTCCTCTTCTCGGATTCCGTCAACAGTCTTTCTTGGAATCCGTTTCCAAGAGACAACAGTTTGCGAGCACGCACCCGACGGTGCAAAAGCTGAACGTCCTCCTGTCCAAGTTGCTGGTGCTGCAGTCCCTCCCTTTCCAACTGGTGGACTCAGCACCTTTCCGAGAAATGATGGCTTGTGCCGCGCCGCGGTGGAGAGTGCCAAGCCGTCATTTCTTTGCCCAAAAGGCAGTGCCAGCCCTGCATTCACATGTAGAAGAGATGGTGGGCCAGTCTTTGAGCATGTCGGTCTCTGCCAAAGTGCACGGCAGCGCTGATGTGTGGAGCTGTAACTACGGTCAGGGACAGTACATGTCATTTACGGCCCACTGGGTGAACGTGGTGCCGGCACAGCCACACCAGCAACTTGGACAGGTCACGACGCTTTTGCCTCCACGTTTGCACGTCCTTGGTCCAGCAAACATGTCCGCCTCTACCACCTCTTTTTCCGCCGTGTCCTCAGCCGCCACCCCCGTGCCAAGTCCCATTACCCGACCGGCATATCACATGTGCAGGGCGCAACGGTGTCACGCTGTGCTGCACCTGGTATGCCTTGGCGAACGTAGTCACACAGGGGAGGAACTGCTGAGTGTAATGAACAGAGAAATCGACAGATGGCTGTCTCCGCGCAAACTTAAAATCGGAACCATGTTGACCGACAACGGAAAGAACATGGTGTCTGCTCTGCGTCAAGGAAGGTTGTGCCATGCGCCATGCATGGCTCACGTGTTCAATCTGGTTGTCAAGCGGTTCCTAAAATCCACCATCCCACTGCAAGACATCCTTAAAATGTCACGTAAACTGTGCATGCATTTCAGCCATTCCTACACCGCAAAGAACACCCTCATTGAGCTGCAGCGGCAGAACGGAATTCCACAGCATCGCCTGATCTGCGACGTTGCAACAAGGTGGAATTCAACCCTACACATGTTAGACCGCCTTTACGAGCAGCGAAAGGCCATCACCGATTTCCTTATGTTACAAGCGGATAAAGGTACTCCCCTGTGTAACTTAGATGTCAGCCATTGGCAGCTCATGCGTGACACCTGCCGCTTGCTCAGGCCCTTTGAGGAGGACTATGGGATGAACGACGTCATTCCTCTGTTGCACGTCCTGGAACAAATGCTGTTAACAATGGCTGGTCAGGGTGCGGTAGACGTGGCGCACAGATCTCAACGCCACATGACCCCTGTGGGGGCAGGACAGGAAGAAGAGGAGGAGGTAGAGGAGGACATTTGTGCTCAGGAATTATTGAGTGAAATGGGTGGTTTTTCCACTCAGCGGACAGGAGTGGAGGAGCAGGAGCATCTGGTAGAGGAGGAGGAGGAGGAGACAGAGGACCCAGACGCACCGTGGCAGTATGCTGTGGAGATGGAGGCAGGGAGTCCCTCGCATTCCTTGGCACAAATGGCCCATAGCATGCTCGGTTGCTTGCGTAGCGACAGCCGAATAATAACCATCAGACAGAGGGATGACTTTTGGCTGTCCACCTTGTTGGACCCTCGCTACCGGTCCAAAATGGTGGCCTTTTTCACACCTGCTGAGAGGGAGGCCAAAATTACGTACTATAAAAACCACCTATGTAGTCAGTTGGTCTCTGCCTTTGTGCGCCAACGTCCATCCTCAGACACTGTGGGCCCTGTGCGCTCGCGTTCCGCTGGCATGGCAGCAGGGGAGGGGTGGGGTGGTAGGAGCAGTGGCAGCTCCACCAGCAGCGGCTGCCTCAGTCTGCAGTCGATGATGAGTAGCTTTCTTCACCAGCGCAGTGAGGAAACTACTAACCAGCCGCAGCAGCAGCAGCAGCATCAGGTGGACCTGGAGCAGGAGCTCAAACAACAGGCTTGGGCCTACTTGGACAGCACCCTGCCAACCGAGGTAGACAATCCCCTTGACTACTGGGCAACGAAACTTGATCTTTGGCCCCAACTAGCTGAATTTGCCCTTGAAAGGCTGTCATGCCCGGCCAGTAGCGTGGCATCGGAGCGCGTGTTTAGTGCGGCAGGAGGTATTGTAACTCCGCGGAGGACACGACTGTCCACCCAAAGTGTGGAGAGACTCACGTTTGTGAAAATGAATCAGGCGTGGATTAGTCTGGATTTCAAACCACCAGTTCCTGACACAACTGACTAAATCCGCCATGAATCATGCCTCAAACATGTGCCACTTTCAGGTCTCCTCACACACTGCTGGTGTGTTGAATTTTTTGACATAGGGTGCTGGCAGATTACGGACCTCCCATAGCTGCTGCCAGGCCCCTAATCTGCCATGGGCCCCTATATACCGCCTCCTCATGCTGCTGCCAAGTCCAGAGTCTCTCATGGGTCCCTATACGGCCTCCCATTGCTGCTGTCTCCATCGCCACACTCTGCCATGTGCCACTTTCAGGTCTCCTCACACACTGCTGGTGTGTTGAATTTTTTGACATAGGGTGCTGCCAGATTACGGGCCCCCTATAGCTGCTGCCAGGCCCCTAATCTGCCATGGGCCCCTATATACCGCCTCCTCATGCTGCTGCCAGTTCCAGAGTCTCTCATGGGTCCCTGTACGGCCTCCCATTGCTGCTGTCTCCATCGCCACACTCTGCCATGTGCCACTTTCAGGTCTCCTCACACTGCTGGTGTGTTGAATTTTTTGACATAGGGTGCTGGCAGATTACGGGCCTCCTATAGCTGCTGCCAGGCCCCTAATCTGCCATAGGCCCCTATATACCGCCTCCTCATGCTGCTGCTAGGTCCAGAGTCTCTCATGGGTCCCTGTACGGCCTCCCATTGCTGCTGTCTCCATCGCCACACTCTGCCATGTGCCACTTTCAGGTCTCCTCACACTGCTGGTGTGTTGAATTTTTTGACATAGGGTGCTGGCAGATTACGGGCCTCCTATAGCTGCTGCCAGGCCCCTAATCTGCCATAGGCCCCTATATACCGCCTCCTCATGCTGCTGCCAGGTGCAGAGTCTCTCATGGGTCCCTGTACGGCCTCCCATTGCTGCTGTCTCCATCGCCACACTCTGCCATGTGCCACTTTCAGGTCTCCTCACACTGTTGGTGTGTTGAATTTTTTGACATAGGGTGCTGGCAGATTACGTGCCTCCTATAGCTGCTGCCAGGCCCCTAATCTGCCATAGGCCCCTATATACCGCCTCCTCATGCTGCTGCCAGGTGCAGAGTCTCTCATGGGTCCCTGTACGGCCTCCCATTGCTGCTGTCTCCATCGCCACACTCTGCCATGTGCCACTTTCAGGTCTCCTCACACACTGCTGGTGTGTAGAATTTTTTGACATAGGGTGCTGGCAGATTACGGGCCTCCTATAGCTGCTGCCAGGCCCCTAATCTGCCATAGGCCCCTATATACCGCCTCCTCATGCTGCTGCTAGGTCCAGAGTCTCTCATGGGTCCCTGTATGGCCTCCCATTGCTGCTGTCTCCATCGCCACACTCTGCCATGTGCCACTTTCAGGTCTCCTCACACACTGCTGGTGTGTAGAATTTTTTGACATAGGGTGCTGGCAGATTACGGGCCTCCTATAGCTGCTGCCAGGCCCCTAATCTGCCATGGGCCGCTATATACCGCCTCCTCATGCTGCTGCCAGGTCCAGAGTCTTTCATGGGTCCCTGTACGGCCTCCCATTGCTGCTGTCTCCATCGCCACACTCTGCCATGTGCCACTTTCAGGTCTCCTCACACACTGCTGTTGTGTTGAATTTTTTGACATAGGGTGCTGGCAGATTACGGGCCTCCCATAGCTGCTGCCAGGCCCCTAATCTGCCATGGGCCCCTATATACCGCCTCCTCATGCTGCTGCCAAGTCCAGAGTCTCTCATGGGTCCCTGTACGGCCTCCCATTGCTGCTGTCTCCATCGCCACACTCTGCCATGTGCCACTTTCAGGTCTCCTAACACACTGCTGTTGTGTTGAATTTTTTGACATAGGGTGCTGGCAGATTACGGGCCTCCCATAGCTGCTGCCAGGCCCCTAATCTGCCATGGGCCCCTATATACCGCCTCCTCATGCTGCTGCCAAGTCCAGAGTCTCTCATGGGTCCCTGTACGGCCTCCCATTGCTGCTGTCTCCATCGCCACACTCTGCCATGTGCCACTTTCAGGTCTCCTCACACACTGCTGGTGTGTAGAATTTTTTGACATAGGGTGCTGGCAGATTACGGGCCTCCTATAGCTGCTGCCAGGCCCCTAATCTGCCATAGGCCCCTATATACCGCCTCCTCATGCTGCTGCTAGGTCCAGAGTCTCTCATGGGTCCCTGTACGGCCTCCCATTGCTGCTGTCTCCATCGCCACACTCTGCCATGTGCCACTTTCAGGTCTCCTCACACACTGCTGGTGTGTAGAATTTTTTGACATAGGGTGCTGGCAGATTACGGGCCTCCCATAGCTGCTGCCAGGCCCCTAATCTGCCATAGGCCCCTATATACCGCCTCCTCATGCTGCTGCCAGGTGCAGAGTCTCTCATGGGTCCCTGTACGGCCTCCCATTGCTGCTGTCTCCATCGCCACACTCTGCCATGTGCCACTTTCAGGTCTCTTCACACTGCTGGTGTGTTGAATTTTTTGACATAGGGTGCTGGCAGATTACGGGCCTCCCATAGCTGCTGCCAGGCCCCTAATCTGCCATGGGCCCCTATATACCGCCTCCTCATGCTGCTGCCAAGTCCAGAGTCTCTCATGGGTCCTTGTACGGCCTCCCATTGCTGCTGTCTCCATCGCCACACTCTGCCATGTGCCACTTTCAGGTCTCCTCACACTGCTGGTGTGTTGAATTTTTTGACATAGGGTGCTGGCAGATTACGGGCCTCCTATAGCTGCTGCCAGGCCCCTAATCTGCCATGGGCCCCTATATACCGCCTCCTCATGCTGCTGCCAAGTCCAGAGTCTCTCATGGGTCCCTGTACGGCCTCCCATTGCTGCTGTCTCCATCGCCACACTCTGCCATGTGCCACTTTCAGGTCTCCTCACACACTGCTGGTGTGTTGAATTTTTTGACATAGGGTGCTGGCAGATTACGGGCCTCCCATAGCTGCTGCCAGGCCCCTAATCTGCCATGGGCCCCTATATACCGCCTCCTCATGCTGCTGCCAAGTCCAGAGTCTCTCATGGGTCCCTGTACGGCCTCCCATTGCTGCTGTCTCCATCGCCACACTCTGCCATGTGCCACTTTCAGGTCTCCTCACACACTGCTGTTGTGTTGAATTTTTTGACATAGGGTGCTGGCAGATTACGGGCCTCCCATAGCTGCTGCCAGGCCCCTAATCTGCCATGGGCCCCTATATACCGCCTCCTCATGCTGCTGCCAAGTCCAGAGTCTCTCATGGGTCCCTGTACGGCCTCCCATTGCTGCTGTCTCCATCGCCACACTCTGCCATGTGCCACTTTCAGGTCTCCTCACACACTGCTGTTGTGTTGAATTTTTTGACATAGGGTGCTGGCAGATTACGGGCCTCCCATAGCTGCTGCCAGGCCCCTAATCGGCCATGGGCCCCTATATACCGCCTCCTCATGCTGCTGCCAAGTCCAGAGTCTCTCATGGGTCCCTGTACGGCCTCCCATTGCTGCTGTCTCCATCGCCACACTCTGCCATGTGCCACTTTCAGGTCTCCTCACACACTGCTGTTGTGTTGAATTTTTTGACATAGGGTGCTGGCAGATTACGGGCCTCCCATAGCTGCTGCCAGGCCCCTAATCTGCCATGGGCCCCTATATACCGCCTCCTCATGCTGCTGCCAAGTCCAGAGTCTCTCATGGGTCCCTGTACGGCCTCCCATTGCTGCTGTTTCCATCGCCACACTCTGCCATGTGCCACATTCAGGTCTCTTCACACTGCTGGTGTGTTGAATTTTTTGACACAGGGTGCTGGCAGATTACGGGCCTCCCATAGCTGCTGCCAGGCCCCTAATCTGCCATGGGCCCCTATATACCGCCTCCTCATGCTGCTGCCAAGTCCAGAGTCTCTCATGGGTCCTTGTACGGCCTCCCATTGCTGCTGTCTCCATCGCCACACTCTGCCATGTGCCACTTTCAGGTCTCCTCACACACTGCTGTTGTGTTGAATTTTTTGACATAGGGTGCTGGCAGATTACGGGCCTCCCATAGCTGCTGCCAGGCCCCTAATCTGCCATGGGCCCCTATATACCGCCTCCTCATGCTGCTGCCAAGTCCAGAGTCTCTCATGGGTCCCTGTACGGCCTCCCATTGCTGCTGTCTCCATCGCCACACTCTGCCATGTGCCACATTCAGGTCTCTTCACACTGCTTGTGTTTTCAATTTTTTGACATAGGGTGCTGGCAGATTACGGGCCTCCCATAGCTGCTGCCAGGCCCCTAATCTGCCATGGGCCCCTATATACCGCCTCCTCATGCTGCTGCCAAGTCCAGAGTCTCTCATGGGTCCCTGTACGGCCTCCCATTGCTGCTGTCTCCATCGCCACACTCTGCCATGTGCCACTTTCAGGTCTCCTCACACACTGCTGTTGTGTTGAATTTTTTGACATAGGGTGCTGGCAGATTACGGGCCTCCCATAGCTGCTGCCAGGCCCCTAATCTGCCATGGGCCCCTATATACCGCCTCCTCATGCTGCTGCCAAGTCCAGAGTCTCTCATGGGTCCCTGTACGGCCTCCCATTGCTGCTGTTTCCATCGCCACACTCTGCCATGTGCCACATTCAGGTCTCTTCACACTGCTGGTGTGTTGAATTTTTTGACATAGGGTGTTGGCAGATTATGGGCCTCCCATAGCTGCTGCCAGGCCCCTAATCTGCCATGGGCCCCTATATACTGCCTCCTCATGCTGCTGCCAAGTCCAGAGTCTCTCATGGGTCCCTGTACTGCCTCCCATTGCTGCTGTCTCCATCGCCACACTCTGCCATGTGCCACTTTCAGGTCTCCTCACACACTGCTGGTGTGTTGAATTTTTTGACATAGGGTGCTGGCAGATTACGGGCCTCCCATAGCTGCTGCCAGGCCCCTAATCTGCCATGGGCCCCTATATACCGCCTGCTCATGCTGCTGCCAAGTCCAGAGTCTCTCATGGGTCCCTGTACGGCCTCCCATTGCTGCTGTCTCCATCGCCACACTCTGCCATGTGCCACATTCAGGTCTCTTCACACTGCTTGTGTTTTAAATTTTTTGACATAGGGTGCTGGCAGATTACGGGCCTCCCATAGCTGCTGCCAGGCCCCTAATCTGCCATGGGCCCCTATATACCGCCTCCTCATGCTGCTGCCAAGTCCAGAGTCTCTCATGGGTCCCTGTACGGCCTCCCATTGCTGCTGTCTCCATCGCCACACTCTGCCATGTGCCACTTTCAGGTCTCCTCACACACTGCTGTTGTGTTGAATTTTTTGACATAGGGTGCTGGCAGATTACGGGCCTCCCATAGCTGCTGCCAGGCCCCTAATCTGCCATGGGCCCCTATATACCGCCTCCTCATGCTGCTGCCAAGTCCAGAGTCTCTCATGGGTCCCTGTACTGCCTCCCATTGCTGCTGTTTCCATCGCCACACTCTGCCATGTGCCACATTCAGGTCTCTTCACACTGCTGGTGTGTTGAATTTTTTGACATAGGGTGCTGGCAGATTACGGGCCTCCCATAGCTGCTGCCAGGCCCCTAATCTGCCATGGGCCCCTATATACCGCCTCCTCATGCTGCTGCCAAGTCCAGAGTCTCTCATGGGTCCCTGTACGGCCTCCCATTGCTGCTGCCAGGAGGCAGCAGGGTCGCAGCAGTGTCAGTGGAGGCAAACGGCCACGGAGTAGAACACCAGCTCCACTGCAGCCTACCACCACGGCCAGTAGTGGTGCCGGTGTGCACGGAGGAAGTAGCAGTCAGCCAGTGAGGAGTAGCGGAGGCAAAGTTTCCTACTCTGCGGTGTGGCAATTTTTCGTCAAGCCGCCTGAGGAAGTAAACGTAGCCGTATGTCGACTATGTGGCCAGAAAGTCAAGCGTGGCCAGGGGGCCCATGTTGGGACTACAGCGTTGCGTCAGCATATGCAGCGTCGCCATTCGGTGGCCTGGGAAAACCGTGATAAAGATACGGCGGTTCTGCCTGCCCCAGCCCAGGGTTCCATTTTGTCATAGGGTGCTGGCAGATTACAGGCCTCCCATAGGTGCTGCCAGGCCCCAAATCTGCCATGGGCCCCCGTACCGCCTGGTCACGCTGCTGCTGGGCCCACAGTGTGACCTGGGTCCCTGTACCGCCTCCCATTGCTCCCACTCTGCCATGTGCCACTTTCAGGTCTCCTCACACTCCTGCTGGTTTCCATTTTGTCATAGGTTGCTGTATGGCCTCCCATTGCTGCTGCCTCCACCGCCACACTGTGGCTCCAAACACTGGTTTTGGCCCCGTGACTGGCCAAATGAGTGAAGTGTGCGGTGATTCTAAGATCGACGGCACTCATCTGCATGTCATACTGACTGACAGTATTATTTCTCTTCCCCAGCAGACTCCAAGGGCATTTAAATTAAAGGTACAGTGTTCTGCACTAATATTAAGTCTCTCTGAAGCCTAGAAACACCCTTTTTTAAGTTAAATTCACAGCGAATTTATTCGACTCGAATCGAATATTGTCCACGAATTCGCCGAATCAGTCGAATCGAATTTTTCATTTCTTCGCTCATCTCTAGATGTAATATGAGCTGTTGCCATTACCGTATGGCAAGCCATTGATTAATCAATTTTCTTTCTTTCCATCATGAGTGAAAGGAAAGAAAATGACTTGATTCCCCCATCAACACAGCCAAGGTTGATGGGAGAATGCCTCCAAGAGCGCTATTGTAGTCTGTCGGCAAGGGGGGGGCATGGGAGCTTTCCCAGCCAGCAGACACCAACGATCACTGCTAGCAGCTATATCAATGGGCAGTAACTGAACGCTAAAAATCTGACAGGCTGGTTGTACCCAAGTTGATTGATGGATTGATTTGGGTACAATCCATTTATGGTTGGCTTATGCCACTAATCACCCAAATTTTAAATCAGGTATTCTATGTACGAACTGGGCTAACAATCAAGAGAACTAGCAAAGAAACACTGAAAATGGTCTTCAGACATGCTGGAAGGGTTCCTTGGATTAGCTCTCCTGCCAGTACTATATAAAGGACTTATCACTTCTTTCTTGTAGCACTGTGGTCCCTGATTTGAATCCCACCTAGGATGTTATCTGCATGGACTTTGCATGTGTTCTCTTTTCTTGCATGTGGGTTTCCTCCTGTGATGATGATGAGAACTAGGCACCCCAAAAAAAACTATGCGAGATACCTAGGTCAGCCTTGTTGTTAAAAATTCATAGGTCAATAACTACTAGAGATGTGCACAACGAAAAAAAAACAGTTTTGTTTCAGATTCATTAGATAAGTTAGACATCTCAATTTGCTTGTTCCGAATCGATTCCTATTTTTGGAAGTTATTTCAGCAGATTCAGATTCATTTGTTATGTCCTTATGTTTTTGATGTGACTTGCTTGCAACTTTTGTGTTTTGGAACTTTGGCTTTGGCCAATCTTAACAATACAGAGTGTGACACATATCATTGAACATAGAAAACCCTCTGAAGTCGCAAACAAATGAATGAAATGAATACGAATGAATTTGATGTTTTTGTTAAAATTTATTTTGGATTCATTGAAATTCGTTACAGTTGTGATTCAGAGATTCATATATCCGATATATTCAGATATATCCAAGTCTCCCAGTACTAAAAATTTCATCCGAATTTTGATTCATAATGAAATGAATTGCACTTGGCTAACAATTACATTTTTTAAAATAGTAGACTCAGAGGCAGCTTACCTCCACAGCCAGTAATCCCCCTCCCAGAACATGGGTCAGGAATGTACAACTTTTCCAGTAGGGCCATAAAATCTGCTAAAGCCCCATATAAACGATGAAAATATTGTACGAATGGTCGTCTGTTTTTTTCTTTGCACATTAGTCTCCACATTAAAAGTTGCGAAAATTTTCATACAACAGAAAGAAAATTCGGAAGTGATGTAATGTATTGGGGCAGCATAGTGGCTAAATGGTTAGCACTTCCACCTGGTAGGGCAGTACTAGGGTCGCTGGTTTGAATCCCAACCCTGGCACCACCTGCCTGGAGTTTGCATGTTCTCCCAGTGACTGCGTGGGTTTCCTCTGGGTACTCTGGTTTCCTCCCACACTCCAAAGACATGCTGGTAGGTTAATTGGCTCCTGTCTAAAATTGTCCCTAGTATGTGTATGTATGAATGTGAGTTAGGGACCTTAGATTGTATGCCCCTTGAGGGCTAGGGACTGATGTGAATGTACAATATATGTATGTAAATTGATGGTGCTATATAAGTACCTGAAATAATGGATTTGTATTGCATTTTCTAATGAAAACTGTACTGATTAAATGAAAATCGTACAATCTGGTATTATACAAGAAAAATTTATGTGCTTGTCCCTTCAAATAATTTTGGATGAAAGCTGTGTAATAACGATCAGATTATCGTACGATTGCTTCGAAAGTGGTATTTTTCGTACGATTTTCTGATCGTGTACTAGGCTTTAGCCTGGACCTCCTAATAGCTAAATCTGTAAATAAATATTTGAATGCCTTAACAGGAGGTCTGGAAGAGAACACTTCAGTGTGTCCAGGTCTGCTTATCATCTCAAGGTCTGCTAACAGTAAACATCTACAAAGGTTATCAGCACTTCCCACTGAGGGAAATGGGATTGGACCCTCATAAAGTGGTAGGAGTACCTTCAGCACTGAATGTATGCAATGGCTAGGGGTGGTGGTGTGTGCTGGAGGATCTATTGTTGGTGGCTATTGATGGAATTATTATTGTCGTGTGGGATCTTATGTTGATGGGGGGGACTTATGTTTTTGGGGAGGTATTATGTTTCTGGGAGGGATGTACTGTTGAGGGAGGGTTCTATTGATGCTTGATGCTGGCTGCTGGGAGATCTACTGTTGCTGGTGGGGATTTATTATTGTTGAAGTTGCTTGATGCTGGCTGCTGGGAGATCTACTGTTGCTGGTGGGGATTTATATTGTTGAAGTGGATCTATTGTTACTGGAGTGTAAGGTATTTTTGTGCAAGGGATGGGCTATTGTTGCTGGGGGATCTATTGTTGATTGGGGATCTATTTTACTGCTTTCCTTGTTGTTATTAACAAACTACTCAGCACCAAATCAAATGGTTCTGTGTTCTCTAAAAGGGACAGTACTGGCAGGTGGGTAGGGGATGGAATTAATTGACGATGCTCGGAGGTGGGTAGGGGGTGGAGACAAATCAAATAGTTCTGTATTCTCTAAAAGGGACAGTACTGGCACGTGGGTAGGGGATGGAATTAATTGACGATGCTCGGAGGTGAGTAGGGGGTGGAGACAAATCAAATGGTTCTGTATTCTCTAAAAGAAACAGTACTGGCAGGTGGATAGGGGGTGGAAGCAAAAGATGATGCTCAGAGGTGGGTAGGGGGCAGAGACAAATCAAATGGTTCTGTATTCTCTAAAAGGGACAGTACTGGCAGGTGGGTAGGGGATTGAATTAATTGATGATGCTCGGAGGTGGGTAGGGGGTGGAGACAAATCAAATGGTTCTGTATTCTCTAAAAGGGACAGTACTGGCAGGTGGGTAGGGGATGGAATTAATTGACGATGCTCGGAGGTGGGTAGGGGGTGGAGACAAATCAAATGGTTCTGTATTCTCTAAAAGAAACAGTACTGGCAGGTGGATAGGGGGTGGAAGCAAAAGATGATGTTCAGAGGTGGGTAGGGGGCAGAGACAAGGTACTCAAAAGGGGGGAGTACCAGCACCTTTGAGAAAAACAGATCTGGGTAGGAGCATTCCAATTTTGTCTTGCTCTGGACCTCGGGGTAATTAAACCCATTAGGAATATATGGTGTGCAATAAGATGTCTTACATAGGGCTAATTGAAATCATAAAAGCCTGATCTCTACTGATAGCTATCCACTTTAACCTGCAAAAGATCCCTGCCTCAATTCACAGTCTCAAAATCTACATATATATAATAAAATCAGATATAATAAAGCTACATTACTATTATTATACAGGATTTATATAGCACCAACAGTGTGCTCAGCGCTTTACAATATAAAGGGAGACAATACAGCAACAATACAGTTCAATACAAGAGGGTTAGGAGGGCCCTGCTCCTTGGAGCTTACAACCTAAGACTATGTATTATATATCTGAATGTGAATTGGTAACATTATCTCTAATGCACTAAAGACAAAACCTAAAAAAAATCCCTGTTGCCTTGAAGAGTGATACTATATTTTAAATCTCTGAATATTCCTGTCTATAGTAACAGTGTGTATTACAGAATTGTTATTTCAGACATTGTGATCGTTGATGGCAAAAAATATTTGGCTGCAGTGTAATGGGTTAACGACTTAGCTAACCAAGCCGAGTGTCAATCGTGCTCAGTCTGCTGACACCTAGATTGTGGTCCCACAAGATGGGAAATCTTTGTGAAGGGTGAGGCTGAGAGCATCCTCATTGTGTATTGGTGATAGATAATTTTAGTTTGGCCAATCATCTATCACAGGTTGGTGAAGACACCACGTCCATCACACCTCTCACACTCCAAAGACATGCTGGTAGACAAGGGCGGACTGACAACTCATGGGGCCTCTGGGCAATAGGGGATCATGGGGCCCGTGTCCTTGCCCAAACTCAAAAAAGCCTATGAAAAAGGTACACGGGGCATCTCATGGGGCCCCCTACTGACACCAGGCCCTCGGGCAGTGCCCTAGTTTCCAAATGGTCAGTCCGCCCCTGCTGGTAGATTAATTTGCTGCTGTATAAATTGACCCTAGTATATATATATGAAATAGGGGCCCTAGATTGTAAGCTCCTTGAGGGCGAAGACTTACATGATTACACAGCATATGCTGCATAAATTGATGGTGTTATGTAAATGCCTGTAATAAATATTGAAACCCTATCACTTGTAACCACTATTTAAAGCACTGTGTATCCTAAACGAATTTACATTTTTTTTTAAAATCAAATACTTGTTTTCACCTTTTTTCATCTTTTTGTTTCTCAGTGTGGCTGAGCTCATGCAGCCTCTTTGCAGCCACGTGCTGTCTACATAACTGCATGGCATTTCTCAAGGGAGGTTTTCTGATGATAATACCAGTGGACTAGGCTTGTAAAATTTGTGTTGAAACCATCTTTT
Organism: Staurois parvus; assembly: GCF_062004578.1. Classification (NCBI taxonomy): domain Eukaryota; kingdom Metazoa; phylum Chordata; class Amphibia; order Anura; family Ranidae; genus Staurois; species Staurois parvus. The sequence goes on along the minus strand of NW_028318294.1, from coordinate 11,935,892 downwards.
GTAATTGTAGCCACCCAGATTTATGATCCATACACTTCTGAGTAGGGGCCATGCTCATTTCCAGTCATTGGTTGCCAGGATGCTAGTGGCCGGGGTCTCACAGCATCATTGGTTGTTATGGTGCAGATGACAGACTGTACCATAACTACCATTGGCAATGTGCATTCTGGTGGCTGACCATACACAAAGCAGACAGGGTGATCAGTACGGATACTTCAGCCCGAGTGGCGTCATCCACTGTGCCTCCATGAGTTAAGACTTTTATGTGTCAACATGTGGTCATACCAAATGATGGGTTATATGCAGTATATATTGAGCACAGATTTATTTCATGCTTATAGGGACATAGAGGCCATCAGTAGGAACCATAGAATATGGCAGGGGACACAGTGATACAAAACTCCCAAGAGTGTGGTAAATTTGAAGATCCTTTGAGTGGTATAGCTCTACAGCTAAAAATTCAACTAATAGGTGCCAAAACAAGTAATTATTTATGGTACTTATATAGCATGGTCAATTTACACAGCACTTTACATATATATTATACATTCACATCAGTCCATAACCCTCAAGGGGTGTACAATCTAAGGTCCCTAACTCACATTCATACATACACATACTAGGGTCAATTTAGATAGGATACAATTAACCTACCAGCATGTCTTTGGAGTGTGGGAGGAAACCAGAGTACCCAGAGGAAGCCCATGCAGGCACAGGGAGAACATGCAAACTCCAGGCAGGTAGTGCCATGGTTGGGATTCAAACCAACGACCCTACTACTGCTAGGTGGAAGTGCTAACCATTTAGCCACTGTGCTGCCCATGACCTAAGTCAGGCAATTGGCAAAGAATCAATTACAGATTGATCTGTCAAATGATGTGTAAAAAAACTACCAATGATTATTTAATTAAAAAGATTACTTTTTTCAAACCATGGATTCCATTTTTTGTTATAGTAAAGCATAATATTGTATAAAGTGTTGAATATTTTTTTTCCATCCATCAACTCTCAATTAAACCTGTTAAATGGGGTCTAGGGATGATTTCTTTTTTAAAAAATCCTATAATTGAAAAATCCTAAAAAGCCCATAATTGAAATGTAATTGAAACGCCTTCCTAGTTAGGCTACTAGGTATATGTAGTTTTTGGCTCCTTCTGTAATCAGGGAAGCAGAGATTGTTTGGCCTGTTCAGAGATTCCAAGGCTGGGAGTTCGATTGCTTCCCCCTGCCTCTAGAAGAAGCTTCTAGAGCTTAAGGAGGGGGAATTCAAATAGCCAGCCTGAATATTGGTCAGGGTCTAGCCAATCCCTGGGGAGGTGCATCCAGGTGGTGACTGGGAAGCTGATAAATAGACTGAAAAGATTTTCCTTTTCAAGCAAGGAGAGTCCCCAGCCTTAGACTGTTTATTGGAGTCCCCCAGCCTCCGACTGTTTATTGGAACTAGATTGAATGGACTATTGGGGGACTTGTAGCCTCTGTACTGCTTGGGAAAGATCCAGTTAATATTTGCTGCCCCCTGAAAGGGATAGTGCTACATAAGTATTTTTTTCTACAGGTTCTGTTCGTCTAACATATTTGCAAGCAAAATGGCCATTTAAATAATGCAAAAAGCAAAGCAAGAAAAAGCGGAGTATAATGCAATGAGCTCATAGTGGTAAATGCTTGTTAGTAACTCTTTCACGTATGGTAACATTTCTACTTCTGCATAGTTTACACACTGATTCTGCAGTGTGGTCAACCACATACACATTTTTTATTTTAGCAGTATACTAATATAACTTTGAGCCATTTAATATACATAATTTCTGCCGTTAACCTTTTTAATCAATAAAATGCCTTTCCTCAAGTTCAAGCTGGTATTTGATACTTTGATTATTCAGCATAATGTGTAATGCAAGAAAATTAATGAAGAGGTTCTATATGACTTCCTTGTCCCCATGCTAAAGAACAGAGTGCTGGTTAAGGTATTTGTTTTGAGGCAGGTTTAAAGCCCAAACCAAGTTCAAATCCTGCCCATGGTTCTCCTCCTCTACCCTTCACCCCTCCTCTCACCTAATTTCAAAAAATGTAAAGCCTTAATTACAGGTGTCTTCCATGCAGACAAATTACAAGTGGGGTAATTTTCCTCTTTTCCAACATTGGAGATTGGTCTTCACTGCTGTAAAGAATGATTGTCATGTTGGACCTGTGAGTGGAGATGGGGGTAGTTTCTCTTCCTCTTCTCCAGCACTGGAGATGGACGGTCTTCACTGTTGCATGACATAATGCTTATGTTGGGACCTACAGAGTGAGGGGTTCTCTTCTTTCCCAGCACTGGAGGTTGGAGGTCTTCACTTCTGCATAAAATGATGCTCATGTTGTGACCTGTGAGTGGAAGGTTGTTTTCCCCTTTTCCAGCATTGGAGATGGGTGGTCTACAAAGAATGACCTGTAAGTGCAGCATTCTCCTGTGAGCCCAGTCTACATAATAATACAGCTCAGTGGATGTGTCCATGACATCCAGAAGTTGGTTGAATAGTGCTGGGCCATCAGAGGAGAGGAGAATTCAGAGAGCAGCTCTGGATTGCAAAAAGAATGTTTAGTGTATTCATTTTGTTTGGCTTTCAGGTACGGGGATGAGCAGTGTCGGATTTATAAGGGGGCAAAAGGGAAAGTTGTCTTGAGCCCCCCTGCCAGAGGGAGGCTCCAGACTTCCTTTATAAGAAAATGTAATAATTATAAAATGTTAATAAAATTATAATTATATATAAAATTATAAAAATTAACAAAGTGTGTGTGGGTGTCAGGATATTGAACAGTTAATCCTGACTTAGGAAGCAAAGGGATGAGGACTTCTGGCAGATGTTCTTATATTCTTTTACTGTCTGAGATGTTTGTTTTAACATGACCCTGTCACAGAATTTATTGCCTTGTTTACCAGGGACAGGGGTGGGACAAAGGGAAAAGTTTGAAAAATGTTGGAAAGTGCCAGGCAGCAACCACAACCCCATTGTGTGGAAGATAACTTAAAGAACAGCATTGTTTTATCACAATGAGAAACATGAGAGAGAAGCTCACTCCCCTAATTGGATCAAGGGCAAATCCGTCACTCCACAATCTTGAATAGTTTTCCCCAAAATTACGAGACTGGTTGAATTCAGAACAGGCTTCGCCCTGGATCAGAATTCGCCCAGAATGACATAGCAGCGTGTCAGATGAAATTGGCAGAGTAGAGGACCTTCCTTCCTTATGTGTCTTGCACCTAGTGTAGTAGTGGGGTCAACTCCTTGTTGAGGGGTCTCCAAAATTGAAGTGCCCGGGCCCCCCAAGGTACAAATCCAGCACTGGAGATGAGCCTTCTATTTTAAAAAATAATGTAAACTGTAGTTGGGCTTTCATTTCTCCTGCAATTTTTGTGAAGTTGCCTATAGACACAATAACACAATTGATTAATATTGCAATCATGTGAATGATATATTTTTCAAAAATTGATGGCACTAAGCTGTCACTTTAATCAACAAGTGATCATTTTCCCGGAAAAGGAATGATTATTTCTGCTGGAAAATCCAATTACATTCCACCAAATTGATCTTTTGTTTACTTCAAAAGATCATTTTCAACTAAAAGATGTTGAAAAATTATGAGATCTATTACTTTAACTTGATCATTGTGTGTATAGCTAGTATGTTCATGGAGAGATATAGGTAGCATAGGAGATGTTAGTATCTTCCAACTAAAAGATTTAACTACTTGTTGGACATTATATTGTTCACAGCAGATGTCAACATTTGGTTTTTGTAGGCATGGTGGGTCAGGAATGGAGAAAACATTACCTCTACAGGTAATACTGATGTTAAGTCATTTGTCCTTTGTTTGCCTTTTTTGGGGGACATCCAGGGCTTTTTTTTCTTCTGGAACATGTCAGAATACTGTTCTTGTAGCCCTCTCCTCTCCAGCCTGTCACATAGCACAGAAGCCGGTAGAAGAAGTTTTCTATAACACTCACTTCCTCCACCGTCTTCTGTATGCTAGCGCCGGCATCCAGGCATGTGCCCCACATCTGTTTGATGGGAGACTGAAACTAGGTTCAGATGACGCACCATTGGCAATTAATGGGGAATTCCAGAGGCAGCTTCTATCCCCGCCTGATGCCGGTCAGATTATTATTATTATTATTATACAGGATTTATATAGCACCAACAGTTTGCTCAGCACTTTACAATACAACGGGAGACAACACAGCAACAATACAGTTCAATACAAGGGGGTTAGGAGGGCCCTGCTTCATGGAGCTTACAATCTAAGCTCAGTGTAGCATCAAGCCGAGTGAAGCACTCTGAAAGTCCTCCTGAGCTCTGTGCTACACTGATGTGAAGAGGAGGTGCAGGGATAAGACTACAATAGGCTGAGGGAAACAAATAGCCTACTCTGCCTAATAGAATGGTGTCGACACTTGCCTAACGCAACTACAGGTGAGAAAACTGTGGAGGTAAAGGAGAGACTGTGAAGAACTTGTGGGTGATCTGCAGAGTTCAGGGGTGGGGAGGAGGGTTATAGATTTTTAAAAGTGAGAGCTGTGGGCAGGGGGATTTGTACAAGGTTAAGAGAGCTGTGGGTGCAGAGGTGAAACATGGGGGTTGCAGAGGTTGAGAGCTGTGGATTGGGGTGCAGAAGTGAAACACGGAGGGGGGAGCAATGAGCGTGGATGGGGGTGCAGAGATAATTGTGGACTGGGGGTGTAAGCTGTGAATGGGGGGTGACATGTGGACAGAGGGTAAAAATGGGAGTTGTGGATGGGAGGGGTACAGTCTAAGGTGAAATGTGGAATGTGGGGTGGGAGAAGTTGAGCTGTAGCATGGGGGGAGCTGTGGACAGGGAGGGAGAAGGTGACCTGTGGAGGTAGGGGGGAGTTGGTGAGTTGTTGATGAGGGGAGAGGGTAAGCTGTGGATTGGGGGGGAGGAGGGTAAGCTGTGGATTGGGGGGGAGGAGGGTGAGCTGTGGATTGGGGGGGAGGAGGGTGAGCTGTGGATTGGGGGGGAGGAGGGTGAGCTGGGGATCGGGAGTGGGGGAAGAGTGTGAGCAGTGGATCGGAGGGGGGAGAAGGTGAGCTGTGGATGGTAGCAGAGAGTGAGCTGTGGATCCGGGAGGGAGGGTGAACTGTGGACAGGGGAGAGAGGGTGAACTGTGGATGAGAGAAGAGAAGGTAAGCTGTGAATGGAGGGGTGAGCTGTGGACAGAGGGGAGAGGGTGAACTGGGGACGAAAGAAGAGAAGGTAACCTATGGAAGGGGGAGGTGAACTATGTAGAGGGTGGGGGAGGGTGAGCTGTGGATGGGGAGAGAAGATGGGCTGTTGATGGGGGAAGGTGATCTGTGCACTGTGGAGTAGAAGGTGACCACACCTATTATTTGGTAACACTTTACTTCTCTTTCCTCAGAAATGGCGGGATTGGGTGCGGGAATGGGGGTGGGGTGCGAGGGGCAAATAGTTGACTGGGGAGGGTGGGTTCCTGCACCTATTTTCTGAGAAAAAAAAGCCCTGGGGATATCTAAAACACTTCAGGTTCTTTGTAAAGGTGGAGTACTGGTTTTTGTAGTTACTTTTCCAATCTGGACACCTGCGGCAAGTCTCCAATAGTGATCTCCCGCTATAATCTCTGCTATAGTTACATAACATAATTGGTGGTCTATACAAAAAAGAATCATTGTCCAGATATGCTTTGTGAAGCAGGAGCTCTAAATACAGTACAGACGTGTCCTTCAAAAATGCAACTTAAGCACCACGGGAAATTGTTCAGACCCAGACAGAAACCTCCGTGCATGCATACTTAGCCTATTCCTTTAAATACCAAGTCCAAAGTCCACATGGTCTCTTAATGCACAGTCTAGACATGGTTGAGGAAATTAATTGTCTTACATTTCTTTTCCCGGGTCCATTTTCGCCAAATGACTTACATGAAACACATTTATCCTAACAGGGTTTTAATATTATTACCTATTGGACTTCAACAGTATTATTTGCAAAGTACATTAAACACAAAGTCCTGCTGCAATGGACTTCATCCATCAGCATGAAGATTCACAATTGTCTACCACCGTACCTAATGCCTACAGAAAGTCATGTGACTTGCCTAGTAATTATAGCCTCTTTGAATGTTTCTAGGAAACTATGCTGTCTGATCTTGAATCGTGTTCTTTTTTTATCTACAATTAGAATGCTCAATTCAAGGACCATATTTTTTATGACTGATCAAAACCATTCAAGTTTAATACAAGGATTTATATCAATAAAACTGTATTTACATGTTATTGAGATGAAACATTACAGGCTTTTTCAATGCCATAGAGCAAAGCCCTGAAAGGTTATAGCTCAGTTAAGAGATCATAGAGGATTAATTGTAATGGTTTAATATACATTGTCTATTCTCTTTCTTTGTGAGTGTTACCTATTTATGCCCTTGGTGTCTGAAAATTCCACTCTACAAAATAAATGGGATGTGCAAACAACACAACCAATAGATTGCTCTGGGTTAACGTTATGGCCAGAGGTGTGCATTTTACTTATTAGTGCACTTTTATTTACAGCTTGCCCATACAGATGTATGGAGAGGGTCGTATTTTAGTTATGTTTTGTGGGCGGGGCCTACTGTGCCCCTGTACTAGGGGTACCTTTGCCAAATACACGGGACCAGGTGGGAACTGAGGTTATGTACACAGTCTAACATTAACCAGGTGCCCTCTGCCCTATAGCAGAAATACTGCTACAAGGCTGAAGGGCTGCGCAAAATCACGTGTATATATGTGATTTGCATTTCCTGGTAGGGAGCGCGCGTGCACGCTGCCCTACCTGCGCCGCCATTAGCAGCTACGGATGTCAATCACTGGGTCCCAGCTGGAGATCATCCGCCGCCAGCCGGCGATTGCCGAGAAACAGTGATAGGGGAGAGATCTGTGTGTAAACAACACAGGTCTCTCTCCTGCCAGAAATAACATGCTGCTGTGTATTTCTCTGCTCAGCAGAGAAATACACAGCAGCATGTCTCCCTAGTAAAGCACACCCAGCACATACAATAAAACAGCACAAAGCACACAGTTAACCCTTTGATAGCCCCAGATGTTAACCCTGTTCTTTCCAGTGCCATTTGTACAGTGTCAGTACTTTTTATTAGCACTGATCACTGTATTAGTGTCATTGGGATATCAGTGGCAGTTAGTTCCCCCCAGTGTCAGTCATGCAGTCCCACTATAAGTCGCTGATCGCCACCATTACTAGCATAAAAAAATTTAAATTCGAGTATATATACCACCATTTGTAAATGCTATAACTTTCACGTAAACCAATTAGTTACATATGTTGAGATTTTTTTTAGCAAAGACATGTAGCAGGATGCATTTTGGCCTAAATTTATGAAGAAATTTGATTTTTAACATTTTTTTACTGGATATGTTTATAGCAAAAAGTCAAACATATTGGTTTTTTTTTTCAAAATTGTCAGTCTTTTTTTGTTTATAGTGCAAAAAATATACCACCGAAAGAAATCTCTATTTGTGGGAAAAAAGGACATACATTTCATTTGGGTGCAGCGTTGCATGACCGCGCATTTGTCAGTTAAAGTAATGCGCCGTATCGCAAAAAATGGTCTGGTCAGGAAGAGGGGTAAATCCCCTGGAGGGCAAGTGGTTAAGACAGTCTCCCGATGAGCTGACATTGCATGGAAGATGAAGTTGAGTTTCTGTAAGTGCTGTCCTATAGCTCTACCTACAATGACCATTATGTGTTGCATTTGGAGTGGCAGGTAAAGCCACAACCAGGGGCGGACTGACCATTTGGAAACTCGGGCACTGCCCGAGGGCCCAGGGTCAGTAGGGGGCCCCATGAGATGCCCCTGGTACCTTTTCCATAGGCTTTTTTGAGTTTGGGCAAGGACACAGGGGCCCCATGATCCCCTATTGCTCGGGGGCCCCATGAGTTGTCAGTCAGCCCCTGGCCACAACACTTCCCCCGGGCTAGTGTATCTCTGTTACCGCACTCCCAGTAACAGAACAAAAACCCACTGAAAACATAGTGCAGACCTTTTGTATCTCCGATATTAACTCTTCCTCTTCCATACCATACAATTAGGCTGAGGACCTACATAACATCTGTCTGCTCCCAGTTGCTATGAGAGGTGGATCACTAGGGAGGGAGCCCAAATAGCAACCCCTTCTCTACCGGAGGGTACCTCACCTCACCCAGGTACCACACCTCGACCATACAGAAGCAAAATTCCCCTACGCCTAAGTGTGATAGCCTGGTACAGGTAATGATGCATATTCTTCATCACAGAAAAAACACTTCAAGCCTTGCTGCCCTCGAGTACTGGGGGTGTCCTATGACCACTTCCAAAAAACAAACAAGACGCACCAGCCTAGTGCATTGTCCCACAATATTTATTGATTAACCACTTTTTGACCGTGCTATTGCCAAATGATGGCTAGAGCGGGGTCGTACAGTTCTGGGAGGGTGTCATATGTTGTCCTCCCACAACGCACCCCCAGTGGTGCACACCCAGTGCTCTCTGTGATCGCTGTGCCCTTTGGACACAGCTTATCACATGACACAGTAAAGGGCCAATCACAGCGGCCTTTTACCACATAATCAATCACAGCTGATCACCATGTAAATACACTTGCCGGTTATCAGCAGTACAGTCACAGCATGAGGAACGTACTGCCAATAACCAGCAACTGTGAAAAGATTCTTCTACACTGATAATCAGCGTGCTGATTATCAGTGCTCTGATTATCAGTGCAGCCTCAAAAGTGCCCGTCAGTGCCCAACAGTGCTGCCCATCAGTGCCAAACAGTGCTGCCAATCTGTGCCCATCAGTGCCAGCAGTCAGTGTCACCAGTCAGTGCCCTTCAGTGCTGCCTATTTTTGCTCATCAGTGCCACCTATCCGTGCCCATCATTGCCGTCTATCAGTGCCCATCAGTGCTGCAAATCAATGTAGTTTCATCAGTGCCTCCTCATCAATGCCCATGAGTGCTGCCTCATCAGTGCCGTTTCATCTGTGCCCATCAGTGCTGCCTATCAGTGCCCATCAGTGCCCATCAGTGCAGCCTCATAAAGGCACATCTGTGAAGGAGAAAAATTACTTTTTTGCTAAATTTTATAATAGAAACAAAGAAAATCTCTTTTTTTTTTATTTTCGCTTTTTTTTTGTTTATAGTGCAAAAAATAAAAACCTCAAAAGATACCAATACCTCCAAAAGAAAGCTCTATTTGTGTGAAAAAAAATTATAAAAATTTCAAAGGGGTACAGTGTTGCATGACCGCGCAATTGTCATTCAAAGTGTGACAGCACTGAAAGCTGAAAATTGACCTGGACAGAAAGGGGGTGAAAGTGCCCAGTAGGCAAATGGCTAAAAAGTGACATAAAATATACTCACAAACATGTGAATGAGAATGGCTCATCAGACTACTCGTCCGTAAACCTGTAGTCTCAGACTGGGCAAGCTTCCACAGATCAGGGGGACCTCACCGGAATCTTATCTGGCTGATGCATTTCGAAGGATTTACCTTCTTCATCAGAGCCAAGCTATCTGAGATCCAACCACAAATCAACTGGTTGCTTAGTGCCTTAGACGTTATAGCGTTCCCAATGGAAATAACCTTGTTCTTCTAAGACATACTGACTTGACACAGCAGATGCTTTATACCCTTCTAGTGCTATTAAAGGCCCAGGTTCTTTTGTATACGCCAGTCCCATTATGCACCTCTGTGAATGACCAGGCTCATGGACAAAGTTTAACAGTCTTTACTGACCACTTACTGCACACACCGTGAAAACGGCCCATTTCTCCTAACCCTGACTGACTAACAATTGGCCCAGGCATACCTTTCAGGAATCAGTCCATAGTGCAAGCAAACAAAGGATTTCCCAGCACACTTACCAGCCAGTCTGCAAAATAACCAATTTGTCCGTGTCTAATGCTTTGCGAAAAACAGATGGCTTTGTTTGCACACATTTGCAAATACATGCCTAAGCTGCAATCCCACGTCAAGGATCTGTATACTGCAGACCCACCTCCACAGTGGGAGAGTCCATAATTTAATAGCATTCTGGGATCAAAGGTGGACTGACAACTCGTGGGGTCCCTGGGCAATAGGAAATCATGGAGCCCCTGTGTCCTTGCCCAAACTCAAAAAAGCCTATGAAAAAGGTACCAGGGGCATCTCATGGGGCCCCCTGCTGACCCTGGGCCCTCGGGCAGTGCCTGAGTTTCCAAATGGTCAGTCCGCCCCTGTCTGGGATCCTCAATATAAAAGATGGAAGAGACAGTTTCTCCTAGACCTGGAACAGAACAGCAGCAACACAGCAGCACACCGGCACACTAGAGTATAGTGACTCTCGGACCTCAACCTTCCCCAAATTTATGTCACAGCTGAAGCCCCACAAAGTCTTCTCCCCAGAAGCCATAAACTTAACCATCAGTGCCAACAGTCAATGTCGCCGATCAGTGACCTTCAGTGCCGCCAATCAGTTCCCTTCTACCAGTGCTGCCGATCGGTGCCCATCAGTGCCACATATCAATTCAGCCTCATCAGTGCCTCCTCGTCAGTGCTCATCAGTGCAGTCTATCAGTGCTGCCTATCAGTGCCGCCTCATCAGAACCCATCAATGCAGCCTACCAGTGCCCATCAGTGCTGCATATCAGTACCCATCAGTGCAGCCTCATCAGCACACATCAGTGAAGGAGAAAAATTACCTGTTTGCAAAATTCTATAACAGAAACTAAGAAAAAAATTTTTATGTGGCCTTTTTTTTGTTTGTTTAGCAAAAAATAAAAAACCCAGTGGTGATTAAATACCACCAAAAGAAAGCTCTATATGTCTCAACAAATGCTAAAAAATTCATATAGATACAGTGTTGCATGACCATGCAATAGTCATTCAAATTACAGCACTAAAATCTAAAAATTGGCCTGGGCAGGAAGGGGGTGGAAGTGCCCATTAGGCAGTTGGTTAAGCAGTACCCAACCTGCTTACATGTAGAAATCTGTATTCATATAGGGTTTATATGTTAGTAACCTTGCTGCTAGCAGTGATAGACTAAAAAATAGTTGTTATTGAGGTCTAGACACTGCAGTCTTTGGAAGGAACTAGTGATGGAGAAATCAGGACGTAGAACTTTTTTTCACATAAAGAAACCCTCACAAAACTTATGGGTCACAAGGAATCCATTCTAATAACTACAGCTAATGGTACAGTGGTGAGAACACAATATAGAATGTGGCATAATTTATTTATTTATGTATCAATTTATTTATGTATTCATTATATCACCAACAATTTATATATTTTACATTCACATCAGTTCCTAACTCTCAGGAGCTTACAATCTAAGGTCCTTAACTCACACTCACACAAACACATACTAGGGCCAATTTAGACAGGAGCCAATAAACCTACAAGCATGTCTTTGGAAGGTGGGAGGAAACTGGAGGAGACCCATGCAGGTACAAGGAGAACATACAAACTCTGCACAGGTAGTGCCATGGCATATTTAAACTATTTGACACCCACCACCTTTACCTTGGTGGTCATATTGGAGATGGTCTCCCTTAGATAGGTAGCTAGTGGGAGAATGACCACCGTACATCAGTAACTATGAGAGGGACCATATCACACTGGTAGTCAGTGCAAAGAATGTCCCGTATATTGGTGATCAGTAGGAAAATTGCCCCACCCAGGGCTGGTCATTTTTTTTGCTCCCCCCAAAAAAAGAAAACTACTATACTATGCGACTGTACTATAGCAGCGTGCTTTGTTCACCGCACCAAAACTGTGGGTGTTGTTCTCTTTCCTAGTCCAGGGCCTCCACGCTCCCCGTCTCCTAGTCCAAGACATCCAGACACCAGCTGTCCTTGTCCAGGGCCTACAGACACCCCCTTTTCTAGTCAGGGACCTCCAGGCACCCCCTTACCTAGTCCAGAGTCTGCTTTGTCTCCCCCTCCTCCTCAATCCAGGGCCTTTGCCACACCAACCAACTTTTCCTAACACAATGCCTCCTCTGCACCCCTCTCCAAGCCCATTGACTCCTATGCCACCCTCCAAGTCCAGGGCCTCCTCTACAGCACTCCCAAGTTCAGGGTATCCTCTGCACCCCCCTCCAAATCCAGGCCTCCTTTGCAGCCCCCCCCCCCAATTTCAGGGCCACTTTTGCACCCCCCTCCTAATCCAGGTCCTCTGCCATGCCAACCCCCCTTTTCAAGTCCAGGGCCTCCTCTGCCCTCAACTCCTTGTTCATGGCCTTCTCTGCACTCCTTTCCTAGTCCAGGGCCTCTTCTGCACCACAACTCCTAATCCAGGGCCTCCTCTTCATCCCCCTCAACTAGTTCCTTCTCTGCACCCCCACCTTCCTAGTCCAGGGCCTTTTGCACACAAACCCCCCCCCTCGCCTAATAAATGCTTTCCATTTCAAGGCAGGCTCTCCAATGAAAATTTTTACTGCAGTATGCAGCTGGGCTGTCTCTCTTAGAAAAGGCTGTTTGGGCACTGAGCAGGACTTGGAGTGAACCTCACAGTGTTGAATCACTTGCTCCTGCTGCTGCCGGGGTGCTACCCTGCACCAGGTACCACTGCTCTAAGTTGCTAAGCAGCAGTAGTGGAAGCATAGCTCAGGAATGCTTTTCTATGGGGCAGGCAGAGTGATCAGCACTGTTGTGCTGTGTAGTCTCACTCCTACTTGTTTCTCAGGTATTTGCAGCGGATGCCGCTTGCCCTTTTGACTTGATCAGGCGGCAACGACACTTAGAGCAGCGGTAGCTGGTGTGGGCAGGGGTGGCACTCCCAGCGGCACCCTCTTGATGCGGAGCCCGGGGCAAGTGTCCCTCCTGCCTCACCTAGTTTTGGCCCTGGTGCCAGTGGTTTCTTATTTAAGATCTCATTTCTCAAGGAACTACTGGCCACCTATGGTAGAACCCAAGTTGAGAAAGACTGATGTAGACTGCTCAATCTGAGTCTGGTACTCATGGAGGCACGGGTCCATAAAATGTTGCATAGAAAAAACAATGAACTAGACTACTAATGAATAGACTACTCCTGTTTCCATTCAGCATTTTTTTATGTGTAACCCTAAAAATCTTCAGCTACTGTGCGGCCTTATCAACTGTCCTATAGACTATAGTAATAATTCCTAGTTGCTGTTACATAGGAAAGGTTAGGTGCTGGGATAGCAGTGCTATTTCTCTTCCTTGATGTACACCCAACTGGTTATGCTGGGAGAGATTGTGTTCCAGCTATACACAAAGTACAGAGCAGTTACAATTATTATTATTATTATTATACAGTATTTATATAGCACCAACAGTTTGCTCAGCACTGTACATTACAATGGGAGACAATACACGAGACAGTACAATAACAATACAATGTGATACACGAGTGGTTTGAGGGCCCTGCTCCTTGGAGCTTACAATCTAGGAGGGAGGGGATAGTGGTACGGGAGGAATAGCTGTGGGGGATGGAGTGGTAGTAAGAGTGGAGGAGATCAGCAATTAGCTGAGGGCGGGGTAGGCATCCCTGAAGAGGTGAGTTTTCAGAGTGCGCCTAAAGGAGAGGAGAGTAGGTGATAGTCTGATGGATTGGGGTAGAGAGTTTCAGAGGATAGGGGCAAGCCCTGGAGAACTCCTGGAGATGGGCATGGGAGGAGGAGACCAGGGAACTAGAGAGTAGGAGGTCTTGTGAGGAGCGGAGAGTACGGTTTGGGTGGTATTTGGATATCAGGTCGGTGATGTAGTTTGGGGCAGTATTATGGACAGCTTTGTACGTCAGTGTTAGCATTTTGAATTTTATCCATTGGGCAATTGGAAGCCAGTAGAGGGATTGGCAGATGGTTGTGGTGGATATGGAGCAGTTAGTAAGGTGGATGAGTCTGAGTATTCAGGATAGACTGAAGCGGGGATAGCCTGTGGTGAGGTAGGCCAGTGAAGAGGGAGTTACAGTAGTCAAGTCGTGATATGATAAGGAAGTGAATTAGTTGCTTAGTAGTTTCCGGGGTTAGGAACGGACGTATTTTGGAGATGTTGCGGAGGTGGAGTCTACATGAGTTTGTCAGTGTTAGCATTTTGAATTTTATCCGTTGGGCAATTGAAAGCCAGTAGAGGGATTGGCAGATGGTTGTGGTGTATATGGAGCAGTTAGTAAGGTGGATGAGTCTGAGTATTCAGGATAGACTGAAGCGGGGATAGCCTGTGGTGAGGTAGGCCAGTGAAGAGGGAGTTACAGTAGTCAAGTCGTGATATGATAAGGAAGTGAATTAGTTGCTTAGTAGTTTCCGGGGTTAGGAACGGACGTATTTTGGAGATGTTGCGGAGGTGGAGTCTACATGAGTTTGTCAGTGTTAGCATTTTGAATTTTATCCGTTGGGCAATTGGAAGCCAGTAGAGGGATTGGCAGATGGTTGTGGTGGATATGGAGCAGTTAGTAAGGTGGATGAGTCTGAGTATTCAGGATAGACTGAAGCGGGGATAGCCTGTGGTGAGGTAGGCCAGTGAAGAGGGAGTTACAGTAGTCAAGTCGTGATATGATAAGGAAGTGAATTAGTTGCTTAGTAGTTTCCGGGGTTAGGAACGGACGTATTTTGGAGATGTTGCGGAGGTGGAGTCTACATGAGTTTGTCAGTGTTAGCATTTTGAATTTTATCCGTTGGGCAATTGGAAGCCAGTAGAGGGATTGGCAGATGGTTGTGGTGGATATGGAGCAGTTAGTAAGGTGGATGAGTCTGAGTATTCAGGATAGACTGAAGCGGGGATAGCCTGTGGTGAGGTAGGCCAGTGAAGAGGGAGTTACAGTAGTCAAGTCGTGATATGATAAGGAAGTGAATTAGTTGCTTAGTAGTTTCCGGGGTTAGGAACGGACGTATTTTGGAGATGTTGCGGAGGTGGAGTCTACATGAGTTTGTCAGCGATTGGACCTGGGGCTGGAAGGACAGATTGGAGTCTAGGATGACACCTAGTACTCTGGCTTGCAGGGTGGGACTGATGGTAGCATTGTTGGTCGTGATGGAGAAGTCAGGGGGGGGGGGCGCGGGCTGGGGGGAAAACTACGAGCTCGGTTTTGGAAAGGTTCAGTTTGAGGAAGTGGAGTGACATCCAATCCAATATGTCGTTCAATAGGCTAGTGATTTGGGCGGAGACTGAAGGGGTGAGGCGAGGGGTAGAGAGATAGATTTGCGTGTCATCGGCATAGAGATGGTAGTTGAAGCCGTGAGAGTGTATCAGTTGGCCAAGGGAGGAGTTGTAGATGGAGAAGAGAAGGGGCCTGAGGACAGAACCATGAGGGACCCCAACAGAGAGGGGTAGTGACGGGGAGGTGGCAGCGTTATAGGTAACACTGAACACAATGACTATTGCTGTGCTTTGGGTGCTAGGGAAACCACTGGAGGACTGAATCATCCTCTGCACTGGGCTCCAGTAGCCTTTTTGAGGAGGGCAATTCCTATTATTGGCAATGGTATTCCACAAAATGTGGGTGACCATTTTGGCATGGCCGTGATATAAAGATCACATGCTGCTCCTAATGTGGGACCTCAGATAGGAGGACCCCCCTCCGCAGAAGATTTACTCACAAATCCACACTACATTACCATCTCACCGCTTCAGGAGTTCCACCTTAGCAGGAACCCTTGTTAGATGTTGGAGCTGGCAGATGGACCCCATGTGGGGGAGTAAGGTTGTACCGGTATTTACTGAGTTCCCCTACCATACTGTCCACTATAGTAGCCCATGGAGAACCTTTCCTTGCAGGGTTAGAGGATAAAAAATACTGAAGAGTACCTTTTCATGAACCATGGTCAATCACCTGACCAATGGTGATCTTATGTATTCTAAGCAGTTACTTATTTACCATTTACAGTTTATATCTACTTTGAAGAGACAATGTCATGTTGCCATTTAGGGCGAAGCGACAGTGTCTGCTGATAGCCTATACTTGAAAATTCACACTCAATGACCATCTCCCCATTAAAGGAATTCCTCCTTAGTAAGCACTGCTTGGATGTGGGAAGATGTCACTGCACCTCCCCACGTTACAGTGTTCAGACCCGCAATTGGCCGCTCAGGCCTGTGCAGTGTCCTGTGATGGGGGAATAGGGAATTGGGGTTTATGTGCTTCCCTATACCGACTAGTACAACAGAGCAAGAGCTAAGGCCAACAATGGGCTGACGACATATAGCATGCTTGTGGACCTAATGGTATCAGCTTTGCCCGGTTTCCTGTTCATTGTTAGGCGGACTGAACATTTGGAAACTCGGGCACTGCCCGAGGCCCGGGGTCAGTAGGGGGCCCCATGAGATGCCCCTGGTACCTTTTCCATAGGCTTTTTTGAGTTTTGGCAAGGACACAGGGGCCCCATGATCCCCTATTGCCCGGGGGCCCCATGAGTTGTCAGTCCGCCCCTGGGCGTTACATACACTTTTGAGAGTAATATCTGAATCTGACTTTATCATACAGTATAAACTACCACAAAAATCAGTAATAAGAGGTGCAAGTGGTAAATTCAACAAATCTGCACAATAAAACCTTTACTGAATCTAATGTAGAATTGTAAAAATTAACAAATAACACCAATGAAATGGAAATGCCGCATGGCTTTTGCTAATAAACTGCCTCTTGATCCCCTGCAGTCTACTCTAGCACAACAGTAGGCCATCTCCAGGCAGTCTATTCTAGCAGAACCAAGCTTCTATTTCTGAGAACCATAAAGTTGCACCGTTAAGCAAGTCAAGACTGACATATTCAGATATAGGAATATTACACTGTATCTGCTTGGAGAGAAATGTCCTAATCAATCTTTCCCTTAGCCTGCCATAAAACAATATGTGGCAATAGCATTGTTTACTTTGCTGCTGGATTAGGTTTCCTGTACATTAATTTTCATTAGCACTGCTTGTTGCAGATCACTGAAATGATGCCATTGAAACCATCCATCCCGCTTCATCTGTGCAGCATCCTAACGAAGGACAAACTGTGTTATCTGGCCGTACGTCTCTTTTATAGCACAGTACCCAAAATGGAAATGATTAGCCCATCACATGTGAGTACATTTCATTAAAAAATCCAATCGATTCCATTAATAAATATGTCATAGTTGCTCACGTGCAAATGATTATCGTGATGGAAAATATTCAGGTGTCGCAGCTGTAATGATAAATATGAATTTATTACCGCACTGCTAATTATGATCCTTAGTTATTACCTGGGTTATGATTGGTAGTGAACGTTCAATTTTTAATTACAGTACAGACCCTACAATATTGAAGGTGAGCCTGTCTAATTTTCTGCTATCCGCTAACAGACGTTCAGCAGATTTCTTTTTATAGATAGAAGATAGATAGATAGATAGATTGATAGATAGATAGATAGATAGATAGATAGATAGATAGACAGATAGATAGATAGATAGATACTGTAGATAGATAGGTAGATAGATAGATAGATAATAGATGGATGAATGGATGGACAGATGGACTGATAGATAATGGATAGAAGATAGATAGATAGATAGATAGATAGATAGATAGATAGATAGATAGATAGATAGATAGATAGATAGATAGATAGATAATAGATGGATGAATGGATAGATAGATAGATAGATAGATAGATAGATAGATAGATAGATAGATAGATAGATAAAAGCAAAAAGCACTGTAGAAACGGATCAAACACAAACTGTACAGGTGTGAACCTAGCCTGAAGGTTTTTTACCTTCATGCATAGAATGCATGAAGGTAAAAAAACCTTCAGCCTTTAGAACTACTTTAACCACTTGCCAACCATGCTATAAGCCGAATGGCGGCTGCAGCATGGTTGTCCAGTTCTGGGGGGGCGTCATATGACGTTCTCCCAGAACGCACCCTCCTGCGCGCCCCCAGAGGCGCACACCCGGCACTCTCTGTTATCTCTGTGTCCTACGGACACAGCTGATCACATGACAAAGTAAAAGGCCAATCACAGTGGTCTTTTACCACGTGAGGAATGTACTGCCGATAACCGACAAATGTCACAGAGGACATCTGCACTGATTATCAGGGCCCTGACGATCAGTGCCCTGATGATCAGTGCCCAGCAATGACACCCACCTGTGCCAGCCACCAGTGCCCAGCAGTGCCACCCATCAGTGCCACCCACCAGTGCCCAGCAGTGCCACCCATTAGTGCTGCCCAGCAGTTGCGCCCAGCAGTTGCGCCCATCAGTGCCCAGCAGTGCCGCCAGCCAGTGCCATCAGTCAGTACCACCAGTCAGTGCTGTCAGTCAGTACTGCCAGTCAGTGCTACCCATCAGTGCCGCCCATCAGTGCCGCCTATTAGTGCCCATCATTGCTGCATATTACTGTACCATCATCAGTGCCTCCTCATCAATGCCTACCAGTGCCACCTCATCAGTGCCACCTCATCAGTGCAGCTTATCAGTGCCCATCAGTGCTGTCTATCCGTGCCACCTCATCAGTGCCCATCAGTGCTGCCTATAAGTGCAGGCTCATCAACTCACATCAGTGAAGGGGAAAAATTACCTGTTTGCAAAATTGTAAAAAGAAACAAAGAAAAAAAATATTTTTTCAATTTTTTGCTCTTTTTTTGTTTATAGTGCAAAAAATAAAACACTCAATGGTGATTAAATACAACCAAAAGAATTTTTATTATTTGTGTGAGAAAAATAATAACAATTTCATATGGGTACAGTATTGCATGACCGCGCAATTGTCATTCAAAGTGTGAGAGTGCTTAAAGCTGAAAATCGGCCTGGGCATGAAGGGGGTAAAAGTACCCGGTAGGTAAGTGGTTAAGGAAGCAGAATTATATTGGGGAGATCTCACTGCTAGAGTATCCAACGTGGACAAGAAACCAGATTCTGACGCAGCTCACCAAGCTCAACCTAAAACAAAAAATATCATGTCTAGGTAGAGTGACCCTTTAATAGCTGGGGTGTGATGGGTAGCAGATGAATAGATTTTCCTGTCATTGCAGAATCTCACAGCCAAAGCACAGTCTGTACAATGATACCAGCCAGCCCTTTGTGAATGGCTCCTTATTTATCGGCTCCTGCTCCCCTCTGTAATCTATCATTTTCCTGAGGTTTGTATGAGGTTTCATTGGGTTGATTGTAGCCTTGTTTCCACAATAAGCATCGGAAACAGGATGCCAGGAGTGTGGCACCTTCTGGAAAAAAGAAACTGTTAACCGAATTAAAAGCACTTCAGCATAATCTAGGCTAGAAAATTATATTAGTGATGTGAGCTTGATCACATTTTCCCTGAGTGTATCTACAAACATCCTTTTCCAGTGTATGCATACTTGTAGAATTCAATTACCCTGAGCAAGCCAAGCAGCTTATGACAATCTAAAGTAAAAGTTAAAGCTGAACATGTGAAAAAGTACCATGGACGTGCAGGAGGGATCTAAAAAAAGGGCAAACTATAAAAGAATATAAAAACTTTATACAGTATATAGGGGTTTTTTCAGCGGGAATGAGGAGGAACGTGGTTCCGGCACCTCCAGCACTGAATGTAATGGGGTGTGCTCAGGGGCGGACTGACAACTCATGGGGCCCCCGGGCAATAGGGGATTATGGGGCCCCAGTGTCCTTGCCCACCCTCAAAGCACACCCAAAAAAGACTATAAAAGGTACCAGGGGCATTTCATGGGGCCCCCTACTGACCCCGGGCCCTCGGGCAGTGCCCGAGTGCTCGAATGGTCAGTCCGCCCCTGGGTGTGCTGGGGTGTGCTAGAGGGTCCATTGTTGCTGGCTGCTGGGAGGTCTATTGTAGCTGGTTGGGAATCTATTTTTTGCTGGGGAGGTCTTATATTGCTGGGGGGGGGGGTCTTATTGTTGCTGGGAGAGATCTAATGTTGAGGTAGAGGTCTATTGATGCTGGTTGCTGAGATACCTGTTGTTGCTGCTGGGGGTCTATTATTGCTGGGACTGAGCCAGGGGCGGACTGATAACTCATGGGGCCCCCGGGCAATAGGGGATCATGGGGTCCCTGTGTCCTTGCCCACACTCAAAGCACACTCAAAAGTGCCTATAAAAGGTACCAGGGGCATTTCATGGGGCTCCCTACTGACACCGGGCCCCCGGGCTCCAGTGCCCGAATGCTCGAATGGTCAGTCCGCTCCTGGACTGAGCTATGGTTGCTGAGCTGGTATTTTGTTGCAGAGGTTTCATTGTTGCAGAAAGGGTCTATTGTGGAGGGGCTATTTTTGTTGCTGGGGGGTCTATTTTTTTTTGTGAGATCTATTGTTGGGGGTATATTGTTCTGCAGGCTCTATTGTTGCTGGGGGGTCTATTGTTGCTGGAGATCTATTGCTGTGGTGATCTATTGTTGTGGGAGATCTATTGTTGCTGGAGGTTCTATTGTTGCTGGGGGTCTGTTGTTGCTGGGGATCTAGTGCTGTGGGGGGATCTATTGTTGCTGGAGGTTCTATTGTTGCTGGGGGTCTGTTGTTGCTGGGGATCTAGTGCTGTGGGGGGATCTATTTTTGCTGGGAAATCTATTATTACTGTCTGCAGGGGATCTATTTTACTGCTTTTTTTGCTACCATCAACACATTCTCTACACATTTCTTACCACAACAAAATGATACTTGGTTCTGTATTCTCTAAAATGGGCAGTTCTGGGAGGTGGGTAGGGGGTGGAACCAAAGGATGGTGCTTAGCGATGGGTATTTTTAATTTTCAATCCTTTTTTTTTCATTTATATCTCAAAAAATGAAAAACCCATTGGTGATTAAATACCATCAAAAGAAATCTCTATTTCAGTGGAAAGAAATTATAACAATTTAATTTGCGTACAGTGCAGCAAAACCGAGCAATTGCTAATTAAAGTAGAGCAGTGCTGAATAGCTAAACAAGCGTGGTTAATTTTTTATCATAGTAAGTTAAAAATGGAAAGAAAAATAAAAGAAAACCAAAACATAAAAGTTGTACTAAAGTAACAGCTATAGTAAAAATTAGAGAACATGTTTCACCTCATTTGTGAACTATACAAATCCACACACAGGTAGACATGGGTGGAATCTGTAATAATACAGCCTTTATATTGTATTTTGTGAATACAGCAGGGGGACTTTTTTGGAAGGAACTAGATACTGCATACAATAAGGCTTCAACAATCCAATGCACTATAATAAAAAAAAAGAAGCACAGTGGTGTATGTGACTGCATTATAATGTGAAATATCCTGCAAGGAAGCAGAAGAAATGAGGTCATCCGCATTGAAAATAGCAGAATGAGACGTGGATTAGACTGGGAGAGGTGGCACTGTTGCTTGCCAAATTGCCTCCCAGGTTGAGCTACCTTTACTGGGCTCATCACATCTGTTCTTCTATCTTGCCTGTACAGGACCAAAAGCAACAATGAAAGACTAATAAAAAAACTGAGGGCTGATGTTTATTACAGCAGTCCTTACTTATCAAATAATATATTAAATTATTATAAATCAATACATTTTAGTATAATAATTCATACATAACACATGTACAAAATATTCCTTTTTTTTGGTGGCAGAGGCTTTGCAGGCCAATTCTTTTTCTGGTGTATGCTGCCTGCAGTGCAATTGGAGTGTCCACTATCCTTGGTGATGGAGTTACATTGTCATTGGCCACCCAGTGGTCCAAGAGTAAGGAGGCAGAGCCAGGAAGAAGGAGTGGAAAGGATGGTGGTGGTAGATGGAGCCACAAAGGACAGCTCGGAATTGTCGGTACTGGAGTAGGATGAACACAGAGGTGAGTCTGCCATAATGTGCAAATATGCTGTGATGATGGCAAAATCTGCCTACTCTCCACTACACTACAGTTTCGCTTTAACAAGTTCTAACTATTTATTTAAGTGCAAACTAGGGATGCACCAATACCATTTTTTTACCAAGTACGAATTCCAATACTTTTGGTCAAGTACTCGCTGATACCGAGTACAGATACCTTTGCGGTGCAATTTGAGCTCATACAAAAAGAATGGGCTGAAATCGCACTGCAAAAATTTGGATGCAGTTTGAATAGGAATGTTATTCGATTCCTGTCCGAATCACATGAGGTTTCCTGCACAGCTTCTGTGCGAACCCAGGCTTGTCATAGTGACTTTGAGTTCAGACAGAAGCTGTGAGGGAAACCTCCCTACATTACTGGTTCCACCAACTCCGGCTCCTGATCCCATTGTGGACATTAGCAGCTGTGGCTTGGGCTCCTCCTGCCTCTCCAATGGCTCTCTCCCCCCAGCCAAAATTAGTCCACAGTGGGATCGAGAGCCGAAGCTCCCGTACTCTGAAGTTGGGTCTGCTGACCCTCATCATCGTTGAGCCTGTTGGTACAATTCTATTTTCATAGTTGTTACCCACACTTCTCATTCTTTGCTTGGGGATGTTCCAGGGTTTACAACTACTTGACTTATTTCCTCTAGTGTATGATTAGGATAAGAGGAATTTTGACTTATCTGTAATCTCCATATCTTGAAGTACAGTACAAGAAACAAGTCACCATCCCTTCCATTTCTTGGTTACTCAGCACTGCTTGCTACAAAACTGAGGACTCACGGAGTAGGGTTGGGTCATAGAAGAGGTGCTCAGTAGGCGTTTCCTCAAAAGCTTGCCAGTGTTCAATCATCTGAAGGTACAAGCCTATAATCCAGGATCTATGAACGTGTAGAACTAGCATGAATAATCTTTTTTTTAAAACACACTTTATTACCCTGTATAGCAGCAAAAAGACTTTAAAATGGATGCTATCTCCAAGGAGCCAATCAGACTTTGCTGCAGTTCACATGTGCAGATAGGAAGCATGCTGCCAGAAGGAAACAGCAGAGTGAACATCAAGAATGTGCTTTCACACCTTCATTGTCCAACCAGTGGACTGGGGGGGGTGTTCTTGACCATGGCTGTGCTGCTGCTGATGCATGGGAGGTCAAGGACCAGGAAAGGTCAGCACTCAGGATAATATACAACATCCCCATAGGTGGGATGTGGACCTTTTCTTGAAATTATATTACTAACATTTTTGGTCCCTTTTCTTCTTTTTTTTCTCTTCTTTTCTCTCTTTCTTGTGATATTTCCTTAGTAAAGCTTTCATATTTAAAATAATTATAGACTATATTGCCAAAAGTATTGGGACACCCCCCCAAATCATTGGATTCAGGTGTCCCAATCACCTCCATGGCCATAGATGTATACAATAAAGAACCTAGGCATGCAGACTGCTTCTACAAACATTTGTGAAAGAATGGGTCGCTCTCAGGAGCTCAGTGAATTCAAGCGTGGTACCGTGATAGGTTGCTACCTGTCCATCCGTAACATTTCCTTGCCACTTAATATTCCATGGTCAACAGTTAGTGGTATTATAACAAAGTAGAAGCAACTGGGACCAGCAGCAACTCAACCACGAAGTGGTAGGCCATGTAAAATGACAGATTGCATGTGGCCTTCAGATTAGCACAACAACAGTGTGTCGAGAGCTTCATGGAATGGGTTTCCATAGCCGAGCAACTGCATCCAAGCCTTACATCACCAAGTGCAATGCAAAGTGTCAGATGCAATGGTGTAAAGCACGCCGACACTGGACTCTACAACAGTGGAGGCATTGAGTTTGGCAATGTCCAGGAGAACGATACTGGCCTGACTGCATTGTGCCAAGTGAAAGGTTTGGTAGAGGGGGTATTATGGTGTGGGTTTTTTTTTCACAGATTGGGCTTGGCCCCTTAGGTCCAGTGAAGGGAATTCTTAAGGCGTCAGCATACCAAGACATTTTGGACAATTTCATGATCTCAACATTGTGGGAACAGTTTGGGGATGGCCCTTTTCTGTTCCAACATGACTGCGCACCAGTGCACAAAGTATATTTGGAATGAAGGAACTTGACTTGCCTGCACAGTCCTGACCTGAGCAAGCAAGGTCTATAAAGACATGGAGCAGCGAGTTTGGGGTGGAGGAACTTTATTGGCCTGCACAGAGTCCTGACGTCAACCCGATAGAGGGAAGATTTAGAATGATGACTGTGAGCCAGGCCTTCTCATCCGACATCAGTTTCTGACCTCACAAATGAGCTTCTGGAAAAATAGTCAAACATTCCCACAGACACCCTCCTAAACCTTGAAAACAGCCTTCCCAGAAGAGTTGAAGCTGTTATAGCTGCAAAGGCTGGGCCAACTCAATACTAAACCCTACGGACTAAGACTGGGATG
This sequence comes from Staurois parvus, assembly GCF_062004578.1. Taxonomy (NCBI): domain Eukaryota; kingdom Metazoa; phylum Chordata; class Amphibia; order Anura; family Ranidae; genus Staurois; species Staurois parvus. The sequence continues at coordinate 11,911,701 of NW_028318294.1, read as the reverse complement.
CTATTAAAGTTCATGTGCGTGTAAAGGCCGGCCAACCAATACATTTGGTAATATAGTGTATATTCTTATTGAGATGTTTAGTATTCATTTATACTTATATTGTCTCCTTTGCTTATTCCTTTATTAACCTGTGGAATGGTCCTATGCACTGAGCCATTTTGGGTTTTTTCTTTTGCTTTCAGCATTTTTATACCAGCTGTGTTAAGTTATCTGTGACATGTTTTGGTAACTATAAATGTGTTTTTTATATTATTTTTTACTAGCCAGGACTAAGGACTAACTTTTCGAAATCTGTTGGCTGTTATTAGCTATGTACATGCTATTATAATAAAAAAGTATACAGTTGGATAGTATTCTGACTGCCGACCTATCCTGTTTCCAAAGACCAGATTATGCTTCCTGTTAAAAGAAGTGCCTGGATCACGAAGTTGGCTACAAGGAATTCGAAAACACTTTGGTAGGTAAAACAGATTCAGTATATATACTATATATATATATATATTTATATAAATTGTGCATTTGGCTGCTGCCATGATTTAAGCATTACACTTCTAACTGTTTATAAAAAATGCTTACTACCCACAACAACTGCTATTTTAGTTCTATGTGATTGCTTGCAAGTTGAATCCCATGCTGAATTGTTATATCACATAAATATCAGTTTAGCGATAAGACAGTGTAACGACAAACAAAGAATCTAAGGAATGGGGATTCTGATATGGTGGGGCTAATGGATGCTTTATTTGCAACAGCGCAATAACAAAGACTCCATTCACTTTTACAGTCTTCATGTCTTACAATAGCAGCGTAGGCAGCAATAGGAACAGGAATACAATCATTCCAAGGCTTCTCAGAACTGTAATCTAATAGCACTAATCACAGCAGTACAGTCTTTACTTTGCTCAAGGGAATGTCAGAATCAAGCGTGGATTAGGATATATCTGGCCCACAGTGGTGGTCAACAGGATCTCCGCATATATATGTGTGACCTCCTCACAATTTAGAGCTGATAAGGTGCCCCAGAAGAGATAAGGAAGTAATGGAAAATCTACTCCATTAGTAATGTGAAGTGTATTGCTCTTTTTGTCAGGTAAATATTTGATTCTCCCAGTGTGTAAACTGGTAGAAAAGTGATCCAGAGGACCGCTTATCTGATTCTCTAGTAGTGGAGTGGAAGCAGTCCCTTCAAAAGTGGAATCCAGTCCTCGAGCAGTGCATAGGATCCCTCCGATTCAGTTATCAAGCAGCATACAATGGGGATCCTGCTTCTAAATTTGAAGGGCCTTACGGGATTGAGAATCCTCACTCACTGTGATATCACAGGTCTATGAAAAAAGTAGTATACTGTATGTTCTTAATAAGGAAATATGATGGAAATATGTTCAGAACAACCTGGGGATGATGGACTGTTGATACGTTCTTTGGATTGATCCATAAGCAGAACTCGATTATTAATTAGGAAATCTGGACAGAATCCTAGGATCTGATTGAGGTTCAAGGGGCCTGACTGCAAACTTCATGCTCCTACAGAAAACCAAAGGGATAGCACTACTATACACTTGTCTACATTTCACAAGGAAGGATACACTTGTAGGCCATTGGTGTCTGATGGGTCCACAATACAAATGTACCTATTGCAAATCTTATCAACAAGTGAATTGAAGGGTTGGGGTAAAGCCAAAGTCACTACACTGATTAGGAACCAAATTATCTTTAATCTAGCCACAAACATTGATTGATGCAAACCAGTTCTCTCACCTCTAGCTCTCAGTAGGATATTTCTCTAGAGCAGTGGTTCTCAACCTTCCTAATGCCGTGACCCTTTAATACAGTTCCTCATGTGGTGGTGACCCCCAACCATAAAATTATTTACCCAGTAATTATAATTCATGAGTGTCGTTTTACCTCCAATACTGCTGCTTTCAACACAGTAGCTGTTTTTAACAGAGTAGCTGCTTTCAATACAGCAGCTGCTTTCTACACAGTAGCTGCTCTTTACACATTTGTGTTTTCTGATGGTCTTAGGGGACCCCTGTGAAAGGGTCGTTCGACCCCCAAAGGGGTCGCGACCCACAGGTTGAGAACCACTGCTCTAGAGTATATTTCTTTCAAGAAAAAATGTAAAAAAAGAGGGCGCACCAGCCTAGTTCATTATCCCACAAAATACATAAAAACATGGACATAAGTTCTACTCACAAGCATATGAATTATAGTTGCTTATCAAGCCATTTGTTCATAGTCAAACAGCCCTAGACTCAGTGGTCTCTAGAGTGTAGGGGGACCTCATTAGGATCCCAATTGGCTGAGGCGTTTCAAAGGAATCTCCTTCTTCATTAGGGCTCTGATGAAGAAGATTCTTTTAAAATGCGTCAGGCAGTTGTGATCCTGGTGAGGTCCCTCTACACTCTGGAGACTACTGAGTCTAGGATTTCTGGGCTACGGAAAAGTGGCTATAATTCATATGCTTGTGAGTAGAACTAATGTAAATTTTTTTAATTGGATTTTGTTGGATAATGCACTGGGCTGATGCATTCTGTTTTGTTCATTTTAATAAAGGATTCAGGACAACCCCAGTCCTGGAGGGCAGCAAGGCTTGAAGTGACTACCCCTGTGAAGTAGAGTATCATCTATACCTGTACTGGGCTACCACACTTAAGCACAGGGGATATCTGTTGCTGTTGGTATTTCTTTTCAGCCTAGGGTGTGGCACCAGCCATTCATTTTTATGGGTACTGGAACACATTGCATCCCCATGCTGGAAATTACTATGCCTGCATGGGTTCCATTAAGGCTACCATTGTCAGGTCTTATAGCACTCCAGCAGATTATACAATACAATACTTACGCACAACTTTGAGCCACGTCAATTTTCACATTGTGGTTGGTCTGGCATCAAAAGTCTGGTGCTTGGAATGTTTGAATTGGTACCTGCACATATGGCCACAGTCTCCTTTCAAACCTATGGTCAAAGAAAATAAGAGGGTTTTTTTGTTTAATTGAATGGAGGTTGTGGTACACATGCATTGATACTGCTTTGAAAGTTTTTGAAAATGTTGGCAGAGACTATCCAACAATGGGCAAAGTTTCCCATTAGGATCTGAGGAGTATACAGTATAAGTATAATCTATTCTAAGTGTCCTGGAAGTAAAATGATAAATGTACTAAAAATGTGCTCAGCCTTAGAGATGAGCGAAACTGCCCCAGTTCAGTTCACAAACTGCTTGTTTGAATTTTGAAGTTTGTGGACTGCTGAAAAACTTTTAGAGTAGACAATTCTTTTTGTTATTGAATTCTGCCCCTTTGTAGGACTTACTGTATATATATATATTGTGACAGTGTGGCAATCTGTTACCCAGGATTCTCAACAAGGCAGCTTGAGGGGCTCCAGGGTAAGTGTTTGATACGGAGGAAAGCGGCTTTTCACTTTCCTCTTTTGTTTGTAAGGTCCATTTTGGGATCTGGAGCCTGGAGATTTCAAAGAGATCTGGGAGGGATGAAATCTCCAATCCTGGGACCAGGTTTTGGGAATGGCCAGGAGACTGATTGCACAGGTGTGTGCAGGCCTTTTCATAGAGTCAGGACCAGGGTTCTGGGCTCCACCCCGGCAGATAGGAGTCAGGAGGGCTCCATCCTGGAAGATAGGAGTCAGGTGGGCTTCACCAAGGAGAGGTGGAAGCCAAAAGCGGCAAGGGGCTGCTAGAGACTAGCTGTGTGCTAGTGGCCAGCTGTGTGCAGGAGCCATAATTCTTGAAGAAGTCTGCAGGAGACAGACATCAAGCTGAGTATAAGCCAGGAGGCTGAATCATTGTTTTGTTTGATGGTGGATACCCCTGCGTGGGAAGCTTTATGTTATGGGACATTTGTTTAAATAAAATTGGGCAAAACGGCCCTTAAAGAAGTGAGTCGCTGTGTGCTTTAAATTAAAAGCTCTACCACTTTGAAGCGAGTTCCCACAATATATATATATATATATATATATATATATATATGTATATACACCATTATTATATATATTAATAATTACCGGTATCAATAAATTTTTTTCTTCTTTTTTTATAAGTGAGAGGAATAGGGAGCTATGCATAGAAAAACAGCAGTACACTGATCATCCCAGTGAATGGCTGTGTCGGGGGAGGGGGTGTCAGCACAAGTCTGACCATTGGAGGGCAGGCAGGCTGTTTTCCCAGCACAGCCAGAGAACTGATCACACTGGGATGAATGTGCCTCTTGTCATGCCTAGCGTGGTCAGTTTGAAATTTGAAAGCATGGGTAGTGGCAGGAACACCAAGTATTTCACACAAAGGAATCAATACAAAGAAAACAGGATACTTTTTGACATAAGTACATTGTACAGTAGGCATATATCAAGAATATTAAATGTTGGGGTAACATATTTTAACCACTTCAATACCGGGCACTTTCACCCCCTTCCTGCCCAGGCCAATTTTTAGCTTTCAGCACTGTCACACTTTGACAATTGTGCGGTCATGCAACACTGTACCCAAATGAAATTGCTATCATTTTTTTGAGACAGCTAGAGCTTTCTTTTGGTGGTATTTAATCACCACTGGGTTTTTTTTGCTAAGCAAATGAGAAAAGACAGAAAATTTAGAAAAAAACCTTTTGTTAGTTTCCGTTATAAAAATGTGCAAATAAGTACATTTTCTTCTTCACTGATGGGCACTGATAGGCTGCACTGATGGGCACTGATAGGCTGCATTGATAGGCACTGATAGGCTGCACTGATGGGCACTGGTAGGTTGCATTGATGGGCACTGATAGGCTGCATTGATGGGCACTCTTGAGGCTGCACTGATGGGCACTCTTGAGGCTGCATTGATGGGCACTGATGAGGCTGCATTGATGGGCACTGATGGCCACTGATGAGGTAGCACTGATGGGCACTGACAAGCTGCACTGATGGGCACTGATGAGGCTGCAATGATAAGGCAGCACTTATGGGCACTGATAGGTGGCACTGATGGCCACTTATATGCTGCATTGATGCGCACTGATATCCTGCACTGATGGACAAGGAATGACACTGGTCCAGCTGCACTGATATTCTGCATAGATGAGCATTGCTATGCTGCACTGATGGGGCTGTATTGATCATCAGGGCACTGATGATCAGTGCCCTGATTGTCAGTGTAAATGTCCCCTGTCACAGGAAAGCCGGTTTTCTACTTTTCTTTCCTCATGCTGTGGCAGCACTGATGGGCACTGATGAAGAGGCATTGACGAGACTGCACGGATAAGCCAGCACTGATGGGCACTGATAGGTGGCACTGATGGACACGGATTGGCATGGATGGTGCTGCACTGATATTTTGCACTGGTGTGCTGGACTAATCAGGGCACTGATCATCAGTGCCCTGATTATCAGTGTAAATGTCCCCTGTCACAGGAAAGCTGGACAACAGTTCTGGTGGTAACCAGTGATTTTCTCACTTTAGAGGGATTTCCTCTCATTTCCATTTTCTGGCTATGGAATAGAAAGTGAAGGGAAATCTTCCCAATGGGACACGTGTGGCAAAAAAAAAAACTGGCAGGGGTTATAACTTCTCTGTACTCTATTCAAAATGAAAAAAAATGTTTTGCCTTTAGTTCTACTTTAAGGCAACCCACTTGTTTAGAATGGAGTGAAGACGCAACAAGGTAATAATAACCAGACTGTGGCGGGAGTCCGACTCCTAATATTGTGTGGGCTTTGTCTCAGAGTGTGTAGACATGTTTAGGAGATAGGTGGGGTGGGGTTGTTGATTGTTTAATGTTATGTGGCTGCATCCCATTGTTCTATAATTTGTCTGGCTTGGGAGTAAACTATTATGGGGTGTATGTGTATTAGCTTAGTGGGGGGTGTCTCCAGCAGTCCTCCCTACTGATGGGACTGTCTGCTGGTGTGAAGTTTGAATATCTGTGTGCCTTTTGTTACTAAATGTAGATTGCCCCGCCTTGTGTCATTATACAGGGAGGGGGGATTGTCCCCTGAGTGTATATATCTTGTATCTGTGTTCAAATAAAGTAGTCTACCTTCTAGTTTACTTCAAATCTGTTGTTGTCTGGATCTTGGGGTAACAATAGCCAGATTCACTGGTCTCGTGTTCCAGAGTCTGAGAAGCAGCTTCTTGATGGAGATACCCAGTTGAGGGTGTCTGGGGTCCGTTACACAGACCCTCCCCTTTTTATTTTTTAAGGCAGAGCACCACAATGCATAGTATGTGTGTTGGCTGCATCCCATTGTTCTATAATTTGTCTGGCTTGGGAGCAAACTATTATGGGATGTATGTGTTTATGTGTATTAGCTTAGTGGGGGGTGTCTCCAACAGTCCTCCCTACTGATGGGACTGTCTGCTGGTGTAAAGTTTGAATATCTGTGTGCCTTTTTGTTACTAAATGTAGATTGCCCCGCCTTGTGTCATTATACAGGGAGGGGGGATTGTCCCCTGAGTGTATATATCTTGTATCTGTGTTCAAATAAAGTAGTCTTCCTTCTGGTTTACTTCAAATCTGTTGTCGTCTGGATCTTGGGGTAACAATAGCCAGATTCACTGGTCTCGTGTTCCAGAGTCTGAGAAGCAGCTTCTTGACGGAGATGCTTAGTGGGGGGTGTCTCCAGCAGTCCTCCCTACTGATGGGACTGTCTGCTGGTGTAAAGTTTGAATATCTGTGTGCCTTTTGTTACTAAATGTAGATTGCCCCGCCCAGTGTCATTATACAGGGAGGGGGGATTGTCCCCTGAGTGTATATATCTTGTATCTGTGTTCAAATAAAGTAGTCTTCCTTCTGGTTTACTTCAAATCTGTTGTCGTCTGGATCTTGGGGTAACAATAGCCAGATTCACTGGTCTCGTGTTCCAGAGTCTGAGAAGCAGCTTCTTGACGGAGATACCCAGTCGTGGGTGTCTGGGGTCCGTTACACAGACCCTCCTCTTTTTATTTTTTAAGGCAGAGTACCACAATGCATAGTATGTGCATTGTGGGGCACTACAATATAGGTCCCTCCAATCCTTCTGTATTAGTTCAGTATGTTACCGTACATTGCAGTAACATGCATCACTGTAGTACAGAGGTGTATAGCCAGCTATGGGGGTAGACAAGGTAAAGGAGAGAGGCTCACCGAGAATGTTACATTAGTCTTTGGCAACAAAGGCCGTGATGAATTATCATGCTGGGAAATTGTGCCATTAGAACCTCCAAAAGTTATAGAAAACCAGTGATGCAAAGAAAAAACTCCAATGTTAGCCTTAGAGTGATTTTAACAGACAATCATTTTAATACAACATCCTGAATGTTAATTGCACAGGGTTTTTCCTGTGACTACACAGCAAGAAAATACTCCATACATATGAATATATAATTACTTCCAATGGAAAACAGAAGTCGTGGTTTGGTAATGACGTATTTGTGAGCGGTTATTTCTGGGTCTGTTTAACCATCGGGCCTAAACACGCACCTAATGATCATTTTATGAAGTGTAATCAGGGACAATTTCATCATTGTCCTCATTATATTTTCTACGGTAATAAGAGCTAATAAATATATACGCATAATTACGGCTATAGTCCTTGAAGAACCCAGAGCCTTCTAATTGAATATCCAAGCAAGTTAGGCAGTAGGGGACCTATAGATGGGAATTTTTATGTTCCAGATTTTGATGTCTTCACCAGCGCATGTGTGCGATTGCAATCATATATGTCAAAACATACTAATAAAGCCTGTAGTATATTCAGAGGCTTGAAGCAATTAGTGGCTGCTTAAAATGCAACAGTGAGAACATTACAGCTGGAAATGGTACTAATTGCTACTTGGTGAAAAGGTTTATTAATTCATGGAATTTATATAATCCCATTGGCTCCCTGCACATAAGGATTAAAAGCTCTTTCAACACACAAGACATAAAATAAGAGACATTTAAATGAACCTGCCACAAAAAAAGTTTTTATTTTTCTGAAGTTTTTTTTTTTTCTTTCAGTGGTAAATATTGTAATGTTACATTAAAAATCAACTAAAATCTTATGCAAGAGTTAGGAAAAAAGTTTACTGAGCACAGGGGCAGACTGACCATTTGGAAACTCAGGCACTGCCCGAGGGCCCGGGGTCAGTAGGGGGCCCCATGAGATGCCCCTGGTACCTTTTTCATAGGCTTTTTTGAGTTTGGGCAAGGACACAGGGGCCCCATGATCCCCTATTGCCCGGGGGCCCCATGAGTTGTCAGTCCACCCCTGACTGAGCAACAACGAAAAAGGAACATGTTGCAGTGAAAACTGTGGCTAAATGATTTGAGGGGTGTAGTTTACAAGATGTCTCAATTTTTAATCTTAAAGAAAATCTTATTATAGATACAAATGATTATGGAGCATGGTAGAAGGCTATACCTAAAGTACGTGCAGGGGCGGACTGACCATTTGGAAACTCGGGCACTGCCCAAGGGCCCGGGGCCAGTAGGGGGCCCCATGAGATGCCCCTGGTACCTTTTTCATAGGCTTTTTTGAGTTTGGGCAAGGTCTCAGGGGCCCCATGATCCCCTATTGCCTGGGGGCCCCATGAGTTGTCAGTCCGACCCTGAGTACGTGTCAAAATCTCCAACACCAAATCAGACAGAAAAAAAATAATACAAAACAAAATGATATATATATATATATATATATATATATATATATATATATATATACACATACATACATATATACATATATACATACATACATACATATATACATATATGCATACATACATACATACATACATACATACACACACACACACAGTTGTGCTCAAAAGTTTGCATACCCTGGCAAAAATTGTGAAATTTTGGCACTGATATTGAAAATATGACTTATCATGCCAAAAGATGTTCTTTTATTGAAGGATGATGATCATATGAAGCCATTTATTATCAAATAGTTGTTTGGCTCCTTTTTAAATCATAATGATAACAGAAATCACCCAAATGGCCATGATCAATAGGTTACATCCCCTGGAATGTTTGGCCTTGGTACAGACACACAAGGTGACACAAAGTGCAAATTAGAGGTTAATGTCCCACATCTGTGGCTTTTTAAATTGCAATTAGTGTCAGTGTATAAATAGTCAATGAGTTTGTTAGCTCTTATGTGGAAGCACTGACTAGGCTATATACTGAGCCATGGGGATCAGAAAAGAACTGTCAAAAGTCCTGTGTAACAAGGTAATGAAACTTTATAAAGATGGAAAAGGACATAAAAAGATGTCCAAACCCTTGAATATGCCAGTCATCACTTCCACTAAGAAGTAGAAAATTCAGGGTCCTCTTGATACTAACCAAGTGCAGGTAGACCAAGAAAGATTGCAGCCATAACTGCCAGAAGAATTGTTCAGGATACAAAGGGAAACCCATAGGTAACCACAAGAAAAATACAGGCTGCTCTGGAAAAAGACAGTGTGGTTGTTTTGAAGGAGCACAATATGCTGACACTTGAACAAAAAATGAGCTGCATGGTCGAGGTGCCAGAAAGAAGCCTTTACTGCATCAATGACACAAGAAGGCCTGGTTAGACATGTCAAGGTATTGTCAGGCATATTGTAACTGGGCTTTTTTTGTGGCATTGATGCAGTAAAAGCTTCCTTCTGGCACCTCAACCAAACAGCTCATTTTTGTTCAAGTATCACCGTATTGTACTACTTAAAAACAACCACAATTTCTTTTTTCCAGAGCAGTCTGTATTTCTTTTGAGGTTGAGTGGGTTTTTCTTTGAATCCTGGACAGTTCTTCTGGTAGTTATGGCTGCAATCTTTCTTGGTCTACCTGACCTTGGTATAAAGAGATCCCAGAACTTTTAACTTCTTAATATGTGATTTAACAGTACTGATTGGCATATTCAAGGCTTTGGACATCTTTTTATGTCCTTTTCCATCTTTATAAAATTCCATTACCTTGTTACGCAGGACTTTTGACAGTTCTTTTCTGATCCCCATGGCTCAGTATCTAGCCCAGTCAGTGCTTCCACGAAAGAGCTAACAAACTCATTGACTATTTATACACTGACACTAATTGCACTTTAAAAAGCCACAGATGTGGGACATTAACCTCTAATTGGCATTTTAACCCGTGTGTGTCACCTTGTGTGTCTTTACCAAGGCCAAACATTCCAGGGGAGGGGAACTTTTGATCATGGCCATTTGGGTGATTTCTGTTATCACTATGGTTACAAAGGAGCCAAACAACTATTTGATAATAAATGGGTTCATATGATCATCATCCTTTAATAAAAGAGCATTTTTTGGCATGATCAGTTATATTTTCAATATCAATGCCAAAGTTTCAAAAATTCTGCCAGGGTATGCAAACTTTTGAGCACAACTGTGTATATGTGTATGTATACAGTATATATATATATAATATATATATATATATATATATATATATATATATATATATATATAATATATATATATATATATAAATATAAATTTGGGTTTTTTTCAGTCACATTTGAGAAAAGCCCTCTGTATGTTTGTTGTTTGCTCCCACAGTTTTGTAGAAAACAAATATTTTTATTAAATATTTATTAGATATTGTTATATTTAATAATATTGAATATTAATTAGCAACTTGACCGCCAGAAGATTCACCTCCTTTATGAAAATGGCAATGTTTTGCCTTTTGGCACTGCGTTACATTACCTGACAATTGCAACACTGTACACAAACAACATTTATATAATTTTTTTCCCTCATAAATAGTCCTTTTTTATGGTGGTATTTGATCACCACTGTGGTTTTTAACTTTTTGCTCTATAAAAAAAAAAAAGAACAAAAAAACTGAAAAACAAAAAATTTTTTTTACTTCCTGCTATAAAACATATCGAATTAAAAAAAAATAAAAATAAAATTTGAATCATATATGATTGCAATCGCACATGTGTGCTTGCAATCATATCACATAAATTTAGGCCAATATGTATTCTGCTACATATTTTTGGTAATAAAAAATCCCAGTAAGCGTATATTGATTAGTTTACATGAACATTATTGCATCAACAAATTATGGGTTATATACTGAAATTTGTACATTTTTTTAATCCTAGTAGTTGCGGTGATCAGCAATTTATAGTGGGACTGCTATATTGCAGCAGACAATCTGACACTAATTGACACTTTGCGGGAACCAGTGACACTAATACAGTGATCGCCGCTAAAAATATGCACTGACAATGTTCTAATGACACTGGAAGGGGGTAAAAATCTAGAGCGATCAAAGGGTTAAATGTGTGCCTAACAGTGTTTTTGTGCATACTATGTGGTGCTTTCACTGAGGGATGTGCTGGATTTTATTACCTGCTTTGCAGGGAAACAAAATCCAGCACATCCCCACTGACAGAACACAGCTCTGCCTTGTTTAACACAGAGCTGTGTTCTGTCTTTCTCCTCCCCAATCAGAAGGTGCCAGAGGTCATCCATTGACCGCGTGCCTCCTACCCGGAAGTGCCGGATCACATACTAAGTTCGTAATGCGGTGCAGGAGAGCCACTCTGCCGCTGTATAACTAGGTTATGTGGTCGGCAAGTAGTTAAATATTTATGAATTACACATGTCCTACGGACACAGCTGATCACCTGACAAAGTAAAAGGCCAATCCCAGCGGCCTTTTACCACATGATCAGCTGTGTCCAATGACACAGCAGATCACAAAGTAAATACAGTTGCCGGTTATCGGCAGCACTTTTCTCACGCTGTCACAGAGTGAGGAAAGTACTGCCAATAATCAGCAAATGTGACAGAGGAGATCTGTACTGATAATCAGTGCCCTGCTTATCAGTGCCACCCAGCAGTGCCCAGCAGTGCCACCCCATCAGTGCTCTCCAGAAGTGTCGCCCAGCGGTGTAGCCCATCAGTGCTCAGCATTGCTGCCCGTCAGTGCTGCCCGTCAGTGCCGCCATACAGTGCTGCCCAGGGGTGGACTGACAATTCATGGAGCCCCCGGGCAATAGGGGATCATGGGGCCCCTGTGTCCTCGCCAACACCCAAAAAAGCCTATGAAAAAGCCAATGAAAGATACCAGGGGCATCTCATGGGGCCCCCTACTGACCCCGGGCCCTCGGACAGTGCCGAGTGCTCGAATGGTCAGTCCGCCTCTGGTGCTGCCCATCAGTGCCGCCTATCAGTGCCCATCATTGCTGCATATCAGTGCCTTCTCATCAATGCCCATCAGTGCTGCTTCATCAGTACCACCTCATCTGTGCAGCCTATCAGTGCCAATCAGTGCTACCTATCAGTGCTACCTCATCAGTGGCCATCAGGGCTGCCTATCAGTGCATCCTCATCAATGCACATCAGTGAAAGAGAAAAAGCACCCGTTTGCTAAATTTTATAATAGAAACAAAGGAAACCTTTTTTTTTCCAAATTGATTGCTATTTTTTGGTTATAGTGCCAAAAATAAAAATCCTAGTGGCGATTAAATACCACCAAAAAAATCTCTATTTGTGTGAAAAAAATGCTAAAAATGTAATTTGGGTACAGTGTTGCATGACTGCACAATTGTCATTCAAAGTGCATCAGCACTGAAAACTGAAAATGGCCTTCGCAAGCAGGGGGTAAAAGTGCCCTATAGGCAAGCGGTTAAGAACTGGGAGCACAGTACAGACAGGGATGGTTTTGTTAACTATTACTCCATAGCCCCCTTCTAAACATCATAATGTAGGTAAAGGACAGCACGTGAGGAATTTTAGGCAAGCTAAAAGCACATAAAAAGGTAACTAACAAATTATTATTTTTATTTTATAAGTTATGCAATGCTAATGGGAACATGGAATAAATATAAAGTAGGTGTTATCCTAATTTGGTTGCAAAGGTGGAAGCAGATATATGATGTATTTTTTTTTCCTTAGATGCCCAATCAACAGGTCCGAACCCAAGCTATACTGCTTAAAAGCAGTGAAGAAAAGTAAGGTCACCAACACTTCTGTAATGTAAAAAATATAGTGAGCGCTCCTGTATGACAATAAAGTAAGCAGCTAATAGCACTAAAAGGAGATCACAACCACCTCAAGTAAAAGTAAATAAATAAAGTGCAGCGCTAAAATCAACAAGCAGAGAATTCGATCTAAAAAGTTTGATCTAAAAAGTTTGATCTGAAATTTGTTATCAAATGTTCGTTTAATTCATCAATATAATATTAAAGTGGACATAGCTATAAGGAATCCAGAAGAAATGGCAGAAATGCGCACTCACCGACCGCGCATAGGAAATGCGCATGTGTGTATTAAATTCCACAGATATCGATCTCCCTCAGGAAGGGATGTCATCAAACGATAGAGTGCTAAGGAGGTCCTGTGAGCCCAGCAGACTATCGTTTGATGACATCCCTTCCTGAGGGAGATCGATATCTGTGGAATTTAATACACACATGCGCATTTCCTATGTGCGGTCGGTGAGTGCGCATTTCTGCCATTTCTTCCGGATTCCTCATAGCTGCGCTCACTTTAATATTATATTGATGAATTAAACGAACATTTGACAACACTCCTGTAATGTTTGGCAGGTATTTCTGGATCACAATACCAGCTGAACAGAAATAAATCTCCCCAGGTACCCATTACAAACACTGACTACTGTACATATCAACTGGGTCTTTTGCATTTTGGCTGGGGTTCAGCTTTAAGGTGAATGATAAATGAAGCCAACTGTTTCTGAGGCTAGATCAAAGGTGTGAATAATTTCAGCCTGAATCGTTGGCTTAATGCCTAATTAGGATGGGACAGTTCCAGGAGTACATATGACAATGTTCTCAGATTTGAGATTTGGGATTTGCATACACAGCGGCAGTCCAGCACTAAAAGTCATTGCTGGGGTAATAATAAGGGACGCGGGTAGGCAGTGTCCCCTGTGCCTGTTTAAATGGCAATTTTTTATGTTTGAATGAAGTGAACCTTTGAAACGCAGATAAAAGATATGTATTAAATGACAAGGGTGATGTAGAGTATCAAGGATTCAAAACCATTTCATCTGTCAGCAGAATGTTATATATGATGTCTAGGGGGTAGCCGTACATTATATATCACATGCACAAGGGACCATGTTGCCCAAAGGGAGATTTTCTCTCTCCCTCTTCTCTCAGTACATCTAATGTGCTCTGCTGTAGCACTTGGAATGATTATCACTGCTACCACTATATGATCAAATGAAAAGTTCACCATCTAGATCAGCCGCTATACGTTCCTTTAGTGATTCATTATTAGATCCTAAAATAGAATGTGACCTTATGCACCCAGTGATGTGCCTCCATCCCTTAACATATCCATACAACCAATGTATTTGTCCTTGGACTTTAAATGAGGTACAAGTTACAACACACACCACCAATGAATAACTAGTTTCCAACATTAATTTTTAATAAATGAATAAACTTCTCATTGCTTACAAAAAGAGGATAAAATGGTAACAAGCCGATTTGTAATAAATCCATATTAATGCATTTCATACAGAATTGGATATAGAATTGACCATATACAATCCAGATGTCAATACATAATTACATTAAAATTTTATCCAAAAACTCGGCGCGTTTCACGACTCTTAGTTCACTTCTTCAGGATTAGATGCATGTATAATATCTGCAAGGTAAAACATCAAGTATATAACAACCTAGTGGTATCTTGTAATATACAAAACAGTTCCAATCTCAAGGGTGACCAGAGGGACCCTAATATTTACAAATCAGCTAAAAATACATATGACAGTATTTCAAAATGGTGATCGCCAGCGGAATCTCATCCGAGAACTGTGGAAGTATGACACTGCAAGGACCCAAGGGGACAAGCCAGAAGCAGATTCAAAGTGGGTGGACAATCATGATAGCACCCAAAGGAATAACTATGGAAAACCTAACCCTAACCCTTGCAAACCTGAAGAAGTAGACTTTTGTAGAGTAAACATTTGTAAAATTAAGCCCAACGCGTTTCGCAACTCTTAGTTCACTTCTTCAGGATTAGATGCATGTATAATATCTGCAAGGTAAAGCATCAAGTATATAACAACCTAGTGGTATCTTGTAATATACAAAGCAGTTCCAATCTCAAGGGTGACCAGAGGGACCCCAATATTTACAAATCAGCTAAAAATACATATGACAGTATTTCAAAATGGTGATTGCCAGGGGAATCTCATCCGAGAACTGTGGAAGTATGACACTGCAAGGACCCAAGGGGACAAGCCAGAAGCAGATTCAAAGTGGGTGGACAATCATGATAGCACCCAAAGGAATAACTATGGAAAACCTAACCTTAACCCTTGCAAACCTGAAGAAGTAGACTTTTGTAGAGTAAACATTTGTAAAATTAAACCAGCCATAGATAGACTGATGTCACTATTGCCAAATTTTACAGCAAACTGGTGCTTTGTCTCCTTATTTGTAGAAACTGTAAGATGGGTATGTGGAGAGGTCTTATTACGAAGTGGCTGACAGGCATCTTTTGTACTCTAGTCAAGTTCTCTCCACAAATCCAGACAATCCTCATTACTTAAAGGCTTGTACGCTATCTATTTTCCATATTCCTCTATCTCTATTGAAATAGAACACTCCCAACCACTCCCATGTAGTGATGGGCTGAACACCCCCCTGTTCAGTTCACGGTTGAACATTCGAACTTACAAAAAATTCCACCACAAACTTTGAACAGGGACAATGTATTGAGCTGTATTTTATCGCATCTGAGTATGCAGTAAGATATCTCACAGCTACTAAAATACCGCATGCAGGGGCAGACTGACCATTCAGGCACTCGGGCACTGCCCGAGGGCCCAGGGTCAGTAGGGGGCCCCATGAGATGCCCCTGGTACCTTTCATTGGCTTTTTCATAGGCTTTTTTGGGTGTGAGCGAGGACAGAGGGGCCCCATGATCCCCTATTGCCCAGGGGCCCCATGAGTTATCAGTCCGCCCCTGCACATGAGTTATATTATTAAGTCATGCTGTATTTTAGTAGTGAGACATTCTTTAATGTTTCAGCTGTCAGTGGAGTTCCCTGTTGAAAGCTGAATGTCAAAAGAATTGCCAGCATTACCAGAGAATTTACGAATTAAAAAAAAAAACGCCCCCCCCCCCCCATCCATACTAAGCCCTTCAGGTCTGGAATGGATTTTTAGGGGAACCCCCACACCAATTTTGTTTTTTAAATGACGTGGTGGTCCCCCCCAAAATCCATACCAGACCCTTATTCAAGCATGCAGCCTAGTAGGTCAGGAAAGGGGGGGATGAGCGAACGCCCCCCCCAGAACCATACCAGGCCACATAACCTCAACATGGGGGGGTGCTTTGTTGATGGGGACAAGGGCCTCTTCCCCACAACCGTGGCCAGTGGTTGGGGGGGTCTGCAGGTGGGGGGCTTATCAGAATCTGGAAGATCCCAGCCCCTCCCCTATGTGAATGAGTATAGGGTACATGGTACCGCTACTCATTCACAGAAAAAATAGTGGCCATCTGATAGATACGCTGCAATGACAGTTCTTAAATACTGTGATGGCATCACATGCGCTGTGGTCAGGTGCATTACTTTGGCCAATCACAATGCACTGTCAGGACACAGTGCATTGTAGGGCGCGACGGTGGGTGAACAGCCTGCCAAACGCCTTTACCATTCATGTGTTCAGTGAACGCACGAATGGCCCATGTTCTAGCTGAACTTGCGTTCGACTGAAACCTAGAGCCCATCACTACTCCCATGTAGCTCACTATTATAGGAATTGTCGCTCATTGCCTTTTTAGTATCTATTCTGACAGCACAAATAGCAGACCAAACTTACAATCAGTATCAGAACCTGTATTTTTTATAATTATTTACCAAGTGCTATATACTTTTTTATTCTATAGTTCTCTTTTCCTACTTTTTGATTCTTTCTTTGTTTGTTCTGTATCGGTTTACGGCTGGTAGGTTCTTCTGTCCAGCCTTTGACAACCCCTACTTCTTCTTTTCCTACTGTGCTGGAACAGCCATCCTGTTTGAAGCATAACCAAGTGTTATGAATCTACTGAATTATTTAAAATTTTTTGGACACAAATACTGGACATTTTGAATATTGCAACCTGACAATGTTTTTTTACTACACTTTGTAACTTTATATTGAGACCTTTTGTGTACTGTGCTCAAAATCATAAAATTTTTATATTTAATGACCTGTGCTTTCTATTTTGGTTTATACCTTGTTTTATACCTTGTATTTTATAATAATTTTCAAAATAAATAAATATTATACAAAAAAATTATATCTAATGCGTTTTTCAGGCTTAACCCTTTCCCCTTTATCAAGGCTGGACTGAGAGCAGCTATCCTGGAGTATTATGATAGTGGGACCATGTAATGATATTATTAGACCCTATGGGTGGAAGGAAACATATCAGAGGGGTGTAGTCAGGAGCAGGGGCGGACTGACAACTCATGGGGCCCCCAGGCAATAGGGGACCATGGGGCCCCTGTGTCCTTGCCCAAACTCAAAAAAGCCTATGAAAAAGGTACCAGGGGCATCTCATGGGGCCCCCCACTGACCCCGGGCCCTCAGGCAGTGCCCGAGTTTCCAAATGGTCAGTCCGCCCCTGGTCAGGAGGAGCTTAAGCTGAAGCCATATCTTCACCTTTCTGTATAGTGGATGGGTTCCGGTGTGTGGCATTTCCATCTTCTGCCAATCCTTTTCCTTTGGTACACATCTGTTATTTCTGGCAAAACTAGAGAATTTCTGAAGCATATTGCAGACATTTAAAGCAGACAACATTAATTTGCATTAAAGTCCGTTTATTTGCAGCTGTCAACAAATGTTCAATATTTTCTTTCACGGAAATAAATTGACTTTAAACTGTGCATCTGTTTGCACTTACGTAATTCACACAATTACACTTCTCTAAGGTGCAATGCAAACATTTTATAATGTAAGAAAAGAACTGATCTTATGGTTGTCATAGACGCTTCGATGAATAATCAAGTTTTTTTGAGCAATCTCTTCCGATAGGAAAATGTAATAGTCAACAACACAAACGGCCAATATGCGACATGGGGAAGTGAATTTTGACATTTGGAAGATACAACTCATAGTTTCAGTAAACAAATTACAATCAAATTCATGACAATCACTCCAGTGCTGCTGATCAATGCAAAATGATCAATAATTTTACAACCTTGACAATTGACTCAGCTTAAATGAACCTATTGTTAACTGAGTCTAAATCAATCCAAAGGGAAGTTATTGCTTCCAATTTGATTGCTTTGATCGAATCGCACATTAGCCGATAAAAAAGTTGAAGCATGCATGGCCACCATAAGAAAATGACATTGCTCATACGCTCATTTGTTCACATTATTTAGCTATGTTGTTACTTGTATTTGTTAGGTAGTCATGACTTTGCCATGTTGTGATTGTTCACCAGACCTTTCTGACAGAGTTTATGTCAGAATGTCTAAGGTGATTGTAGACCTATTTGTAGGCAGGTGCAGTCCGCTTCTTCCAATATAGGTGGTGTACAACCGGCTTGGTGCCACAGCTGGAGAGAAAGTCAGGAGAAATCTGGTTTGTCTATGGTTTCTTGGTCTCTGAGGGCAGTGTTTCGGTTGGCTACATTGCATTCAGGTGACCCCTGGTGGCCATCAAGGGTCTGATGGCCTTTATAAGCCCTACTCCCAAGTTTTGGAGTGCTTTTGCAAAGTGGTCAGAGTAGGGAAAGAACCTGTCTGTCAGTGAAAGTGATTAGCAGTAGGGAAAGGTTCCTGATGAGTAGAGACAGGTTATGGACACTAGCCTGCATGGAAGCCTCCCCTTTGGGACCAGGCCAACCAGTCCACTTTCTGCCCTCTGAAGACAGACACTGTCGATGCATCTCACCCACTGCCTCTCTGCACTGAACTGTGTTTTACCTGATGCAGTGCTCTCCCGCTCGGGTATTTTGTAGTTGAGCATACTCTTCAATACATGTTTTGAGTTATCTTCAACCGGACTCTTTGTCATCACTGCCACCACATCACGCTGCACCTACATTATTATTATATTATTATTATACAGTATTTATAAAGCGCCGATAGTTCACTCAGCGCTGTACATTACAAAGGGGGACAGAACATGTGACAGAACAATAACAATACAATGCAAAACATGAGGGGATTGAGGGCCCTGCTCTTTCGAGCTTACAATCTAGGAGGGAGGGGATGGTGGTACAGGAGGAGATAGCTGTGGGGGATGGAGTGGTAGGAAGAGTGGAGGAGGTCGGTCAAGTTAGCAGGGGGTGGGGTAGGCTTCCCTGAAGAGATGGATTTTCAGGGTGCGCCTACATATTAGTTTACTGAGTACTGTCTGTGAAGGGTGAAATACTTCAAACCAAGAATGGATTTTTCAAGCACATAGGTGAACCTCAATATACAAGAAACTTACTGACCGATGCAACTATCTCCACAGTAGTGATGGGAAATGTTTGGTATGCAGAAGGTTGAGTGAACCGATGAAAAAAACAGCTAAATCCAAACAATTCATTGAAGTCTATGGGAGTCAAGTCTTTTCTTTTTTTTTTTTAAGGCCAATTTGCAAGCTTTTCTTCAAGAAAGGGCATGGGCAGCTAGGCACTGCTAAGGGGGACATATTAATGTGGCTTAAAAGGCAACATTAAAAAATACACAATTCCTTTAATAAACATGCTTACGGGGTGCCTTAAATCTGCATTAGAAGTTGTGCACCAGTAGAATTTAATCCTTTGTGTACAAACATCAGCTGGAGGTTCAGGAGGGCGAACTGTGCAAATCTTGACATTTTGTTTGCCTGATTGCCAAAACCCCAGGCAGGGAAATATATGACGTTTATTTTTACTCCACATTTCCAGCTTCCACTTCCAACACACCAAACAAGCCATCACACACAACCAGGCCACTAGATTCTACAGCATATTTTCTAACACAATAGACAGAAATAAAAATCTCAAAGTATTAGCAGAATCTTTCCATAAAAAAGGTTACAGCAACAAAACCATCAGTACTAACATACATGCTTTGAAACCCCACAGAGAAAATCTCCTACACTGTAAAGGAAAAAAAACAAATATCTGTGTACCACTAGTAACCACATGCCATCCAGCACTACAAGGGATAAGAACGATAATCAAAGAGCTGCAATGCATCATAAAAGAGGATAAAACACTGAAAAAAATCTTCTAACAACTCCCAATGATGACCTTCAGGCAACCACCCAATCTCAGATATAAATTAATCAGCAGGAAACTTCAATCTGACTGCAGGACCAAAAACAAGGGGAAAAAAAAACTTGCAACAATAAATACTGCAATCTGTGCAACAATATCAATCTAATAAAAAAGTGTAACACACACACACAAAGAACCCTCAGTATTACTAGACTATACTGATGCACCTCCAATAATGTAGTGTACCTCATTCATTGAAACAAGTGCAACCTGAGATGTTCCATTGGTGAGACAGGACAGAAATTACAAAAAAAGAATTAATCTGCATAGACACACAATAAAAGAACACAAGGAAGATGATTACTCCGTACCTGTAGTACATAATTTCCCAAAACCATTCCACTTTACGGAAGACATGAATGTTTTGGTTCTTAACCCTTTCCTGCTGCCACCTCCCAGCCCTTTAAGAAGTTCTAAATGCCGGGAGGTGGAGGAGGGCATTCCGATCATGTGAACGCTGGGATGGGCAGTCACAACGGTCACGTGATCGGAAAGCTCCCTATCGTAAGTATGCATTGGTAGCTTTCCAGTACTCACTGGTCTCTGTGCTGGGAGGACACAGGGAGTGCACTCTCAGCATAGTAATGTGTTTACATATATAGTGCATCCAGAGAGTATTCACAGCTCTTAACTTTTGCCACATTTTGTTATGTTACAGCCTTATTCCAAAATGGATTAAATTAATTTTTTCTCACAACATTCTACAAACAATACCTCAATAATGACAATGTGAAAGAAGTTTGTTTTGAAATCTTTGCAATTTATGAAAAAGAAAAAAGAAATAAAAGCATAAGTACTCACAGCCTTTGCCATGACCCTCAGAATTGAGCTCTGGTGCATCCTGTTCCCACTGATCATCCTTGAGATGTTTCCACAACTTGATTGGAGTCCACTTGTAGGAAATTCAGTTGATTAGACATGATTAGGAAAGGCATAAACCTGTCTATATAAGGCCCCACAGTTAAAAGTGCATGTCAGAGCACAAACCAAGCCATGAAGTCCAAGGAATTTTCCAAAGACCTCCGAGACAGGAATGTATCAAGGCACAGATCTGGGGAAGGGTACAGGGAAATTTCTGGAGCAGTGAAGGTCCCAATGAGCACAGTGGCCTCTATCATCTGTAAATAGAAGAAGTTTGGAACCACCAAGAATCTTCCTAGAGCGGGCCGCCTGGCCAAAATGAGCGATCGAGTGAGAAGGGCCTTAGCCAAGGAGGTAACCAAGCACCCGATGGTCACTCTGAAAGAGCTCTAGCGTTTCTCTGTGGAGAGAGGAGAACCTTCCAGAAGAACAACATCTCTGCTGCAATTCACCAATCAGGCCTGTATGGTAGAGTGGCCAGATGGAAGCCACTCCTCAGTAAAAGGCAAATGGCAGCCTGCCTGGAGTTTGCCAAAAGGCATCTGAGGGACTCTCAGACCATGAGAAACAAAACTCTCTGGTCTGATGAAACAAAGATTGAACTCTTTGGCCTGAATGCCAAGCGTCATGTCTGGAGGAAACCAGGCACCGCTCACCACCTGGCCAATACCATCCCTACAGTGAAGCATGGTGGTGGCAGCATCATGCTGTGGGGATGTTTTTCAGCGGCAGGAACTGGGAGACAATTCAGGATCGAAGGAAAGGTGAATCCAGCAATGTACAGAGACATCTTTGATGAAAACCTGTTCCAGAGCGCTCTGGACCTTTGACTGGGGTGATGGTTCATCTTTTACCAGGATAACGACACTAAGCACACAGCCCACATAACAAAGGAGTGGCTACGAGCTAACTCTGTGAATGTCCTGGAGTGGCTTAGCCAAAACCCAGACTTGAACATCTCTGAAGAGATCTGAAAATGACTGTGCATCGATGCTCCCCATCCAACCTGATGGAGCTTGAGAGGTACTGCAAAGAAGAATGGGAGAAATTGCCCAAAAATAGGTGTGCTAAGCTTTTAGCATTATACTCAAAATGCCTTGAGGCTGTAATTGATGCTAAAGGTGCTTCAACAAAGTATTGAGCAAAGGCTGTGAATACTTATGTACATGTGTTTTTTTTTGTTTTTTATTTTTAATAAATTGCAAAGATTTCAAAACAAACTTCTTTACGTTGTAATTATGGGGTATTGTTTGTAGAATGTTGAGGATAAAATGAATTTAATCCATTTTGGAATAAGGCTGTAACATAACAAAATGTGGCAAACGTTAAGCGCTGTGAATACTTTGTGGATGCACTGTATGTGTACAGCCCGCGATAACTCTGACACAAGAGATACCGGACTGAACGTGGACCTCAGCTTTCTAAATCACCATAAAGTAGTTTTAGGGCCATTCTCACTTCGGTGATTCTTTTCCCTCTTTTCATTCCACAGCCACCTTTTCTACTCAATCCTATTTATTTCCTTAGTATAAAACAGGAAATCAGCACACACAGAAAGCAAGGTTGACGTGTTTCCTGTCTTACTGACTCTTATAATTAAGCGTCAGTAAGATGTGAAACGTGTCAACCTTGCTTTATGTATGTGCTGGTGTCCTGCTTTTAACCTAAGTAAATAAAAAATGTAGAGTTTTAATTAGAATTTGAGGTGTGCAGTCATCCCTCCTTATTCCTTGTATTGTGTGATCCATGAACCGGACCTGCACCCTTAGTTTTGGCTGGGCAGTAATTGGTGGACCGACCTTGATCAACTCCTAATCTTACTTTTTGTCACCATATATGCATGCGTGTGCCTGTGGGTATTTACCCAGAGATTTTAGTCTTTGAAGATTTGCTCTTGTATGATGTGGATTAGTGTTAGGGTTAAGGGTCACAGGCAGGGGCAGACTGACAACTCATGGGGCCCCCGGGCAATAGGGGATCATGGGGCCCCTGTGTCCTTGCCCAAACTCAAAAAAGCCTATGAAAAAGGTACCAGGGGCATTTCATGGGGTCCCCTACTGACCCAGGGCCCTCGGGCAGTGCCCGAGTTTCCAAATGGTCAGTCCGCCCCTGGTCACAGGGAGGGTTAAGTGGGGTACACACTATGGGAAAATTGGACAAACTATCGTCAAATTTTCCACAAAGATACATAACCAACAATGGTATATTAACATGTATGAAATTTCTTAGCCTACATAGTCAAACGTTTTTTCTTGTGTACAATTTTTATGTTCAGTGCCACCTTCTTCTGCGTCGTTCTTTGCTTCTGATCATGCACATTTTTTTCTATGTGATCATTTCTGTATGATTTCTGTATACATTGAGCGAAAATCAGACGTGTTTGCGTATGATACACATTTTCAAGTTTTTTTCATCCAAATAGTTGGAATTCCTCGATTCCTAGTATGGAATTTTTCTTTCAATTTTCTTCAGATGGGTACACACTATAATCAAATTGAAAGAAAAATTCCTTACAAGGAACAATCGGTCTATTGTCTGTTCGAAGGTGCAAACTAGAAAGTTTTTATCGTACATGAGCACAACGTCCGATTTTTTCGCAATGTGCACAATAATCAAATCGAAACAATTGGACAAAAAAAAAATGTGCTGAGTCTGTTTACACCCGGCTGCCTCAGATCTGGTTCACCCAAATGGAAGAGTTTGCAGTCGTCCACCATTTGTTTTAGCTGCCCTGATAAGAAACAGAGGTAGGCGGATGTAAACAGTTCTGTTTTAAAAGAAAAAGTTTAATTTCCAGCAAAAGGTCCATCTTTAGCAGCAACAGTTTTGTTAGAAACCTCTTTTTAGGCAGATTCAATTAAAAACATGAATTAGATTCAAGACCTTGAAATCCTGACTGTGATATTTATTGCTCTTTGTGTATTAATTTTACGGTACCTCGTCTTGAGTTCGTGTAATGAAATTAGCCTGAAATGTGTATATCGCTTAAGTGTGTGAATTATTGTAATTACAGATATTATAGCGTTCCAAATGCATATTTCCATTTACATGCATTCTGCAAACAATATTTTAATGCGCAAAAGTAAACCAATTTCTTTCCTATTATTTACAGCTTTATGATTGTAGTAAATTAAATACAATTTCTTATTTTGAATTTACATAACAGCTGAGGTCCACAAATATTGTGAAGCAGCAGCTGCATCGGCAATATTTCAGTAAAAAACTGTTTGGGTTCCTAATTTTTATTTTGCATTTGTTTTCTCGCCATCATAAGTTATTCTCAAAAATGAGACATTCAGGGAACTCTATAATAGGAGAATAATATGTAGGTTGCTATTACTCAGCTCCCCTTTGGAAAATGCCAGTTGTCTGGCTGTCGTGTTGATGGATTTGATATGTTTCCGTAACACTGACTTAGAATAAGTACGCACATCAGGAAACAACTCCATGTTATTATTATTATACAGAATTTATATAGCGTCAACAG
Source organism: Staurois parvus (assembly GCF_062004578.1). NCBI lineage: Eukaryota > Metazoa > Chordata > Amphibia > Anura > Ranidae > Staurois > Staurois parvus. The sequence continues at coordinate 11,887,149 of NW_028318294.1, read as the reverse complement.
TTTTCTCAGTGCTTTACAATATAAAGGGAGACAATACAGCAACAATACAGTTCAATACAAGAGGAGGGCCCTGGTCTGTGGAGCTTACAATCTAAGAGGGAGGGGCTAGTGGTACAAAAGGTAGTAACTGTGGGGGATGGACTGGTAGGAGGAGTAGAAGATTCCATTATTAACTGAGGGCAAGATAGGCTTCCCTGAAGAGATAGGTTTTCAGAGATCACCTAAAAGTGAATAGAGTGGCCAATAGTCTGATAAATTGGGGTAGAGAGTTTCAGAGGATGGGGGAAGCTCTGGAGGAGTCCTGGAGATGAGCATAGGAAGAGGAGACAAGGGAGCTAGAGAGCAGGAGGTCGTGCGAGGAGAGGAGAGTACAGTTTGGGTGATATTTGGAGACAAGATTGGTGATGTAATTTGGGACAGAGTTATAAATGACTTTATATGTTATTGTTAATGTTTTGAATTTTATCCGTTGGGCAATGGGAAGCCAGTGGAGGGATTGACCTGCAGGCTTGCTCCACGTCAGTGCCAGAGACAGCCAGGCAATTTGCATCCTTTAAAGGTTGTGCAATGTGCAAATGCAAGGATTGGATTGACATAGAATTACTTAACCTTTGGCTCTCACCAAAGGAAGCCTATAATGGAAGTAGATGCTCCCTTGATACATCTACTTATTTTACGTCTAGCATTATAACAACAAGGTCACTTCCATATATTACTTTTACATACACAAGAGCAGTAGTTTCCAGACAAAGTGCAGAAAGGAAAGGCTTTACAATTGCTTACGCTAATTCAATTTTGGTTTTTATACTCTGCAGTCTACCAGGAAAAAGTTGGAACCCAGCTGGGCTTCTGTGCAAAGGTCACATAGGTTGCAAATTTGGATAATGACATTTTAGGGTGCACCAGTCTGCCAGCCTTCCTCCCAGTAACTAAAACTTCCTATAAACTTTATTATATTCATGTTATTTTAAAAGTTTAAATCTACAGCTATCTTTAAGATGGTATTTTGTCATCCTGCCATGAAGGTTTTGTTCAAGCACTTCTGTTTATGGGGTGGCAACCATGGGGTGGTCTCACCATTGTGTTCCAGCAATGTCATGAATCTGTCACCAGCACAACAGGGAACTCTTTAGAAGGGAGAAACCTGAAACATCAAGGGAGCCAGGAGAAAAAAAAATGTCAGCCAAGCAGTGAATGCAACTAATCAGCTTTCACTTCAGCTATGGCTGTACATCATAGCATTGGACTGGCCTCCTGGAAGTGACAATACGAGTAGAATAATCACGTGTAGTCTTCATCAAAGGTACATGTGACAGGATGAAAATGCAGAGCATTGGCTTACGCGTTTCAAGGGCCTTGAAGTGCATATACCATACTCCAAGCTAATGTATATTGATTTAGTACCGTTTTTGGATTAGGCCTTGGATTTTATCGATGTGCCTGTTTATACTTACCTTTGTTAGTATATTGGAATTTGTTGAAATTTTCATTTTGTTTTTTATGGTAATGCACGACGTCGGTGCGCCCCTCTTTTTTATTTTAGTTTTAGCTATTACAAAGGATAGTGACACATGCCTGGTGAAGGGGTCCTGAGTTGCTCCTGAAAGTGTCTGATGAGTAGGTGAGTGCTGTAGTAGCCACCACAGGAAATCTGTCACCAGCACACCAGGGAGCTCCATAGACGGCTCCAACACTTTATTTGATGATCACATGAAAGCAAAGGATAGGGACACATGCTTGATGAAGGGGTCTTGAGTGGCTCTGAAATGTTGCTATCCTGTCTGAGTCATTCCAGCTTCCAACTGGTGGTCACTACTGCACCCACCTACTCTTCAGCCACTCCCAGGAATATGTGCATTGGGAATATTGCTCTGCATTGTCACCCTGTCACATGTACATTGGGGCAAAAAAGTATTTAGTCAGCCACCAATTGTGCAAGTTCTCTCACTTAAAAAGATGAGAGAGGCCTGTAATTGGCATCATAGGTAGACCTCAACTATGAGAGACAAAATGAGAAAAAAAATCTTTTAAGTGGGAGAACTTGCACAATTGGTGGCTGACTAAATACTTTTTTGCCCCACTGTAGCTTTGATGAAGACTGCATGCGACTATTACACAGGAAGAGTCCATCATTGTCACTTCCAGGAGGCCAACCCAGAGAAATGACATACAGCCATAGCTGAAGTGAAAGCTGATTGGCTGCAGTGACTATTTGGATAAGTTTTTATCACCTAGCTTCTTTGGTTTCTCAAGTTTGTCAAGCTGGATTGTGAATACAGGGCCACCCATGGCTCAGATTTTGGCCAGTTCACAGGATTCTGCCAAAATTCAAGCTACATATGGCCAGCTTTAGTCTACATAGAAAAGAATGACTGCACAGAGGAAATGTTTTTTGATCACATACATGCTCATTGATTTTTTAATAGCAGGACAGTTGATCCTAGAGCAGAACTTGACCCTCAAAGGGATGTTCCACTTTATTGCCCTGCTCCCCTTCCTCTTCTCTATTTGGCACTTTTTTGGAGGTGATGGGGTGGGGAACAAGTACCTAATTTTGGACAGGTTCCTTCTCCCACTTGGATTACCATTGGGGATCCACTGGAGGTTCTCCTCCACACCCACAACCTTTTCGGACATATCACAGGTCCAAGAAGGCTGTGGGACCATTCACAAAGCGCAGTATGGTTCTTGCATGCACAATGGGAAGCTGGCTGTGAAGTTGCAAGGAATCACAGCTGGCTGCCCACAGTAATACTGAAGACCAGTTAAGAACCGGCCCGGGGGAGGACGGCGCTGGATCCCTGGACAGGTGAGTGTCCTTTTATTAAAAGTCAACAGCTATCAACAGCTACAATATTTGTTGCTGCTGACTTTTTAATTTTTTTCAAACAGGGAAAAGAACCACTTTAAAGCTAAATTCCAGGTATGAATGTTATTGAAGAGTAACATTGGTCCATCTTGGATCTATTGTCTGTTAGATCTACCTTTAGCACAACAGCTGTAGAGAGGCATCAGTGAACTCACAGGCTTTCATATAGCATCATGTACTGGCAACAGTGGACAAAAAAACATTTATCAGGTTAAACAGATTTTTTTGCTTAAATGTTTAATCTTTTGTTCCTGAATATTAATACAGAAAATATATTTTATGGGTGGAGATTGGTGAACTTTAAAAGTACAATAATTTATTTTGAACCTGGACAAACGTTATTGCCTGTCTCTAATCTCTAATCATTATAAACCACCCAACTCCGCCATCAATAAAAGCATAAAATAAAACAAGAGGCATAAAAGTAAAATGCATTTCAGGATCACAGAAATTAATAATGCGGAATAATTGCTGCACTTAAAAATCTTCTGCACTTGGAGACATAATTTACCTGGCACAATACATATAGTTCTCTGTTTATGTCACTGCGAGGAAACACAGTGTGCATTTGTAAGTCTGGTGTTCAGTCTTGTAACAGATTTGGAACTTTAAACTGAAATATTACTTTCTGGGAGACAGTTGGGTTAGAAACAAGTTGGGGAGGAGAATGCAGATTAGACATTTAGATTAGACATGTCTGGGGAAGTGCAAAGAGGATGAAAAAGGTTTTTTTCTACAAAAAATATATGAAGCCTTAAAGGGAACCTGTCAACATAACTATCACCTGTCAATGTTGTGGCTTCCATCCACTCTGCAATCTCAAGCAATCACAATCTCTGATGCTGGACTGGAGTTTCAACAGTTACAAGATGCCATCCTGACAGATAACGGTGCATTATATATTATCCTCCAGTATGGTTAATTGCCTTATGTTTGGTCTTCTACTCTTATTTTTTTTTCTCTGTGGTCTTTGATATACATATTTACTTTCCTTTTAATACTAAAACATTAAAGTGTTACTAAACCCACAACAGTAAAGTCAGTCTGTATATGCAGAAAAGCGTGCTTGTTATATTCACGGTGAAACATAAAGGGTTAATCCCCTGCATAGTGTAAAAAGCAGTTTGATCCTGTATACTCTGATGCTCCCCTTCTTCTGCTGTCCCCAATTCATCTGTTGATAGCACAGAGCCCTAGGAGGTACTCTGCACATACTCAGTTTGCTGTGTATTGCTAGAGAAGTTTTTTTTTTCCTGAGAGGGTGCATGTGGTCGGCACAGGGCCAATTAGCACTGTCCAAACAAAGGGTCATGGGTCATGCAACTATAGGACAGTCAGAGGAGAATGAAAACTCCTCCTTCAAGATTAACCAGCGCTCAGTTGGACACTGAGAGAAGTCACAAGACTGCTGTAACTGCGGATGAGAAAAGGTATTTAGCAGTTTATATTTACTAAAATAATTGCACTTCCATGTTCTGTGTACTGTGGGAGAACAGATATAATGAATGTAGGGTCCAGGGAGACCAGATATAATGAATGCAGGGTCCGGGGAGAACAGATATAATGAATGTAGGGTCCAGGGAGACCAGATATAATGAATGTAGGGTCCGGGGAGACCAGATATAGTGAATGTAGGGTCTGGGGAGACCAGATACAGTGAATGCAGGGTCCGGGGAGACCAGATATAGTGAATGCAGGGTCCAGGGAGACCAGATATAGTGAATGCAGGGTCCGGGGAGACCAGATATAGTGAATGCAGGGTCCGGGGAGACCAGATATAGTAAATGCAGGGTCCGGGGAGACCAGATATAGTGAATGCAGGGTCCTGGGAGACCAGATATAGTGAATGCAGGGTCCAGGGAGACCAGATATAGTGAATGCAGGGTCCGGGGAGACCAGATATAGTAAATGCAGGGTCCGGGGAGACCAGATATAGTGAATGCAGGGTCCTGGGTTTAGTAACACTTTAAATGTTAATATTATATAGCTGATATGTGAGCTAATTACTTACTCTCCCACCCCATCTAGCTAATCTGCCACTAAGAATGAAAAATCTTGCCTACCGTCTGCCTCGACCTTTGCTTACACTTCAACTACTTTTGCTTGCCATCTGCCTTTTTCTCCACCTGAACTTTGACTACTATTGCCAGCCAACTGTCTTAACCCCAGCCTGAACCTCAACCATCTATAGTCTCTGCATTGTAGCCACTTTACTCCTGCAAACCCCTTGGTGAGGTGATCCTGAGGGTTGTGATCTGGTTACACCTTGCAGCAAAGTAGCTCAAGGGTCTCGGACCCATCAATGTTTGTAGGGTGTGTGACAAGAGTCACTTTGGGTGGGGGGCCCATCGAACCCAGCTCACTTTGGAGAGGTGGGGAGACCCCTGTCTCAGCTCCCCATATCCCTATTATGTGTCAATCACCCTGTGCCTGTTAGGGGTACAGGGTGATCTGTCCTAATATTGGGGTGGGGGGTTGCTGATTGTTTAATGCCATGTGGTTGCATCTCATTGTTCTATTGTGTGTCTTGCCTGAGTTTCCAAATGGTCAGTCCGCCCCTGAGGAGGAGTATTCTTTCTGCTCTTTGAGGATGCAGAACCCCTGACCTCTGTTTGGACAGTGCTGATTGGCCCTGTGCTGATCACATGCACTATAACAAGTAAAGAAAAAAAAACCTCTCTAGTAATACACACCAAACTGAGCTTGTGCTGAGTGACTTCATTCACTATATCTGGTCTCCCACAGTACACACGACATGGACAATTGTATTAATAAATATAAACTGCTACATACCTTTTCTCATCAGCAGTTAGAGCAGTCTTGTGACTTCTATCAGTGTACAGCAGATCACATGTTAAAACTTGTAGAAGGAGTTTTCTTTCTGCTCTAAGAGGATGCAGAACCCCTGACCTCTGTTTGGACAGTGCTGATTGGCCCTGTGCTGATCGGCCCTGTGCTGATCACATGCAAACTCCCCCCCCCAAAAAAAAAACCTCTCTAGCAATACACACCAAACTGAGCATGTGCAAAGTGACTCCATTCACTATATCTGGTCTCCCACAGTACACACGACATGGACATGCAATTGTATTATTAAATATAAACTGCTACATACCTTTTCTCATCATCAGTTAGAGCAGTCTTGTGACTTCTATCAGTGTTCAGCAGAGCACATCTTAAAACTTGTAGGAGGAGTTTTCTTTCTGCACTAGGAGGATGCAGATCCCCTGACCTCTGTCTGGAGAGCACTGATTGGCACTTTTCTGATCAAAAAAACCTATCTAGCAATACACAACAAGTTGAGCATGTGCAGAATAACTCCACACGATATGCCTTATCAGGTGACAAGAAGGGGACACTAGAAGAAGGGAAGGGTCAGAGAAGTCAGGATCAAACAGCATGTTTACACAATGCAGAGGATTAACCCCTTAGGTTCCACAGTGATCATAACAAACATGTTTTACTGAATATACAGACTGATTTTACTGTTGTGGGTTTAGTCATGACCAGGGGACTAAAGATGGCTTGTAAGTCCCACTAAACCAATACCTACCCCCATCCTTAACCTAAGTAACCACACTGACAACAAAATGGAGTTAATGGCCCAAAACGGCCTTTTATTACAATCATCAATAAATAACATTTTAAATAACAGAAAACACAGTATAAAAGTTTTGTCAAGGTCCCAATAGGCATCAAGAAAAACGAATATCTGCGTCCTGCTTAACTAGGCCTCCAGCCGCAACATCACCGACTCGGAGACACCAATTCTGAGACACCACTGCAGATACCCCCACCAGAACAACTGGAAGCCGTACCTCAGACGGGTTCCTACAAAGTACCTTTCTTGTGCCCACATTAACCAATGAGGATCTTGCACCCCCCTGGACGTTCCCAGCCAGGGGTGGACTGACAACTCATGGAGGCCCCTGGGCAATAGGGGATCATGGGGCCCCTGTGTCCTTGCCCAAACTCAAAAAAGCCTATGAAAAAGGTACCAGGGGCATCTCATGGGGCGCCCCTGTTCATAGCACCAATATGGCACAACCACCACCAAGACAAAGCCATAAAACAACGGGTGGGTGGGAGGAAAGTTTGTCTTGTGAAAATTCTCTTCAGACTGAAGACCCCCCTGCCACACCCTGCCTGAGAGCATTCCTCATAGCTCCCCCCACTCCTTACTTAGCACCATTTAGACTCCCCCTTATGCTAATGGTACTCTCCTCTCCCAACCCCCTTTAACCCCTGTCATGCCGGCCCTTCGTTCAGGTCTTCTTTCTTCTTACTCCAGGCCTTCCTATACTGCTTGGTTTGCATCAAATATTCAGAATGTAGATTGTAAGCTCCACGAGCCGGGCCCTCACATTCCTTCTGTACTGAAATGTATTGTAATTGTACAGTCTCCCTTATATTGTAAAGCGCTGGCACCATATAAATCCTGTATAATAATAATAATAATGTATTGGAGAAGAAGGACCAACATTCCAATCAGGCTGCCACTATCATCGAAAGAAGGTCATTAATGGCAACCTCTTTATTTTCTCCATAGAGGTTTCCTTTCCAATAACAGCGCCTTAATATTTCTAACTTTTATTGTGATATTCCTGAAATAACTATCATCTGTAGCCATTTTTTTACTTGCTGTATTTAAGCAGTGCCAGGCTTTTTCTATACTTTTGTGCATTAATATCGACTTTTTATTTATTAACACAATGGCAAAAGCGTTACTGTCACTGCTCAGACTTGCCACAATAAAATTCATGCACTGGAAAATTAGAACTGAGAGGAACCTGCGAGTTTTGAAAATCACACAGCTGTACCGGCTCACCTTATCCTTCTCATTCCTTTTGTAATACATCTTCCTTTTATTTCACCTTTATATGTTGCCTTACAGCAAAAGCAGACAGTTCCGTATATTACATCGAGTGTTTGATCTCAGTTTACCTGCTATCCAAGTCTAGTCTGCCCGTATCTGCAGATATTTCAGGTTTGTAGGTCACTTCAATGTGATCGTTTTATAGATGCGCTCTAAGTAGTCTATTTATCACCAAGTGGAATTTGAATTACTATTCATATTCTTACTTTTTTCCTTTTTTTTTATTTCTTTTTTTTTCCTCTCTGTTTAAATTCTGTTCCAGCAGAGCCTGAAAATCATTACAAAGTAGCCGAGCAGACGCAGACTGTTAAAATGTTACCCCCGCCTTGATTGAGCTTTACTCATTTTAAGCTTCACTGTTTCCAGAACTTTGTCCTATGCTATACAAAAAAGGAAAAAAAAAAGTTTTTTTTTATTCAAATGTCATTTCTATACAAAACTTATAATGTAACTTGTCTGAATTATTGAACCTTGGCAGCGAAGATAAGACTATTGGACCCAAACCAATATCCGCTTGAAGGTGGATTATGAGAGATGAATTGTTCTTCCTGAAGCCAGGACAGCTATCAAGGTCACAAGCATTGGAAATGTATAGGGCAGCCTTCTGCAACCTGTGGCTCACCAGCTGTAGAACTAAAAGTATAAGGACCTAGTTCTATCTTGTAATACATGTTAAAGACCGCCTTTTGCAAAAAAGAAACAGTAAATTATCTGCAAAAATAAAAGTGCATTTATTAACCGCTTGATCTCCAGAAGATTTTACCCCCTCCACGACAAGGCCATTTATTTTTTGCTATTCGCACTGTGCTACTTTAACTGGAAATTGCGCCAGGTCATGGTCATGTAACGCTGTTCTCAAAAAAAATTTATCTAATTTTCTTTTCACAAATTGAGCGTTCTTTTGGTGGTATTTGATCACCACTGGGTTTTTAATTGTTTATTATTAAACAAAAAAAGACCGTACATTTTGACAAAAAAAAAAAAAACACAATATTTTTCCATTTTTGCTATAAAACATATCCGATAAACTCCAAAGACATGCTTGTAGGTTAATTGGAACCAGGGACGGACTGACCATTTGGAAACTCGGGCACCGCCCGAGGGCCCGGGGTCAGTAGGGAGCCCCATGAGATGCCCCTGATACCTTTTTCATAGGCTTTTTTGAGTGTGGGCAAGGACACAGGGGCCCCATGATCCCCTATTGCCCGGGGGCCCCATGAGTTGTCAGTCCGCCCCTGATTGGAACCTGTCTAAATTGGCCCTAGTATGTATGAATGCCCCTTGAGGGTTAGGGACTGATGTGAACGTACAATATATATGTAAAGCGCTGCATACATTGATGGCGCTATATAAGTATCTGTAATAATAATAATAATAATAATAAAAAGCTGTAAAAATCGAATTTCTTCATAAACTTAGGTCAAAATGTATTTTGCTGTGTATTTTTGTAAAAAAAAAATCCCAATAAGCGTATAGTATATTAATTGCTTTCCCTGAAAGTTATAGCGTCTACAAATTATGGGATATATACTGGAATTTGTACATATTTATTTTATTTACATTAGTAATGGCAGTGATCATCGACTTATAGCGGGACTGTGACAGTATGACACTAACTGGCGCTGGGGGGAACTGACAGTGACATAACCAGTGGCACTAATACAGCGATCAGTGCTAATAATATACACTGACACTGTACTAATGGCACGGTTTGGAAAGGGAGGCGATCAAAGGGTTAAATGTGTGCTTAATCAGTGATTTTGTGTGTACTATGTGGTGCTTTCGCTGAGGGATGTGCTTTCTAGTTTTAAAATTTTAGTACTGCTTTACATTTTTATTTTTAAATGGTGGGTGCAAGTAGCTGGTTGTGCCTAGGGCGCAAAACAGTCTAGCATTTGCCTGTGAAGGGAGGTAAATCTTCCGGAGGTCAAGTGGAAATGGACAACCTTCCTCACCCAGGGGTGAACAAAAGCTCCAACTGTATTTTATTTACATTAGTAATGGCAGTGATCATCGACTTATAGCGGGACTGTGACAGTATGACACTAACTGACGCTGGGGGGAACTGACAGTGACATAACCAGTGGCACTAATACAGTGATCAGTGCTAATAATATACACTGACACTGTACTAATGGCACGGTTTGGAAAGGGGGGCGATCAAAGGGTTAAATGTGTGCTTAACCAGTGATTTTGTGTGTACTATGTGATTCTTTCGCTGAGGGATGTGCTTTCACGTTTTAAAATTTTAGTACTGCTTTAAATTTTTTTTTTAATGGTGGGTGCAAGTATCTGGTTGTGTCTAGGGCGCAAAACAGTCTAGCACTGGCCCTGTGAAGGGAGGTAAATCTTCCGGAGGTCAAGTGGAAATGGACAACCTTCCACACCCAGGGGTGAACAAAAGCTCCAACTGCCCCATGGGGGGGTTGGGAATCCTTAAAGCACCCAAAGTAAAGGCACCTAAAATTAAACCATGTCTGTCACATGATGATAATGGACAGAGGGTCACTGGAACTAGTTGTGTAAGTATAATGTCCCAAAAATCAACAGTGCTTAAGCCGGACAAGAAATACCAGGGGGAAACTTCAGATATCCATGGTTATGAAGCCAAATACTCCAAATCTTTTTATACAGTGAAAGATCCTAAAATGGTGATGGCCCAATGCCGTGATTTGTGATAGCAATCGTGACAGAGCTGCGGCATCACCATTGACTCTGCTGGCACCATTACGTTGCATGAATTCTGTATGTAGCTGGATGGCATATTCAAACAGATTAGAAGTGTAACATGCAGTTAATGTGCTGTGAATTGCTGGCTGAGGAATGAAATTGGCTTTCAAGAGCTGGATAGATGATCATTTCAACTTCCTCAACACAGTGAGAAGATTATGGAAGAAAATAGAGAACAATTTAACATTTTTATATGCATCAAAGCTAATTTCACAGATCACTCAAGAAAAGAATTTATGTCTCTTAAAACCCAACGAAAACAGTTGACATCAGCAGGAGTGAACTGCAAAGGTGAAAATAGACTTCAAGCGGATCAGCCAGTTTTGAAATTTCTTATTCATCAATCACTTTGATACAAATTATGATATTTTTAAATATATTTTATTTGCCAGAAATGGCTACTTCCAGGCTAAAAAGAAAAACTCAACGCGCCCACCCCAGATGGTCCGATATAGATGTGAGATGAATCAGTGCAATGGCTAAGACTCCTAAAAGTCAAACTTCACATTGTATTGTAGAAGTCAGCACACAGTCAGGGACTGTGCAAAATAACAGTTTGTACTCTCCAGGAAATAAATTGCCAAAGGGAGACCAAGGAAACCAGGACAGGAGTGGCCTATGGATAATGCTTCAGGGATGCAGCCCTCCTTAGACGGGGGTGTGACGGGAGTGACTTTGGGTGGGGGGCCCATGAAACACAGCCCACTTTGGAGGGGTGGGGAGACCCCTGTCTCAGCTCCCCATATCCCTCCTATGTGTAAATCACCCTGTGCCTGATATGAGTGCAGGGTGGAATGTTCTGATATTGTGTAGACATGTATACAGTAGGTGGGCTGTGGGGGTTGTTCATTGCTTACTGCCATGTGGTGCATCCCATTGTTCTATTGTGTGTTTTTCTTGGGAGCAAACTATTATGGGATGTATGGGTTTGTGTATTGGCTTGGTGAGGGGTTTCTGCTGATGTGTCTCTGGTTGCTAGATTTGGTTTGCCCCGCTCTGTGTCCATATGCAAGGAGGTGGGTTGTTCCCTTGAATGTTTATATCTTGTGTCTGTGTTAAAATAAAGCAGTCTATTTCCTGATTTTTCTTTCAAGTCTGGTCTCGTCTAGTGTTGTATGGTCAGCGGTGGGGTCCGTGGACGGTGTTCGGACAGGGAAGTGGGAGTCTAACGGAAATACCCTAGTGCAGTCGGGGTCCGGTTCCGTTACAGGGGGAAATCAACCACTGGAAGAAGAGCAGACAGGTAGTGCAAACACCTAGTGCATTATCCAAGATTTATTAAAAAGTGTAAAAGACAAAAACATACTTGCAGACATAGCATGTGTATAAAGCTTTGGCCGCAACAACGGGCAGAGTGTTTCGACTGTCATTGTGGTCAAGATGCTGACGCATTTCAGGGACAAATCCCTTTCCTCAGAGCTACTCAAGTAGCCCGTTGTTGCGATCTATTATGCAAAGCTTTATACACATGCTATGTCTGTGAGTATGTTTTTGTTTTCTATTAATATATCTTGGATAATGCACTAGGTGTTTGCGCCACCTGTCTGCTCTTCTTACTGTGAAAAATAACCTTATGGAAGACAAGGAAAAATATCCAATAAGTTGACCGCACTAACGCGTTTCAGCCATACAAGGCTGAAACGCGTTAGTACTGTTAACTTAATGGATATTTTACCCTGTCTTCAATAAAGATTCTGCACAGTACCTGATCGTGTGGCAGCTGCTACAATACTGTATTATTTCTAGAACTGTCCCTTATCATGGAAACAAAAGTCCAGATGGAAAACAATAGTTATTTCCAGATCAAAAAGGAAGACTCACTGCGCTCATCCCAGATGATCCGATGGCTAATGGCTAAGACTCCTAAAGCCAAACTTTACATTGTATTGTAGCAGCCAGCACACAATCAGGGACTGTGCAAATTAGCCTTATTAAAGACAAGGTAAAATATGCAATACGTTGGCAGCACTAATGTGTTTCAGGCATATAAGGCTGAAATGCGTTAATGCTGTCAAGTTAATGGATATTTCAATTTTCTTCAGAAAAGATTCTGCACAGTCCCCGATAGTGTGCTAGCTGGTACAATACAATGTTATTTCTAGATCTGTCCTTTACCATGGAAACAAAAGCCCAGATGGAAATCAGCTTGGCTTCTTCTCTTCCATGATTAGGTTGGGCAGTAGGAGCTCCATTCAAAATCAAGAAATTTGTATGGAGTACATTTCCACTCCAGCTAAAATTGTTATAGCTTTGGGTAGAGCACAGGAGGATTAGTAACTGGTAGGTTTTATTGCTGTTTGTGTCCCCAATGTGCAGATTTCCCTTCATTTCCTGGTATGGTTACAGGCAGGGCCGGTGCTTCCAGAAGGCAAACTAAGCAGCCGCCTAGGGCGCAATGCGCAGCACAGGCCAGCACTCTTTCTGTGTGGGTCACTGCCACGTCATGAATGATCCTCCAGCTGAGGGGAAGGAAAGCAGAAAGGAAGAAGAAAGGACAGAGGAAGCTGTTGGGTGTCTGGGGCCAGTGCAACAGCTGAGCTGCTGCTCCTTCCAGTGTTCCTCTCAGACTCAGTCCCTTACTGCAAGCTGGCTGGCAGCTGCTGATCACTATGGAGTTCCAGCCCTTCTCTTCCCATTCATCAGGAGAGGCAGAGCTGCACCTGCGGAGGAAGGTAATGTCTGACTCTGGTGTCTCGTGTCTGTGTGAGTGTGAGTTGGCCAGCCGGACATCCATCACATTTGCAATGTGTCAGTGTGTGATGACATCATCATGATCCCCCAGCCTGCTCTTCTAGTACCTTCTGATCTGTGTCAGTGTTGGTTAGATCTGTCACTGTGTGGGATCACCCAGTTCAGATGAACTCTCTGTGTTTGTGGGCTGGGCTGCCTGTTGTAACAGCGTTTTATATCCCTACATTGCCCGGGGAATTCCAGCCTGGGATCTGTCAGAGTGTGGATCCATCATCCTCCACTCACTGCAACTGTCTTCCTGCCATGTCACCCTGCCACAGATACAGTCTGTCCATGACACTGATTTTGTCTTTCATATCGGTGCTGGTGGCATCTTATGGCTCTTATTTTTGCAAATTATAAGAAATTTAGCAGTTTCATGTTTTGTTGATTTAATATTTTCTACTGTTGTAACATTTATTTATTTTTTCTTTTGGGGGGGGGGGGCAAGTAGCTGGACTTGTCTAGGGTGCAAAATAGTCTAGAGGGACAAAGGGTAAACAGACAGCAACAAAAACAAGTTAGGGCATCAGCCATTTGATTGTCAGTTTGGTTAAGAAGGCATGCAACTTTGATAGTTATCATTCATGGCATGCCTTCAATGTAACTGTTTTGGGAAACTTTAACTTTAAAGTCCAACCCCAGCTAACACTATTTAAGAGTAGCGCAACCCAGTAGGAGTCATTGGTGAACTTAGTCTTACTTCCACACTTACAGCACACACAGCCTTTCACACAGCATTTTCGGCATTCTTTCTCTGGCTCCAAAGAACAGTCTAGGGCAGGGGTGTCAAACTGGCAGCCCTCCAGTTGTTGCAAAACTACAGGTCCCATCATGCCTCTCCCTTTGAGCACCATGCTTGTAACTGTCAATCTTGCAATGCCTCATGGCACTTGTAGTTTGGCAACAGCTGGAGGGCCACCAGTTTGACACCTATGGTCTAGGGGTTTCTTTTTGGGTTCTTATTTGGAACAATAAACTTGGATAACATGAGGGAGTATAGGATATCCCGATAAACTGTAGAATTAAACAACTTGAGGACTCTTTACTTTCTAGCTGCACTTGTATAAAAAGGAATGTCCCACAGGATCTCTATACTGATGAAGACCTGTTCTCCTTCCAGAGTTGAAAGCTACACACAGTCACTACTCTACTCACTGAAGTCATTTACTCACATAGCCACAGGATCATCGGTTGCCTTCTATTGATATCCACCAGGGTCTTCGTAGTGAGGGAGATGTACAGTAGACTCACTCCATCATAGGACGTCTGGACTGTTTCCCATCAACATCCTCCTGGCTCTCTCCAGTAAGCTTCTCCAGACCCAACTTGATCAATGGACTTAAGCTTGCGAATAGGCCCCGCAGCTTAGCCTGTGTCTTCCTGATGGCTTCCTCTTAGACTTCTGCCCCAAGGGGCACAGCCCCTGCACAAGGGTCTCCTCCTGCATGACCTGACCCAGGAACACTGCATCCTGCTGCTCAGATCTTACACTATTTATGGGCTCTCTCACCACCTACTGGGATTGGCTGGAGTCCCATGAATATTGCTGGTCTACCACTACCAGTTTTGCTGGTCAACTTAGTCTGTTACAAGAAGTGGAAAAATAATGGCTCTACTGGCAGGGTCCATGGGTAATAAAACTATGTTACGGGGACTCAAATAAACACAAACTGATATGGTAATATTATTGTCAAACTGCATTATATATGTTATTTTTATTTATATCTCTGTTCTACGCACAGCATATGTAAAATCTTGTATATTTGCATCACTTTGCCGAATAAAGTATTCCTGTCTGCCCATTATTAGCAGAAGCCAACAAATCATGAACAGGAAAATCTGAAATGCATTAAGTAAAAGAAGTGTATAATTCAGCAGATTCTCTCACAAGGATTAGTATGTTTAAACATGAAACACATATCATCTCGTGTAGTCATTTTACGTCTAATAAATATTTAACTAAAGCAAAGTATGATTTTGCCCTGCATGCAAATGGTAAGTTCACATTTTAAGTGGCTTCTAGGTTTCTTGCTGTTTAATACTTGCCTTCAAGGTCTCTGATTACAGATATTTCAGTGAGCAATGAGGCTTACCTCGCCATGCAGGAAAATATATAATGGCGTGGCAGCCTTGTTCAACACAGGATATCATTGTGCCTTTCTGAGCGTTATACGCTAACAAGCATCAATCTTCCTATGCTGTGTGCAATATGACATGTACAATGTAACGCAGGGCTGCATAGAGAATTTTCATTCCAGGTCCTTTGTAAAATGGATAAGAGAGACGTAGTATGAATGCATTGGCCCTTGAAAAATGAAAAATTGATCCTTTGGCTTCTACATCATATTCATCCGGACCATTGATGGTGGACCTTGCATGAAAATAAAATATATGCTAAAAGTGTAATTATGTTTTTTACCTTGAAAAATAACTGAAGCGTGAAAATAAAAGTTGCCTGTGTTATTTTTTCAATAGCTTTGGCTATACCTATTGTTTCACATTGGCATTCAGTGAATGCTTGACTCATAAGACAGCTCAGTTACATAGTTAGTCTGGCTGAAAAAAGACAAAAAGTCCATCCAGTTCAACCATTAAAAAAAAAAAAGTTATAATCCTACACCCACAGTTGATCCAGAGGAAGGCAAAAAAAAAAAAACAGCAAAGCATGATCCAATTTGCTCCTGCAGGGAAAACAATTCCTTCCTGATCCCCTGAGAGGCAATCAGATATTTCCTGGATCAACTTTACCTATAAATGTTAGTATCCAGTTATATTCTGTGTATCTAGGAAAGAATCCAGGACTTTTTTGAAGCAATCCACTGAGCTGGCCAGAACTGACTCTTGAGGGAGTCTATTCCACATTTTCACAGCTCTCACTGTGAAGAAAGCTTTCTGTATTTGGAAATTACATTTATTTTCCTCCAGACGTAAAGAGTGCCCCCTTGTCCTCTGCGATGATCTCATGGTGTTTAACTCTACACCGATTTCACTATATGAACCACTGATGTATTTATACATCGATATATCCCCCCTTATATATCATACATGGTGATCATATCCCCCCTTATGTATTATACATGGTGATCATATCCCCCTTATGTATTATACATGGAGATCATATCCCCCCTTATGTATTATACATGGAGATCATATCCCCCCCTTATGTATTATACATGGAGATCATATCCCCCCTTATGTATTATACATGGAGATCATATCCCCCTTATGTATTATACATGGAGATCATACCCCCCCCTTATGTATTATACATGGTGATCATATCCCCCCTTATGTATTATACATGGAGATCATATCCCCCCTTATGTATTATACATAGAGATCATATCCCCCCTTATGTATTATACATGGTGATCATATCCCCCCTTATGTATTATACATGGAGATCATATCCCCCCTTATGTATTATACATGGAGATCATATCCCCCCTTATATATCATACATGGTGATCATATCCCCCCTTATGTATTATACATGGTGATCATATCCCCCTTATGTATTATACATGGAGATCATATCCCCCTTATGTATTATACATGGAGATCATATCCCCCCCTTATGTATTATACATGGTGATCATATCCCCCCTTATGTGTTATACATGAAGATCATATCCCCCCTTATGTATTATAGATGGAGATCATATCCCCCCTTATGTATTATACATGGAGGTTATATCCCCCCTTATGTATTATACATGGAGATCATATCCCCCCTTATGTATTATACATGGAGATCATATCCCCCTTATGTATGATACATGGTGATCATATCCCCCCTTATGTATTATACATGGTGATCATATCCCCCTTATGTATTATAGCTCCTCCATGCCTCTTATCAGTTTGGTTGCCTTTCTCTGTACTTTCTCCAGTTCCCCAATGTTCTTTTTGTGAATTGGTGCCCAAAACTGAACTGCATATTCCAGATGAGGTCTTACTAATGATTTGTACCGGGGGGAATGATATCTCTCTCTGGAGTCTATACCTCTTTTAATACAAGAGATTATTTTGCATGCTTTAGAAACCGCAGCTTAGCATTGCATGCCATTATTAAGCTTGTGATCTACCAGAACTCCCAGATCCTTCTCTACCATTGATTCCCCCAGTTGCACCCCCCCAGTATGTATGATGCATGCATATTCCAAGCCCCCAAATGCAGAACCTTACATGTATCAACATTAAGCCTCATTTGCCACATAGTTGCCCAATTAAACAGCTGAGGTCGGCTTGTAAATTGAAGACCTCCTGTAAGGACATTATTCCACTACACAGCTTGGTGTCATCTGCAAAGATTGTAATGGTATTTATAATCCCAGACCCTATATTATTTATAAATATATTACAAAGTAAGGGTCCCAACACTGAACCTTGGGGTATACCATTCACAACCCTAGACCATTCAGATTAACCACTACTTTCTGAATTCTATATTTTAGCCAGTTTCCAGCCATTTACATACGGATTTTTCCAAGCCCGTAGACTTTACCTTACACATTAGCCGTGTGTGGGGAACTGTATCAAATGCTTTTGCAAAATCCAAGTATACCACGTCCACCGCCCTCTGTCCAAGGTTTTGATCACCTCCTCATAAAAAGAAATCAGATTTGTTTGACAACTTTTGTCTTTCATGAATCCATGCTGTCTGTTGCTTAAAATATTTTTTTCCAGCAGAACTCATCTATGTAGTCTTTTTATTAAACTCTCCGGTATCTTCCCAACTATAGAAGTTAAACTAACAGGTCTATAATTACTTGGTAAAGATTTTGACCCCTTTTTAAATATTGGCACCACATTGGCCTTATGCCAATCCAGTCATTAAAGAGTACCTAAAAATTAGAAACAATGGCTTTGAAATGATAGAACTCAATTCTTTAAGGACCTGTGGGTGTATACCATCCGGTCTAGGTGCTTTATTCAACCTTTTTTCTGTCTAAATATTTTTGGATCATATCAATTGTGAGCCAATGTGGATCATCTGGAGCTGTGTCAATACCATGCCCAATATGGAGAAGAGCTCCCCCATGCTCCTTTGTATACGCAGAGTTGAAGAAGGTATTTAAAAAATTTGCCTTCTCCTTATCCCCAGTCACCCACTCTAGATTATTATGTAAAGGGCCTACGAGCTCGGACCAGACCTTTCTACTATTAATATATTTGAAGAAATTTTGGGGGTTGGTCCTGCTATCCTTTGCAATCCGTCGTTCGTTTTCAATCTTTGCGGCCTTTATTTCCTTTTCGCATATTCTGTTATATACTTTGTAATGTTTAAACAATGATAGTATTCCTTCATTTTTATATTTAATAAAAGCTCTTTTCTTATTATCTATAGATTTTTTAACTTTGGCAGTAAGCCACATAGGTTTGATTTTTAGCCTTTTAAACTTGTTGCCCATGGGAATATATTTTGCAGTGTGTTCACATACAGTCTTTTTGAAGAACTCCTATCTCTGTGTTGTGTTCATTGATGCCAATATTCCCTCCCAGTCTAAGTCTTGAAGAATTAGCTCTCTTAAAATTGAGCGTTTTTATTTTTCCTGTATGTGCTTGCTTTTTACAGCTAACAATAAATGAAATCATGTTATTGATCCAACAGTGACCCCGGTCTTCCAGTCGTGTGATGTGCAAAGGCAGCAGCATGTCTATATTACAGATCAAGGCTGCTCTACATGAAAAACTAAGATAAAAACTAAAGCAGTGGTACCAAAGATGTACTTATTTTTTTTTTTTCAAAGATGGAGGATGAATCTGAGAAAAGAACCGAAGTCAACCTACAGCCATTTCAGCATTTATACCAAAGCAATGACCATACAAAAACTGTTACTCCAGAAAAATTCGAGCCATTACCCAGAGGCTTACAAAAAAATGGACTACATTAATTGTGTATATTAAGTAGGTACAGACATTCTCCAGATGGGAAGTTGGCTCAAAAAGTACATTACTGAACGATAAATGCTTACAACAAAGAACTATAGCTACAAAGCAATTTGGCAACAAATTATGACTCGACTATGGCTGTGATGAAGAACAAGTTGCACCAATGCTTTAAGAAATGAAAAGCCTTGTGTATGAACATGTTCTTGCACAGAACAGAAGCTATTTCATTAATATTTTAGTAATTGTAGATGTTTATCTGGATGTGTAAATCCCCAAGTATCTATCTTTGCCTATTCTAGACAACCTTATACTCTATCTGTTCTGTTCTCGCTACACTTTTTCCTGTGTGTAAGTCAACATGCAGCTAAACCCTCCTATTCTGCAATAAGCAAGACTGAATGTAATCTTGAAGCTTTATTAACAAAGCAGGGTGAGGTGAAACTCTTAGGAAAAAACAGATGACAAATACATACAATCAATGTAAGAACATACAGAAAACACAATGAATAGTTAGCCTATGGATGGTGATAAGTGATTCTCACCAGTGATGCTGCCTGTAGGGGATGAAAATGGATGCAAGTCTTAGACCAACATGTGCTCTGATAGCTGATTCCTTCTTTCCCAGTTTCTAAGATGGAGTCTGAGCTCCCATGATTTCTCTTTCCTTTCTCTCAGAATTATTGCAATTTTTATTAACTATTATTTAAACTCTAGTCTCTGTAAAACAGTAAATGTATTACCGGCTCCATCTTTTGGTCAAATTTATTATTACAGGCAGGACAGGCATACTATATTCCCCTGCTGGAGACAGAACAGTGTGAACCCACATAGGATGATGCATTCTTGGCTTCTGGCCTCTGAGTTCTTTCCACCATACTTGACCAGAATGAGGCTATTCACTAAGTAAAGCTCATTATTAGGCTCAGCTCTCTGACATTCACACCT
The DNA here is from genome assembly GCF_062004578.1 of Staurois parvus. Lineage (NCBI taxonomy): Eukaryota > Metazoa > Chordata > Amphibia > Anura > Ranidae > Staurois > Staurois parvus. Next base: position 11,867,101 of record NW_028318294.1, on the reverse strand, counting down.
CAGAGTTTTTGGTGGCTGTGCAATCAGCAGGCTACAGGCTACTGGTAATTTTCACATCAATGTTCTATGTTGGCTGCAAAATCATGATTATGTGATCAGCACAGTCAACTTTAAAGGATACCGGTTAGGAAAAAAGAATCCAAGAGGCACTGGGACTTTGATGTTAGTTCATACAAAGTAGTGAGAGGACAAAAACATTTGGAGAGCTCACTGGATCAGGTTAGACTACTCAAAAAAGCCAAACTTCTCTGGGGATGTGGGTAGGACACCACTCACACAGAAGTTTCCCTTCTTCCCATCTTGCCTCTCTTACTCAAAGCTTATGCTCCCTTTTTCACATATAGCTTACCCTCAGGAAGCCCAGCTCCACCCCATCCCTAATTCTTTCCCATACCCCTTCTCCTCTCTTTCTTTTGTTGGTCTTGGTTTATGAATTTTAAAATTTGGGGGTTTTTCAACGAGCCCTCTTTTCGTTATATGCTCATATCAAGTGACAACATATCGCTCTTGTTGGGATTCACAGGGGCTTCTCAACTTCTCAATATCTATTTGAATACTGTTGTTAATACGTATTTTCATACATGAACAAAAATGATTTCTTACTCTTGTCATGTAGAGATTATTGTCTTGAAAAAAACTCAAATAAAAATATATTCAACCTAAAAAGAAGCTAGACTATTGTGGGTACCCAGCAGGTTACCAGGAAAAAACATGTACCAATGGGAAGAGCAACAGACCAACAGATAAGAGTCCAAAGTACTTTATCCGTTTACACTAAAAACAGTCAATGCCGCTGGGGGGCCAGAAGAAACTCTCCACTTCATCAGGGCTTCAGTTACTGTAAAATAGACTCAAAATAGGGCTTTCTTGTGATCTTGATTGTTCATGCAGATGATTCTTGTTAGTAACTCTCCTATTACATCAATCAACTCACCTTTAAGGATAGTCAATCTACTGTCTGCCCCATCATACTAATACCAGGCCAAAAGGAGAGGCCAAATCATCCAAAGGGGACAAATGTTCTGGTGACATCAGTCTTAGATGGAAATTCCTTTTACTTTAGAGAGATTTACCCTCTAGAACAGGAGTTGTATCTCCAGGACAGGAAATGAAGGGAAATCTACACCAAGAGCCAGCAAAAAATAAACTGGCAATGGTTTTGACCTTTCCCTTCTCTATCCCCCCAAAAGGTTTTGGCTATACATCCACTTAATTTTTTCTTTATAACAGGATAAACATTTCTCATGATGCTATTTCAAGTATGATTGAAACTGATTGACATGGATTGCACAACATATTTCCAAGTCAGTTTCCTCTTCCAATTGTAACTTTAATGTTCCCATCCTCATTGGGCGCCAAATATGGGTCACATTGGAGGCCTACCCCAGGATGGGTTTTTCTGGTCTATGCTAGGCTCCTGAAGACTGATCACTGCCTTACACGGAGCACCTTTACTTTAACAGACAAATGAACTCTAATACACTATCTTGATGAATTTACATCACAACGGTCACTTGTGCATTTAGGAGGGACACGTACAGCCAATGCCCTCTCCACCTATCCATCTTTTCATTGCTATCTCACTCCCAGTAATGGAATGAAGCCTGCCATGCACCTAGCTCTGACTCTATGCATGCACGTCACTTGACTCTTACTCTGCCATACCTAGTGTGCAAGCTGGGAACCTTCGAGCACTGATCTGCTCCCACTGCTATGGGAGATGGACCGCCAGGGAAGACATGCTGACAGCACTCCCTCACTAGAAGAGGATATCCCACCTGTCATAGGTACATGCTTCAAAACAGGGTACTGGTACTAGCTTCGGTTACCCTTGGTAACCACTTGGGTCTTTATACCTCAATGTATCTTAACTGACCTGAACTATAGGCTATGTGTATCAGTTACTTTCATTACGCCTCTTTAAACTTTGCTGTTTGCCCTTTCTGAAGTTATTAAAGGTTTTTCTGAGAAATTCTGAACATAACAGACATCAGGGTACAATATAGTTCTTTCCTTACATCCCTAGTACCTTGTCTCAGACTTGTGTGCTCCAGCTTACCTGCATAGGTAGAGTCCATTCGTGGAATGTCCATGGTTGGGAGAGTCCAGCACAAGGTGTTTTCAGGATAGACTAGCAGCCCCCCCCCCCCACATTATGGAAGGCTTCAATAGCTCAGCGAGCTCAGTGTCCAGCCTTGACAGTGAAGTCCAGCTCACAGGCCGGGAACTCTGGAATTCAGATATGGATACCCCTATTGCTACCACTGCTTCCCTGGGCTCTTTCTCTCTGGGATCCGGACCCATCTCCCTTTTTATAGGTACAGGATGAGTTGGTCAGACCCAAGAAAACCCACCAAAGAAGACCCAGGAAATAACGTTCACCCTAACTCTCCCATCTGGGGCAGCACCAATCTAGGCTATCATAAGCAACCTGCTTACACACCCATGTCTTTCCATTGATGACCCTTCCATTATGTCTATACAAGATGCCATTCATGGTTGCAGCCCTGCTTCCTGGTCTTCTTTGCTACTGGTGCCATGGGCACCACTCACACATATTGCAGTGACTAACTTTCAAGCTTGCAAAACTGCTTGCCTCACTCTTCCCTTTCGTATGTATATACATTATTATCCACATTTTACCTTGTAGAAAAATGGCAGAGTGGGCCTGAGTTAGCCTACAAATAATGTGAGAAAAGACTACTCTGCTTTTTACAGTCAGTCTAATTACCAGATTGAAATTTCTATCCTCCAACAGTGTTAATTCAACTTGCACAGAAATTGACTTGCTGATTTGCAAACCAAACAAAACATGGTGTGAGCCTCTGATAATCTTACCCACTTTGGTTTAGGCCTTTAAAGTTCAGAGATGTCCAGGTCCTTGACTGTTAAGCTCTTGAAGCCAGGAAACCCAAGCACTTGACAGACGAACAATGACTTCTAGCTAAATTGCTTTGTAGTTGTCAAGGTTGAAAAAAGGACAAATCCATCAAGGTCAGCTTGTCTTCAATTATCCCATTGTTGACCCAGGGGAAAAGCAAACAAATAACCTTCTGGAGCCACCTCTAATTTGTCCCACCGGGGAGGTAAAAATTCCTTTCCAAAGCCACAATGAGATTAGTCACTGGAGTGATACTTATGAAAACTGGACCTACTCTTAAAATACATTTGTTGCAACAGTTGGCCTAAACAATATTATTGATAAATAAAGAAAGAACACAAATCTTTGGACATACTAATGTTAATGTTGTCACCTCTCCAGCATGTAGTCAATAGAATAGCACTGAGATATATGCAAATTTCCAATACAATTTCACAAAATTTCATTTTGTGTTATTCACCTATCATTATGATGTCAACAAAATCCACTTTAAAGTATATAAAACCTGAACCTAAAATCTCATAAAACCTTTAACATGCTGATAAAATTTCAAAAGTAATTTTTGACATTTTGAAATTTTTAAATCCAAAGATTTGGTTACAGTGGCTTTAAATCCAAAAGCAAACATTTATTATTTTGCAGCTTACCAATTTTTAGATGTGATGGCTGCATTAGTAACCTTTTCTTATTTATTACAGGTACTTATACAGCACTGTCAATTTATACAGAACTTTACATTTATATTGTACATTCACATCAGTCCCTAACCCTCAAGGAGCATACTATCTAAGGTTCCTAACTCACATTTATATATGCTCATACTAGGATCAAATTACAAAGGAGCCAATTAACCTACCAGCATGTCTTTGGAGTGTCAGAGGAAACTGGAGTGCAAGGAGGAAACCTACACAGGCACAGGGAGAACATGCAAACTCCAGGCAGGTAGTGCTGTGGTTGGGATTCCAACCAGTGACCCTAGTGCTGCTAGGTGCAAGTGATAACCACTTAGCTACTGTGCTGCCCTATTTTTATCTGTTGTTCTGGCCGATAAATCTGTTTTTTTCTCAACAAAACAAGCTGTCTTGTAAATGAAGTATTGATACAAACCACTTATTACTGTCACAGGTACTTACAATGATCAGCTTGTATTTAATTGTGTGAAACATTTTTTCCAAAAAAAAAAACCTGTTGCTGTAACTACTTGTGTGACTGCAGTGTGATCCCTGATTAACAATAATGCTGTCCAAAGGTGCCCCCTGTGCTCTTTCAAAGCACTTTAATATAGGAGGTGTGTTACTGGCCAGATCACCAGGTGAAAACAGAGAGGAAAAAAGCCTAAAAAATGAAAACGAATACAGCCACTGCATCTAATGATTGGAAAGCTGCAATATATTACATTTTTGGTCTTATGTTTAATACCACTTTAATAAAATAGGGTGACGACCAGGGGCGGACTGACAACTCATGGGGCCCCCGGGCAATAGGGGTTCATGGGGCCCCTGTGTCCTTGCCCAAACTCAAAAAAGCTTATGAAAAAGGTACCAGGGGCATCTCATGGGGCCCCCACTGACCCTGGGCCCTCGGGCAGTGCCCGAGTTTCCAAATGGTCAGTCCGCCCCTGGTGACGACACACTATCCCTGTCCTCCATTTATTCTCCTGCTATGTCACTGTGCCATACATTATCCCAATGGAGACTACAATTGGCTGTATCAGTGTAGCACCCTCCTAGATAACTAGGGGGAGCTAGAGTTCTAATTCTCAGTTAGAGGAGCTGAGTAGCAGCCCAGGTGCAATATTCAAGGGGTCAAATTTCAGCCAAGGGCTGAGAGGCTCTGCAGACCAGCTCTCTAGTACTTCCCCCTGCTCTAGAGATTCTGAGAAGATTCTAGAAGCAATTGAAGGGAGTGAGGAGTGGCTGGTCTACACTCTCAAAGGATCCTGGCCAATCCCCAACAGGAGGTTTGGCATGGGGCCAGGGCAGCCCTTAAGAGTGTTTAAGCCTGCTCAGCAGAGAGAAGGAGGAAGATGGGTGGAAGATGTAGAAGTGAGGCTGGAGAGCAGAACCCTGGGAGGGAGCCCAGAAGAGACACTTGTAAGGAGGAAAGCTCAGGAATTCACTGGCCCCCCAGAGCGAGGACCACCTATGCAGCAGGGAAGGAGCGGCCCAGCAGAAGTCCTGAGAGCAGCTTCCAATCCAGCAGCTCATAAGAGAAGGACTGAGTGAGTAGACCTGCACCCCCTGGGCCAGTAAGGGGAAGGAGTAAGTAAGGTGTGAAACTGGATTAGCTACTACCTGGGCTGTCTTCTCTTAAAGTGACAGGCACTGGATTCCCTGTCCAGAGATTCACCCAGAACAGCTGGATAAGGAGTATCTAGGGTCTGGGCGTGGTACTACAGGAGATGCTGGCTAGCTCTCCAAGAAGAAGGATCTATGTTTTTTTGCTGTTAAAGAGACTTCATACATAGTTCAGGAAGACTGTCCCCTGTTGCCATTATCCTTGGGCATCCCATACACCCCTTACTCCATCCAAGTTTATATCCTCCTAATAAAATCCAAAAAACAAGCTCAAAGACTGGTTACTGTCTCCTAGATGCAAGTCTATATAGGAAAATGTGAGTTGCCTGGCTGTGCAGGACTATAGGGGGACTCAAAACTCAGCAACTCCTACGGGGGTAGTGCTACATCAGTGCAAAGGCATGGTGCGCTGTTGTCTCACAAAATGTCTGACAAATGGCATGCAGCCATCGTTGGAGTACATGTAGACAAGAATTAACTGTAAAAAGGCTGTAGCACTGAGATGTATAAAGGAACATGAAAAAGTATAAAAGGAATGAAAAAAGGTGAAAACTCCCCAATTGTGTATGAGACATGTCATTTGGTTAGCACATACTTTAAAGCCGAACGCCAGCCTTGCCGTTAGTCTTGCACTGTTGTACATGCTTCTTTCCTGTGCTAAAGTTACTTACTCTGATTTCACTGCACACTGTGAGCTGTTCACAGTATTCATGAGAAGATGCAACAAGTTAGATAAAGCCTTATTGTCCTGCTAGAAGACATCCAGTATCATCTAGCATTTTATCTCCCAGCCATAGTGGCCCTGGCCTGCCCCTTTCATTCATTGAATGTAAGTTCTTTCAATCATGAAGGCTTAGCATTGCATGTGGATGTCATGTGGATGTAACCCTGGATTCTGAACTGTCCTTTCAGGCCCACATCCAATCCTTGTCCAAATCATGATGCCTCGACCTCTGCAACATCTCCAGAATATGCCCCTTTTTAACCAATGACACTACAAATCTTCTAATTCACTCAGTTACTGCAACTCCCTCCTCATTACCTCCTCTCTACCTTTACATGAGCTATCTCCCCTTCAGTCTATCACAGGGGTGGACTGACCATTTGGAAACTCGGGCACTGCCCGAGGGCCCGGGGTCAATAGGGGGCCCCATGAGATGCCCCTGGTACCTTTTTCATAGGCTTTTTTGAGATTGGGCAAGGACACAGGAGCCCCATGATCTCCTATTGCCCGGGGGCCCCATGAGTTGTCAGTCCGCCCCTGGTCTATCATGAATTTTGCTTCCACTCACCCAACGCATACATTTCAAAGTACTAACAGCAACTTACAAAGCCATCCACAACTCGGCCCCCAGCTACATCACTAACCTAGTATCAAAATACCAATCAAACCACTCTCATTAGTCCTCCCAAGACCACCTGCTCTCTAGTTCCCATGTCACCTTCTCCCATGCTCACCTCCAAGACTTCTACCAAGCTTCTCCCATCCTATGGAACTCCCTACCCCAATCTGTCTAACTATCTCCTAATCTATCCACGTTTTGACGATCCCTGAAAACTCTTCTCTTTAAAGAAGCCTATCCGTCATTTTACTTTCTCCATCAGCTCATCCACTATAGTTATTAACTTTTGTATCACTTGACCCTCCTTCCCTCTTAGATTGTAAACTCTAACAAGCAGGATCCTCTGATTCGTCTTGTACCAAATTGTATTGTAGCTGTAACATCTGCCTTCATTTTGTAGCGCTGAGCAAACTGTTGGTACTATATAAAGGCTGTATAATAACATTATTATTATTATTATTATTATTATTATTATACAGGACTTATATAGCGCCAACAGTTTGCTCGGCGCTTTACATTATGGAGGGAAACAGTACAGTAACAATACAGTTCAATACAAGAGGGATTAGAGGGCCCTGCTCCTTGGAGCTTACAATCTAGGAGGGAGGGGATTGTGGTACAAAAGGTAGTAAATAACTGTGGGGGATGGAGTGGTTGGAAGAGTAGAGGATTCCAGTATTAGCTGGGGGCGGGGTAGGCTTCCCTGAAGAGATGGGTTTTCAGAGTGCGCCTAAAAGTGAGCAGAGTAGGAGATAGTCTGATAGATTGGGGTAGGGAGTTTCAGAGGATGAGAGATGCCTTGGAGAAATCCTGGAGATGAGCATGGGAGGAGACAAGGGAGCTAGAGAGTAGGAGGTCTTGCGAGGAGCGGAGTGTACGGTTTGGGTGGTATTTAGAGACAAGATCGGCGATGTACTTTGGGGCAGTGTTATGAACGGCTTTATACGTCAGTGTTAGTGTTTTGAATTTTATCCGTTGGGCAATTGGGAGCTAGTGGAGGGATTGGCAGAGAGGGATGGAGGACACTGAATGGGAAGCCAGTGGAGGGATTGGCAGAGAGGGATGGAGGACACTGAATGGAGGCCAGTGGAGGGATTGGCAGAGAGGGGTGGAGGACACTGAGTGGAGGCCAGTGGAGGGATTGGCAGAAAGGGATGAAAGACACTGAATGGAGGCCAGTGGAGGGATTGGCAGAGAGGGGTGGAGGACACTGAGTGGAGGCCAGTGGAGGGATTGGCAGAGAGGGATGGAGGACACTGAATGGAGGCCAGTGGAGGGATTGGCAGAGAGGGATGGAGGACACTGAATGGGAAGCCAGTGGAGGGATTGGCAGAGAGGGGCGGAGGACACTGAATGGGAAGCCAGTGGAGGGATTGGCAGAAAGGGGTGGCTGATATAGAACGGTTAGTAAGGTGGATGAGTCTGGCAGCAGTATTTATGATGGACTGAAGTGGGGATAGCCTGCGATGAGGTCGGCCAATGAGGAGGGAGTTACAGTAGTCGAGTATAATAATAATGATAATAATCTAGGGTGACACCCACTCCTCTAGTCTGACATTCACTTATCAAGGCATTTTAATATCTCCCTATCTATGTCCAAAAGCCAGCCCACTGCTTGAATCAGTGGGGAGCATTAGACAGGGTGCTGTGATGTTTTCAGGAAGCCAGGAAGCCTACTGGTCCTTTCCACCAACCATGATCTGCCTGCATTGTATTGAGAAGCACAGAGACTCAATGGTGACATCACTGGGTCTAAAATAAGGTATGTAATAAAAATAGAAAGGTTTTATTAAAAAATATAATTAGCATGCTGATGGTTTAAGGAACCAGGAAAGACAAAACATAAGCAGGTTAAATATCAGATTTACATGAGCTAAACCATGTTTGCCCTTCAGAAGAATTCAAACCAAATGAATTGTTACAGTATCAATAAACCAATATAATCAAGTGATGTGAGGGGTTTGAATATAACCAAGATCAGGCTTTGGAGGAATTAAAGCGGCATATATTCAAAGCATTTGATTTTGAACAGAGAAATTTTCCAAATAACCTCTCTGTGCAACCAGTTGCCGATCTTCTCTGTTCTGTGCAGAAATAAAAACACATCTCATTATATTTGCACTATACTAAGCAACCGAAGTCTGTTCACAGGCTTTGCACAGCAGCTGATATCTCTCCAGACGTTCGGGATTAGTCAGTTTGTGGTCTGTCAGTCACTGTAAACGAGGGGATTATGTGTAGTCTGAGCCTAGAATGGTTGACTCCTTCAAAGCACTGCGAATTAAGACACCCATATACAGTACATGAGATCACTGTCTCCCGATCCGCTAATTTTTCTGCCACAATCAGATGTATCACAACCAGGGGTGGACTGACAACCAGGGGCGGACTGACAACTCATGGGGCCTCCGGGCAATAGGGGATCATGGGGCCCCTGTGTCCTTGCCCAAACTCAAAAAAGCCTATGAAAAAGGTACCAGGGGCATCTCATGGGGCCCCCTACTGACCTCAGGCTCTCAGGCAGTGCCCGAGTTTCCAAATAGTCAGTCCGCCCCTGCTGACAACTCATGGGGCCCCCCGGGCAATAGGGGATCATGGGGCCCCTGTGTCCTGCCAACACTCAAACCACACCCAAAAAAGCCTATAAAAGGTACCAGGGGCAGCTCATGGGGCCCCCTACTGCCCCGGGCCCTCGAGCAGTGCCCGAGTGCTCGAATGGTCAGTCCACCACTGATCACAACCATAAGTTGCTTCAAACACCACCTGCCTGGAGTTTGCATGTTCTCCCTGTGCCTGCGTGGGTTTCCTCCGGGTACTCCGGTTTCCTCCTACACTCCAAAGACATGCTGGTAGGTTAGTTGGCTCCTGTCTAAATTGGCCCTAGTATGTGTATGAATGAATGTGAGTTAAGGACCTTAGATTGTACGCCCCTTGAGGGTTAGGGACTGATGTGAATGTACAAAATATATGTAAAGTGCTGCGTAAATTGACGGCGCTATATAAGTACCTGAAATAAATAAATAGTAAAAACCAGGATGTAGGTGGAAGATGGGTATTTGAAAGGTTATACCCATGACAAGGGTCCCATTGGAGCTACCAATCACCACATCCCACACTTAGTTCTTTATTACAGGTACTTATATAACATTCACAATTTATGTATTGTAAAGTTAAGGGGTATTGCACCTCGAGATCGTACAAAGCCTTAAACATAAAAGTATTTTTTTTTCTTTAAAACAGACGAAAACAGAGCTTCCAGCAGCAAATGAAACGGACTTGACTTCATCAACACAGACGTCTGCTTGTCTTCAGCACAAATGGAATAAAAGTCATGCAAAGTTCTTGTAAGAGATTTAACCAAAGTTAGAAAAGTCCATCTTCAGTTATTTGGCAGCTTCCAGCACACACGCAGCACTCAGACGGGTGTCTCCTCTCCCAAACTCCTACTACTCCATACCAGGGGCAGACTGACCATTTAGGAACTTGGGCACTGCCCGAGGGCCCGGGGTCAGTAGGGGGCCCCATGAGATGCCCCTGGTACCTTTCATAGGCTTTTTTGGGTGTGGTTTGAGTGTAGGTGAGGACACAGGGGCCCCATGATCCCCTATTGCCCGGGGGCCCCATGAGTTGTCAGTCTGCCCCTGCTCCATACTAGTTCTAGACATTTTTGTGTTTATTAAAAGTCAGCAGCTACAAAAACTGTAGCTGCTGACTTTTAAAAAACACATACTTACCTGTCCCAGGGTCCAGCGATGTGCTCAACCGCACCATCCCTTCTCTTCTTCTTCTCTCCATGGTGCTGGCATCTCAACTGTGAGCACCGGGCTGTGACAGCTTGCGGCTTCACAGCCGGGTGCCCACTGCGCATGCGCATGTCAAGCTGCGCCTCTTGATTAGTCCGACAGTCTTCTGGGAAGACTCCTGAAGGTTCTCAGGAGACCGCGGGAGGAAAGAGGGGGCAATACCTGTCAAAACCAAGTGTACCCACTCCTCCCTCCCCCGAAAGGTGCCAAATATGGCAGTGGAGGGGGGTGGGGGGAGACAAACAAGTGGAGTTTCCACTTTTGGGTGGAACACCGCTTTAAGGCTAGGTTTGCATTTGATCTGTTTCTGCAGTGCTTTTTGCGGTTCATTTCGCGTTTTTGATGCGTTTTGCATTTTTATTTGTTTTATTTATTTATTTATTTTTTTTGCTGCTGGGCAGATTAAAAACGCAAAATAAGCCAAACATGCGAAAAAATGCACGCAAAGAGCAGCACCTGCATTTTATATGTGGTTCCATTGAAGTCTATTAGACAAACTGCTGCAGGAAAAGAAGTCCCTGACCCAAAAAACGTGCCCGCAAAAACTACATAGATGTGAACGTGATCCATAGGAAATCATGATAAATGGCCACGCTGCATTCTTGCAAAATGCAAAATGTATTATAAAAACACATAGGTGTGAACCTGGCCTTAGGGCAAGTGCAGATGGGCAAGTGGAGCCCAGAATGCATGGTTGGAGCCAGGGGCGGACCGACAACTCATGGGGCCCCCGGGCAATAGGGGATCATGGGGCCCCTGTGTCTTTGCCCAAACTCAAAAAAGCCTATGAAAAAGGTACCAGGGGCATCTCATGGGGCCCCCTACTGACCCCGGGCCCTCGGGCAGTGCCTGAGTTTCCAAATGGTCAGTCTGCCCCTGGTTGGAGCGCACGTGGGGGGGCACATTACCAGAGGCTGTGGAAGCAATCAATAGGGCAGCAGCGCAGCCCGCAAAAGTCTGCCTATTAGTTTTAGTCACAATCCTGGTAGCTGCAGCCCCCACTGTCAGGTCTGTATGATGTATGGATCTAGGTTATTTACCACCTGAATATCACCCTGAACTTCCAAAATTCTGGGTCCCAAATATTATTATATCATTATTAATGCAGAGAGTCGGTCCCCTCCTTTATACTTGACAGTCCCGAAACCTCTCACCCAGGATGCATACCAACCATTTCCTTTAAAGGGACCATAACCCAAATATGGGCATCCCATAGCAAGCGTCCAGGACCGATCCTCGGTGTCCTGTACAGTAGGTATTGTACATTCACATCAGTCCCTAACCCTCAAGGAGCTTACAATCTAAGATCCCTATCTCACATTCATACTAGGGTCAATTTAGACAGGAGCCCATTAACCTACCATATTATGAAAATGCAAACCTGTCCCTCGAGACAGCAAAAAAGTGTAAGGGATTTTATCAGTGTATTATCTTTCAAGAAAAGATTAAACATACATCAAATTCCTTAAAACTCAAATTTATTTTTCCCAACTCAAACCCAAGGCATCATATTGATCATATACAAAAATTTCTTCTGCACACATTGTTTAGGTGGAAACTCACAATTTGTTCACTTTATTCAGCCATTTTGATCTGCTACAGAGGGCTTGGAGAAGACTTTGGGAGTTCCTCCTAGGAGGGATTGTGTTTCCCCACAACTTGCTTGTGGGAACGCCCCACTCCTGAAGAACCATTTATACGACGCGTTGAAAAATTGGAACTCTTGCACAGCCCACATGAGTGCCCCCATAGAACGTGGCTTGCTAGGGGGCACTCAGAAAAAAGGAGAAGCCGAGAGGCCCGCTGGGAGGCTCCAGAAGGGGAGGTTCAAAACCATTGAGCAGGTAAGAATGACATGCTTCATATTTAAAAAATAATAATTTTACAATCATTTTAATGTTGACTGAGAGAGTTTAGTTCTGCTTTAATCACAGCAGAAAAAAACAGGAATGTGTTGTTTGGAACAGGGGCAGACTGACAACTCATGGGGCCCCCGGGAAATAGGGGATCATGGGGCCCCTGTGTCCTTGTCCAAACTCAAAAAAGCCTATGGAAAAGGCACCAGGGGCATCTCATGGGGCCCCCTACTGACCCCGGGCCCTCGGGCAGCGCCCGAGTTTCCAAATGGTCAGTCTGCCCCTGGTTTGGAAGATCTTTGTACATCCCAGGACTGAAATGAAGTCACTGGTAGAATAGCTCCCATATGTGTATTTCACCGCTCATCGGGGTTTCTCAGGCTTACCGTTGACCCAATCTTTTTGACCCCAAATCTCTTCTTAAAGAGGACCTGTCATGCATATTTTTATTACACGGGATGTTTACATTCCTTGCATTAGGAATAAAAGTGATTAAAACAAATAAATAAAGGGACAGTGTAAAAAGAAAAATAATAAAAATAAAAAAATTGTAAGTGCCCCCATTCCCATAAGCAAATATGTAAACGGTGTACGCAGCACACATGTAAAGTATAGCCGTGAACATTAGAGCGAGAAACATAATTCTAGCGCTAGACCTCCTCTGTAACTCCAAACAGGTAACCTGTAAAAATGTTTAAAGCGTCGCCTATGGAGATTTTTAAGTACCGTAGTTTGTCGCCATTCCACAAGCAAGCGTAATTTTAAATCGTTAGGTATCTATTTACTTATCTCTTTAACATTCTCTTTCATATTTGAAAAAAAATGGGGTAACGCTTGTGTTTTCTTTTGTTTTTATTTCACTAAAGTGTATTTTTTCCCAAAAAATTGCATTTGAAAAACTGCTGCAAACACCATGTAACATAAAAAATTGCCATTGCATTCTCTAGGGTCTTTGCTAAAAAAAATTTCTAGCAAAAAGTGTTTACTCCATACACATCTTGATGAAAACAACTTATTCAACCAATTGTCAAAATAAATACTATTGCACAAAAATTATCCAACATGGAAAACACTCCAAAATTTCTTTGCAGTAGATAGCTGTAAAAGTGAGCAAAGGCCTCTTGCATGTATTCATACAAAGTCCGAATCTGTAAGAGAATCAGTGTGGATCCTGTAAGCTCATTGCAGGATAAGCAGATGTCTTGCCCCCAGTCCTTCTTGATAAGACACCTTCTAATCTATGGTCATCCTTAATATTGAGTTCTGTAAACACAAATGCTATGGTGTACTGCACAAACAAAGCAGAAAAAGTATTAGAGAGAGATAGAGCCCAAGATTATCTGCACATACCAAGGTCATGTGTCACCTTCTCTTGGGTTATTACTGGATGATTCACCATGAAATGTGAACAGTACCGTGCCACTCTCTCCCCACCAGGGAACAGATGTTTGATGTATTTGGGCTACATGTAGGCTGTCATGTACTAGTCTGCACTGTAAATTGTGTAAGGTTTCGCACTGGGGTGGCACTGGCTTAAGGGTCTTTTCCAGCAATGCTAGGAATCCTGTGTTTGGCTTCCATAAAACATTTCAATAAACAGCACTGGAGATATACGTGCAAGACTCTGAAGAGGCAGAAATCAGCGACATCCTGCAAGTCATAGGAAACTATTTCATACATATCTATATGTATAAAGAGAGTTGGAAAATCTATTAATCATTCAGATTTCTGTAGACATTTCTGCGCTTGGGTTTGCTTTGTTAAAGGATAATGGTACTTTTTTTTCAGAATCCTCTCATCCCATGACCAAAATCTTGCCACTGGCTTTGCCTCTCCGAAGACTTTTAATGAGGCCATCTACATCAACTGCAAAGCCGTTGGCAGGAGCACAAAGAAAAATGGTTGTGTGATAACCAGTACAATGGGCCTATGCAAAAAAATATAATTGTATTTTCTATGAAAGTGCTGAGGACATTATCTAAATAAGGGTAAATTATAGATGGGGTTGTTTGGTGGTAAGAGCAGGGGCAATAAGTAACAATTCTTCCTAGTGCTGATAGTCATTATGACAGATAGGAAGGTGGGTCTTCCTAATGAAGACACAGGCAACGATAATAAAATAAAATTCTAACTCTTCCCTAGTCTAAACTAAAAACATTTCGGCTGGAGTTCTACTTTATTGACCATGTAGCGTGACCCCTGTAGGAGCCCCACTGCACTGAAGCCAAGCACACAGTTCTAGTCACTCTTCAGGCTGATTAACCAGTATAGGGGTATGCTTTTTTCATGTTTTAACAAGATCTTAAACTTGGATAGTGTCAAGGTCCTACCTTTTCCCAGAGGTTATGCTGCTCCATGTGCTGGCATCCATCTTGGATTTCTGCAGAGCATGGTGGGAGTCTTTTATGCCTTCAGGCCTCTGCGGTCCATCCCCCAGAGGGGTGTGGTTGATCACATATAAGCCTGTTGTCCGCACATGCCCTTTGCATTCGTGTCTTGTGTGTTAGTGTGACTATAGCTCTGTTTATACTCTCGTGGCTCTCCTGGAATCTGAGTCGGCTTTTGACTGACCATTCTCTGTGTTTTCCCTTGATCTGACCTTCCGTTGCTGAACCCGGCCTGTGACCTGTTATTCTTGTCTACCGTTCTGTTCTGTTTGTCCCGTTGTTATCAACCCGGCCTGCCCGACTACTCTTTGTCTATCTGGTCCCTACCAGCTACACGCCATTGGCGGCAGCCATTACTGCAGCTAGGGTGTCTCGGGGGCCGCGACCTGGTTCCTGGCTGCGTCAAGTCCATCCCCACCATCAGGGGCCCTGTAGAAGGGCAGCCTGGGGCTTAGACTCCGCGCCCTGAGGGACTCCAGTCTGTGGGTGGTGGTTGTTGTCAGTCAGAGCGTGACCCTGCCCTGACAGATAGGTAGAGAGTAACTGTAGGATATACCAGTGACTCCTAGCAACAATCTTGAAGACACTAATCTTCCTCATGGAAATGCAAGCATGAGTCCTTGCTTGCAGCAAATATTGGTCTGAACTTTTACAGGAACACTATAATAGTGCATTCCCTTTAGATAGAACTGAAATAGGCTGACCCTATTGCAAAAGGTATAGCAGCTACACACGGTCTCAGGGATCTCTCACACAGGTCTGTACTCACCAATATCCTTGGATAATTGGTTACCTCCTTACAATATCTTACAGACTCCTTTTTCAGTGAAACCAGACTAGATCCCCAAGGAAAAAAAATCCTCCTGGTGTGACAGACCCAACCGGGGCATGGTGTTTTGAAGGCGACTGCAAGCTTTCCGACTGACTATGGGCCCTGACGTTTGAGGGGGCTCTATTCTTTGGAATGTGTTTGCCTGGGGGACTTTTTGGAGTAGTTTTACTTTGGATTCAAGTCCATGTCTCCCTGACACAAAGACTCTGAGAACTGAAGGACCAGGATACAGATTTGAAGCCTCTGTACCCAAACCAACATTGACTGCTTCAACCCCCTCCTGGACTCAGAGAATCAGAGAAGATGTTAACCTTCCTAGCAGTCTGATTATGTCCATATTTCTGTGCTCAAAGCGGTACATTTTTTTGCATGGAAATATGTCGTTTTTTTATTGTAGGCCTGTAATTTTTAGGAATAACTCACTGAAATCTGTCCGAACAAGAGTCTAGTAAACATCCCGGGTATGATACAATTTGAAACACGAAATCATAAATTACAATATAATAAATAATCATAAAAAATAATAATATAATAATAATAAATTTAATTCAATAATATAATCAAACCAAGAACACTGAAATTTGAAATATAGCGCCAAGTTCGCACATCACTGAGCAAAGTCACAAAATCGTTTTCAGTGTCTGATGATGAATTTCCCCCACAAATCATTATCACTCAATTCTGCAAGTGGTTCTAATTTACTATCGCTGTTCTCTAGCTTGTCTAAAATGGCTTTTGACCTAAAGGGATGCTTTTTGGACGCCATGGACATTTCTCAGTTTCCAGGCAGAAAGAACAGTAAAAATGCAGGCAGGGCACAGGACAAAGGACTCGGGACAAAATGTATGTGAAATGGTTTGATACAGTAATGTTTTACTATGTGATTTTAGTTTATTTAGTGAATGTCGCATTTTAACATTTTTGAATTTCCCGCCTGTTCCGTCCCCCGTAAGTCCCGACGTCGCAGGGAATGGAACCCGGAGAGCAGATGCCGGCACAGGACAAGGTAAGTGCAAGAGGGAAGCCCTGAGCAAAGCTGCAGGGTAATCCTGAGTATAGCTCGGGGTTACCGCTTTTGGTACTGAAAGTTAGCCCCGAGCTACACTCGGGAATACCGCCAGGGAGGTTAATATAATCAGCTCAAAACAACCTGATGCTGAGGTCTCCTGCTGTAATCTGTTTATTATGGTGTTATGTGTTTACTGTTGTGTCTTTCTCCCAATGTTAATTGAGGCAATTGAGTCACCTATTGTTTCTGTCTGTTGGTTAATCCTTCTGGAGGTTCCTACATGATGGGATTAATCTTGTGTCAACTTTACCTCATTACCTCAATGTATAATATTTGATTTTCATGTTCATGTGGTGACTGCCCCTATTTTTGAAGTATATAAAAACCTGTATTTCTGTTAAATAAAGTAGCTCCTGCTTGTAACATCTAGTTCTTGGGTGCAATGCCCAGCTATATTCACTTGTTCCTGTGTTCCAGCAGCGAGGAAGCAGCTCTCTGGTGGATGCACCCAGGAGGGGTGCAAGGTGGTCTGTCACAGTCAGCTTCAGAAAAGTAACTGTAGAATCGGTCCCCAGACCAGCAGGGCTGGAACCTTGATGAGCTGCGGAAATGAAGAAGCACATGCTGACTGCCCAGGAGCGCAGCGTGTCCTGTAGACTGGACTTTCCCTCTCCAGGATAAGACAAGACTGTTTCAAGTCTCAAACAATTTATACAGTTTATCACAACCCATCTGAGCTATCTTCCCACAGGTGTTGGCTGAGACAGTATAAATATTCATGCTGCTCATTTGCCTTACTCCACACCTATAGTCCAGGACCATCCAGTAGGCTCTAGAAGGAAGGAAGAGTAATCAAACCTACAGCCTGTGAAACAAAGAACAAACCCAAAAAATTACAACAAGCTAGAACTAAATTTATGCTCATGAATTAATGTCAAAACAAAGAATAAAACCATCTACAAAGAAGTCCAATTGAGGAGAAATCCATCAGGAAGCATGGCCTAGGGTGAGGACTATGTTGGAAGCCAGCTGCTTTGATTAAGATTTATGGGTGGACTTTATGGAAGTGCGGCTTTGTTCTTCATTTTGCCATGTATGAGACATATGCTTTTGATGTATTAGTCTGCTTTTTTTTGCACCATTTAATGTGGTATATACTCCTAGCATTGGTTTTTGGTTTGCAAATTGTCTCTCAACAGCCAAGAAAGTATTCTGTCAAGCTATGTCTGTGTAATAAGATGAAACCTTGATGGCAGCTGAACTTAGATGTTTTATCAAAGCCCAGAGGGCAAAGTTCATGGAATGATAAATTGAATGGTCTGGAGAGAGATAAGGGGAAGTTCACCAGGAATATTACGGAAAGTTTTAGTACATGTGAAGGCAGAAGCTGCCTTTTAGCACCAGGTTATTCATTTATGTTTCCCTATTCTGTGGTTACCAATATTTAAAACCCAAATGCTTTACCTGCAAATACAACCTACATGGACAAAAACAATTCTCTACCCAAGTAAAAATCTACCACTTAGAGGAATTCTACAATTCTACAATTGTTCCCCTGAATTCCTTATCTACTGTATATCCTGTTCTTGTAAACTCCTGTACGTTGGTCGCACCATCCGTACACTTCGCCAAAGATTCGGTGAGCATAGACGCTCAGTAGACGATGGCAAAAATAAACTCAGCATCCCCAAACATTTTTCTGAGTTTCACTCCCAATCCTAAGACCACATGAGAGTATGGGTAATAGAAACTATCCCCAGAGGCCCCTCCCAAGCGGAAAGCTTTAAACGCCTCTGCCAAAGAGAGACCTTCTGGATATACAGTATACCCTAAATAATCTGGCACCTGGAGGCCTCAGCACAGAATTGGAACTATCCACCATACTATAATCCATTCCCCATTTCCCTTCCCCCATCTATTAATGTCTCTTCATACATTTTATACATCAGCCTATACCCACAGATCGATACTGATTTCTCAATTCCGTCATCCACGTATACCCCATACTCCACTATTTATTTCTTTCCCTACACTTTTGCCATACCATTGCGTCTTCCCTATCCTTTCCATCACAACTTTCTAGTCATATTTCCATTTTATTTCTACTCTCTATTTTATCTTCATTTTCCTTTTTTTTTATTATTATTTTATTTATTTATCCACCTCCCAGCTTATTATTGCCTACCATACCTCCATAGCTTCTCTTGTGAGTATCCCTGGCATATCCTTTCGTATGGGCCAGCGCAGTGGCTTAGTGGTTAGCACTTCCACCTGGTAGCACTAGGGTTGTAGGTTCGAATCCCAACCATGACACCACCTGCTTGGAGTTTGCATGTTCTCCCTGTGTCTCTGTGGGTTTCCTCTGGATACTCCAGTTTTCTCCCACACACCAAAGACATGCAGGTAGGTTAATTGGATCCTATCTAAATTGTCCATAGTATGTGTATCTATGACTGCGAGTTAGGGACCTTAGATTGTACACCCCTCGAGGGTTAGGGACTGATGTGAATGTACATTATATATATGTAAAGCGCTGCATAACTTGACGGTGCTATATAAGTACCTGAAATAAATAAATGTATATATCTCTGTTTTTTGTTACATGTCATTAGCCCTGTATTGCTCTGACTCCGGCACTCTTAGTGTTAACCACAGCCCCTCCGCTTGCTGTGAGGTTTAATTGACTTGACAGCTCCGTCCACTTGCTTTGCTTATATTAGCCCACACTAATATGGCCGCCGGTCCGGCGTGACGAAGGAGCGTGCATGCTCCGAATATATGCCATCTTGGAAACCCGGTCCATGGGGTGATGCCATCCCTGTGAGCCTCCCTGAGCCCCTCTGCAACTCCCCGAGCCCTGGACACCACTGGAGCAGTGGGGATACACCCAGAGCGTGGCTTAGGACCTCCTGCTCCACCGGACCTCCATTCTCTTGACATGCCTACTTGCTACCTGCCTATGTAAGTGCATTTTACCATTATATTTGCCTGATTTTAAACCTTCTATACTTAGAGTGGTGCCACTGTCTCTCTTCTTTACCAACATTTATTACACCCACATGATGTAGGTGAGGAGTCTTTGCCTGTGCCAGATGACCTGGACTTTATGTTGAAGTTACAGTAGAAAAGGGTAACTTGACTGAATTGTCATTTTACACTTCCCACACCCTCAGCTTAACAATATTTGGTAAAAACCCCTTTAAATGAATTTATTTTTTAAAATGAGAAGCAAACATCTATGGAATGCCCAAAGATACAACATCAAACTCTCTTCAACTTCACAAGCATCAAATGGACTCTAAAAAAACACTTCACAGGAATAGATATGGGAGCCTCTTAGCATATTTCTAAAGCCACAGCATTGTATTAAAAAAGCAAATTCAGCCACTAGCCTAATCCAACAGCTGCCACCTCCTTTTATCCTGATCCTTTGCCAAATGCTGCACTCCCTTCTAATCTCGCTGACAACAACTATCTCCTAAACATTTTAAGAGTGAGCATTGCAGTAATTATCTGACAATGCCTCTGGCTGACAAGTAGTAGACATTTGGTCAATGTTAGATTATGAAGTCACCACTTATGCCAGCATAGTGGCTACAGTAGGCATTACCGATGTTGCAATAGAGTATACTCTATGCATATCTTATCTTTCCTGTTCTTGAGCTTTTCATTGACTGATTATTGCTGGAAGTTGAGAACAACTGTTAGAAGAAGTGTGACTAAAGCTGGGTACACACTATAAGAAGATCAGGTGAACAATCCTCTGGTTTTCCTTGAAGTCGAACCCAAGAATGGTACTAATTGTACAAAAATTCTCAAATGACAAAGGCTTTTTTTACATTTAACGTAGAAACGTTGTGGCGTAGATTATTGTTGTTTACTGTT
The DNA here is from genome assembly GCF_062004578.1 of Staurois parvus. Classification (NCBI taxonomy): domain Eukaryota; kingdom Metazoa; phylum Chordata; class Amphibia; order Anura; family Ranidae; genus Staurois; species Staurois parvus. The sequence goes on along the minus strand of NW_028318294.1, from coordinate 11,846,808 downwards.
TCTGATCATCTGTAGTCTTTCGTATCCAATTTTTCTTGTGTGAAAACAGTACACATTAAACAAAAAGTATTAGTTCTGTTCACGTACGAGAAAAATTTTGTAGTTTTTCCCTTTGGAAATTTTCGTTTGGAAAGTCTGAATCAGATGTTGAAAGTTGTGTAGGCACTATATGAAAATCAAACGATCGTTTTTTCTTCCAATTTTCTTATAGTGTGTGCCCAGCAATAAACTATACATGGGTAAAATTCTGAAAAGAATTGTCTTTTGAAAATCTTTTCTAATAATTTTCATTCAAATTTCACACCATTAGTGGGCCACAGCAATGTTGAGTGACTATCGAATATGAGTGTTCGGGCATGTTGTAAAGTTTTTGAAAAACAAATGAATTTCTAATCAATGATGGGAGAATCGTGCAAGAAATGTAATTGAAAAAGAATATAAGTATGAGCTATGACCTAGAAAGAAAAGTAAATTCTTAGCCATGAAAATTTTTTTTATGTAGCAATATGAGGTGAAATTAAAGGCTTGGTTAGTTCGAATTTCAAAATCAATGGTGGCACCATTGGATTATAAGAAATTTCTGATTTCCCAAAGACAATTCATTCGAAATTCAACCCTAGTATGGCCTGCATTAGGATGAATTCACACTTGTGAATGTACTCGCTGATTACATGCCCCAGCAGGTGTTCCCAGCGATTAGCTGCAGAAGGCAGACCCATTAAACGTAATAGGAGTATATCAGATCCTTCAGCTGATTGTGGCCACTTGCTTGTAATTGCGTATGCAGACTGCCTGCGCCAAGCAAATGTCCATGTGTTCAGGGTAATTTAAAGATAAAATTGATCAGCCAATGTGTTTCGGGGCTGATCATACTCCCCATTCATTGGGGCTTAAAAAGTTAGTTTTAGGAGGGCAGGTTATGCCAGTTCAATCTCTAACACTGGCATAACCTACCCTCCTGAAACTATTCAAAGCAAGAAATATTACTGCCGATCTAATTGATATACTTGAGTCCATTTAAGCACAGTCAAACATTTTAGGCCCCAATGAAGGGGTAGTGTGTTTGCCCCTGAAACGTTTTGTTTTTTGTCTGCTAAGAATCAATTTGATCATCAAATTGCCTTAGACTCTTGGACTTTTTCTGGCACTCTCATTGGATTATATGCATTTGGATTCTTAACTCTGGGTCCTTTTCCTGTTCTTGAGGGTGGACCCAGAAACGGGAGCCAATGTGCCCAATAAAAATGTCAGTGGCCCTTAAAAAATCTGAATCCAGCACCTTTTTGTTTTCTTGTGTTTGGACTTTAAACATGTCTGCCTTTGCTCATCTCCTGATATCCAAATATCACTCAAAACGTACTCTCCGTTCCTACCAAGACCTCCTTCTCTCTAGTTCCCTGGTCTCCTCCTCCCATGCCCAGGGCTCCAGGACTTCTCCAGGGCTTCCCCCATCCTCTGGAACTCCCTACCCCAATCCATCAGACTTTCACCTACTCTCCTCTCCTTTAGGCGCACCCTGAAAACCCACCTCTTCAGGGAAGCCTACCCCGCCCTCAGCTAATTGCCGATCTCCTCCACTCTTCCTACCACTCCATCCCCCACAGCTATCCCTCCCGTACCACTATCCCCTCCCTCCTAGATTGTAAGCTCCAAGGAGCAGGGTCCTCGAACCCCTCGTGTATTGCATTGTATTGTTATTGTACTGTCTCGTGTAGTGTCTCCCATTGTACTGTACAGCATTGAGCGAACTGTTGGCGCTACATAAGTACTGTGTAATAATAATAATCTCCATTACATAGGGGAAAGGGAATTGTTACATTTACAGACAGAAGATAACATAGTTTTATGCTTCCAGCTCAGCTAACAAGAAGTAAAAAGAAAGCTGCATTTCTGGCAAGGTCAAGAAGTTTTTTCTATACTTGCTGAAAATGTTAGCCTGAAAATTGAAAACTCTTACAGCCACCACATCTAAGAGATGGTAAGCTGCTAGGTACTTGGTTTGTTTTCCTTTAAAGGTGCGTGCATGAATTAATACTGATCCCTTAAGTGCTCCCCTGCTGCTGCTTTCTCCATCAAAGCCACTACCAAAATACATGGTTTCGTAATTCAGAATAAGTGTCACGTACCTAGGTTGACAAAAGGGCTTCCCTTGCGGCTATGGAGGAGCAAAGTGGTGACAGAGGTTCAAGGCTCAAAGAAACATGGGTGCTGGTACTTGGTTGCAGGCGGGGGCGGACTGACCATTTGGAAACTACAAGGCTCAAACAAACATGGGTGCTGGTACTTGGTTGCAGGCAGGGGCGGACTGACCATTTGGAAACTCGGGCACTGCTCGAGGGCCCGGGGTCAGTAGATGCCCCATGAGATGCCCCTGGTACCTTTTTCATAGGCTTTTTTGAGTTTGGGCAATGACACAGGGGCCCCATGATCCCCTATTGCCCAGGGGCCCCATGAGTTGTCAGTCTGCCCCTGGTTGCAGGTGACTGTCTCGCTCAGGGATGTAGTCAAGGTGACGTAGGGTTATTCACGTTGAAATACCAGTATGGTAAGAAAGAAGGTGAAGGTTAGTACCAGGGAAACAGACAGAGAAAAGTCAGAGGAAAGCTGAGGTTAGTATCCAGAATCCACAAAAGCATGGTCAGGAACAAGCCAGGTCAGCAACAGAGGATCAGTCAGCAAAAGCAGGAACACAGAAACACGAAACACGGGGAAGCTGAAGAACATCCAGCAATTAGCACACATCAGGAGCTCCTTTAAATAGGCAGCTTGGTGCAAAGGCGTGTGGACATGGACAAATGCGCCCATGAGTCAGTGTATGCTGGATACTAGCCCAAGCCAGGGGCGGACTGACCATTTGGAAACTCGGGCACTGCCCGAGGGCCCGGGGTCAGTAGGGGGCCCCATGAGATGCCCCTGGTACCTTTTTCATAGGCTTTTTTGAGTTTGGGCAAAGACACAGGGGCCCCATGATCCCCTATTGCCCGGGGGCCCCATGAGTTGTCAGTCCGCCCCTGGCCCAAGCTTACCTGTGTGCTGGTACATGGGTACGAGAATTAGCTGCACGGGAATGAGCATTAGCTGTATGGAAATGAGCATTAACTGCACGAGAATAAGCATTAGCTGTAGTCATTTCTTGATAGGAAGGGTGATGCCTCCCCCCTGTGTTATGAGACAGTGTTTGGGCCTAGCAAGCAATCACATCTCCAGCATGCTGCCACCGCAGAGAAGATTCATAGAAGCATATGTATAGTGGTAAAGCACTAATACACACACACAAAAAATAAAAAGAAACCTTATGGATGCTTTACTTAGGCATACTCTTATTAAAAATAAAGGTATAGATGGCCTTAAATATTAACAGTATGAGGTTTAAAAAAAAATATTATGATTTCTGACATGTTAGAAATTTATTCATGCATACTTGAGAGGTCCGCTTTAAAAAACATAATACTTTTTCTAGGAGCTGTGAATTTACTCCATCGGTCCCATGTCAACCACTGACGGTGGTCTTGGCATTCTCATGAGTTCTGAATAACACTGGCAACCCAGCAGTAATGCCCTTTTGAATAGGAATGACTGCTGGCCTCTGCATGTCCATGACCGATTCTTGAAACGCCATTCCATCACTAGGATTTATTGCCTTAGTGGCCATGTTGTAACCTTCATACATCTCAACCCTGACACTTCTGCTATAGACAAAGAGAGGTTATAATTTTCTGTGTGTTAAATACCTTCTACCAGTGGGAGGATATCCAATTTAACAGATCACTTAGTGTCTTTCCTGGCTTAAAATATGACTAATTTCAACCATTATGTATATGCAAAAGGCTTTGTGGTTTCTTGGACACAGTTGGATCCCTTTATAAGACATTTTCCAGTTAATTAGACGACTGTGTTCAAAGACAATACCATGAGCGACTCGGAATGAAGATTTACCTACTCTTGCCAAATTTGAAATGCATAACTTATTCCAGGTAATCCAAAGAAAGCAGAATAAAAGAATTATACTTTGTTAAAAAATAAGGTTTTTGTGCTTTTTTTTTCTTCTTTTATTTCAATGATTAAAGCAGCATGGTTGTTCAGTGGTTAGCACTGCTATGCTGGGCTCCTGGGGTTGTGGGTTAAATTCCATTTGCAATAGTTTATATGTTCTTTTTGAATCTCCCTATTCTTCTACTCAAAAGCTCATTAGTAGGTTAGTTTCCCTATGCCTAATAATGTGATTTGTGCATACGTGTTTAACTACGTTACATTAAAATGCTTGTAGACATTAGATGCCTGTCAACTGATTCTATATTTTGATTTGGGTCAGATGTAGAGATGGCTGAATTATGGAAAATCACCTCCGTCCATGATTTGAACCCTATTATTCGCTCCTCTGGGTGAATATTTAATTTGACCAAGGTGATAGTAAACTGCTATAATTTATTAAAGTCTGGGCTTTATATTAGGTGACTGGCTGCTGTAGGATCTTTGGAGAAGCTACTGTATATCCAAAGTGAAATTATTATTAATATTATACAGAGTTTATATAGCACCAACAGTTTGCGCAGTGCTTTACAACATGACAGTATTCAATACAGGAGGGCCCTGTTCATTAGAGCTTACAATCTAAAAGGTAGGGTCAAGTGATAAAAAAGTTAATAACTGTGGGGGGGAGATTGGACATACAGTTTTAAGGCAAAGGCAAGATAGGCTTCTCTGAAGAGAAAGGTTTTCAGGGCTCGCCTAAAAGTGGACAGTTAAGGTATAGCTGGACAGATTGCAGAAGAAAGTTCCATAAGATGGGAGATGCACATGAACTTTAATAGCATCCCAATCTTAGTCCATAGGGTTCAATATTGAGTTGGCCCGCCCTTTGCAGCTATAACTAGTGAGGGACTTTAGGTTCAAGTTGAATGTAAGTTTGACTTGATCATTGGCCGTTCATATGTTCGCTGAACACAAGAAAGGTAAGGGTGTTTGGTGGGCTGTTTGCTCGCCACGTCCCACAATGCACTGCACCCTGACAGTGCATTGTGCTTGGCCAAAGCAGTGCACCTGACCATAAGTGTATAAAATCAAGCAGCTAGGCATGTAGACTGCTTCTACAAACATTTGTGAAAGAATTGGTCACTCTCAGGAGCCCTGTGAATTCAAGCGTGGTACCGTGATAGGTTGCAACTTGTGCAATAAGTCCATCCATGACATTTCCTGCTAGCTACTAAATATTCCATGGTCAACTGTTAGTTGTATTATAACAAAGTAGAAGCAACTGGAAACAACAGCAACTCAGTCACAATGTGGTAGGCCACATAAAATGACAGAGCAGGGTCAGTGCATGCTGAAGCGCACAGTGCACAGAAGTCGCCAACTGTCTGCAGAGTCAATAGCTAAAGACCTTCAAACTTCATGTGGCCTTCAGATTAGCACAACAACAGGGCGTAGAGCTTCATGGAATGGGTTTTCATGGCCAAGCAGCTGCATCCGATCTCACATCACCAAGTGAAATGCAAAGCATCAGATGCAGTGGTGTAAAGCACATCGCCACTGGACTCTAGAGCAGTGGAGTTGTGTTCTCTAGAGTGACGAATCACGCTTCTCTGTCTGGCAATCCGATGGACGTGTCTGGGTTTGGTGGTTGTCAGGAGAAGGGTACTTGGCTGACTGCACTGCGCGAAGTGTAAAGTTTGGTGGGGGGGGATTATGGTGTGGGATTATTTTTCTGGGGTTGGGTTTGGCCCCTTAGCTCCATTGAAGGGAACTCTTAAGTCATCAGCATACCAAGACATTTTTGAAAATTTCATGCTCCTAACTTTCTTTGGGGATGGCCCCTTCCTGTTCCAATCAGTGCTCAAAGCAAGGTCCATAAAGACATGGATGAGCGAGTTTGGGGTAGAGGAAAGGGTATATACCACTGTGCAGAGGGTCCTTCAGAATTTCTAGTGTTAATATGTGGTTACACCTCTTTAGCATCTGATGGATAAATGCATGCACTAGCTCTTTGAGCACAGGTATCTCTTGTTTGTTGTATTGTTGGGTCAGTAGCCAAACCTGAACCTTGTAGCTCTCCCCATTGTGTCTTTGCTAGCATTGTGTCCACAGTAGCATTTGCGTAGGCAGGGCAGAGTAGGACTGACCATAGAGGGATTACTTTGATGCAGTTGGCCAGCTTAAGCATGTATTGCAATATGTGTGAACTAAATATCCCTATTTATTGCATAGTCTGCTTGAAAGGGTATATACCAGTGTGCAGAGGGTCCTTCAGAATTTCTGGGGTGGAGGAACTTGACTGGCCTGCACAGAGTCCTGACCTCAACCCGATAGAACACCTTTGGGATGAATTAGAGTGGAGACTGTGAGCCAGGCCTTCTTGTCTGACATCAGTGCCTGACCTCACAAATACACTTCTGGAAGAATGGTCAAACATTCCCATAAAAACACTCCTAAACCACGTAGACGGCCTTCCCAGATGAGTTGAAGCTGTTATAACTACAAAGGGCAGCCAACTCAATATTGAACCCTAAGACTAAGACTGCCCTTTAAGTTTATGTGTGTGTAAAGGCAGGAGTCCCAATACTTTTGGCAATATAGTGCATATATATATATATATATATATATATTTATTATTTATTTATTTCAGGTACTTATATAGTGCCGTCAATTTATGCAGCGCTTTTCACATATATATATTATACATTCACATCAGTCCCTAACCCTCAAGGGGTGTACAATCTAAGGTCCCTAACTTACATTTATACATACACATACTAGGGACAATTTAGACAGGATTCAATTAACCTACCAGCATGTCTTTGAAGTGTGGGAGGAAACCGGAGTACCTGGAGGAAACCCACGCAGGCACAGGGAGAACATGCAAACTCCAGGCAGGTGGTGCCGTGGCTGAGATTCGAACCAACAATATATAGTGTATATATATATATTTCCCAAAATGTAAACTATGTTAGGCTACAGTTAGGGACCACCTAATCTGTGCTTACATACTTCTTTCAAATAATCAAATAATTGGTAAAGGATATAAATTGCAGGGGCGATACTCTGATAATCCCCCAGCATCCCGAGGACACATTGCATAAAAACAGCCATTTCCAACCTCGATATGTATCTACCAGAAATAGTTATACAACTATTACCATAATAATATTTCCAGTGACCTCGAAGTGGCAGTTTTACTGACATTCTTTGTGTTGTTTATTAAAGTGTAAAAATTACTTTTTTTTCACTTCAGCTGTGAAATATAATATATAGCAGAAATGTAGGCAGCAATGAAATAGTAGTATGTATCTTTTCTTCTTTTCCAGAAATATGCTATTTTACTGATAATTTTAATTTTACATATGAAAATTGAACTTTCTGTCCCCTTTCTGCATTCATTCTGATTAGTCCAAAAATACCAACATTTTCTATCTTTATACTGAAAAAAAATAAAATAAAAAGTTGATTTTTGGCTGGTGAGAACAGAGTTGCATGTGCAAAATATAAATGAATTTCTTCTGCCAGTCATTCCTTCGCTGGTGTGCCAACGTATTGAAAGATGCTTGCTCAAATACCCAGATGACTGAAATGGGAATTCTCTAATGTCTAATGTGAAAAATTCAGGGTGCAAAGCATTGTATAAAGTTTATTACAAACCTGACTTTGTTGTAGCAGCAATAGGAACTTCTATAGCTACCTCTCATGGTTGTCCTTCGATATCCATACTGGTACATGCTCTGCCCCTTGTCTCATGTAAATGTTTTACCATAAATTAGTGTTAAAGTGATACTAAATTTGTTTTTTTTTCTTAAAAATAACAAACATGTCTATACTAACCTGCTCTGTGCAGTGGGCTTGCACAGAGCAGCTCAGAGCCTCCTCTTCTCAGGTCCCCTCCCTCCTGTCTTGTGCCCCCGTAGCAGGCAGTTTGCTATGGGGGCACTCAAGCAGGCGTGCTCCCGAGCTATGACTCGGCATGTCCATTCACACACAGAGCCATGGCTCAGCCACGACCCCTCCCTATCATGATTGGCTCTCTGGCTTTGCTGCCTCAGTCGGGAGTCCGGGAGAGTTCCCGAAGAACTGCGGCTCTCGTGGACATTGCTGGATTAGGTACGTTTTAGGGGGGGCTGAGAGGGGCTGCTACACACAGAAGTTTTTTTACCTTCATGCATAGAATGAGACTTTACAACCACTTTAAATAGACATGTGCACACCGGAAATGTTCATCTTGTTTTGGATGCATTCGTTCATTGAAGAATTTTGTTTTGTCGGATTTGAATTGGACAGATTGGATATTTTCAGAGCTAGTCCAACCCACCAAGAGAAATGGCATGGGCTAACTGGACAATATTGACTCGTGTGCATCCGAATTAACGAATGGAACAAAATTAAGATCCATTCGTTATTGAAAATTAAGATCCGAATTATCGAACAAATTAAAAAATTTAATTAATTTCCTAACTACTATCGCATCATGTGACGTCATCTGAATAAAAGGAATGAAACAAATGCATTTGTTAATTTCTTTAGAACTTTTTCTTTCATATTCGTTGACATTCATTACTTTGTCCTTTTGGAGATTCAAATAAACATTGTGAAATTTTCGTCCAAAAAACAAAACACATGTCCAGTGTTAAATGTGCCCCAGAAACCACTAAACAGCTCATCCACTCCCTCATCATATCACGACTCGACTACTGCAACTCCCTCCTCACTGGCCTGCCTCGCTGCTGGCTATCCCCGCTTCAGTCGATCCTGAATATGGCTGCCAGACTCATTCACCTTTCCAATCGCTCCATCTCCGCCACCCCCCTCTGCCAATCCCTCCACTGGCTTCCGATTGCGCAACGGATCAAATTCAAAATCCTAACTCTGACGTACAAAGCTGTCCACCATACTGCCCCGTACTACATCACTGACCTAATATCCAAGTACCGCCCAGCATGCACACTCCGCTCCTCACAAGACCTCCTTCTCTCTAGTTCCCTGGTCTCCTCCTCCCATGCCCACCTCCAGGACTTCTGGTGCAACTGTGCATGGTAGCCAATTAGCTTCTAACTTCTAACTAGCCAACTAGCTTCTAACTTCCCATGCCCGCCTCCAGGACTTCTCCAGGGTGTCACCCATCCTCTGGAACTCCCTGCCCCAACCCATCAGATTATCACCTACTCTCCTCTCCTTTAGGCGCACCCTGCAAACCCATCTCTTCAGGGAAGCCTACCCCACCCACTGCTAACTTGACCGACCTCCTCCACTCTTCCTACCACTCCATCCCCCACAGCTATCTCCTCCTGTGCCACCATCCCCCCCCTCCTAGATTGTAAGCTCGAAAGAGCAGGGCCCTCGATCCCCTCATGTTTTGCATTGTATTGGTATTGTTCTGTCACATGTTCTGTCCCCCTTTGTAATGTACAGCGCTGAGCGAACTATTGGCGCTTTATAAATACTGTATAATAATAATAATATAAGAGGACGTGTGATATCTGCGTGATATATCTGCACTATAACTCTCAAGTCACTCTGCTCACTGTCCAAGTCCCAGCCACACAGCAGCACTCTCCGATCTGACCCCAGTGGTTCCAGTTGAACCACCCCTCATTTCGGCAGTAGGAGGCAGGCCCAAGTTCTCCAGGCCAGTCATCTAGGCTGAATTATTGCCAGTACCATTCAGCCTATTTCCTTGGACCCCAGGCCATTATAGACAATCCCCAGCATGTGACTGGACAGTGAAACAAAAGCAGCTCATAACTCTGTCAAGGAGCAAGGAGACTGCCAATACTCAGGGAGCAGCCCACATTCCAAGGATGGAGTGCCCAACAATGCACAATCATGCCATCAATCACATAATAGAGGGGTGACACACACAGACCAGACCGCCTAAGGACCAACAAAAAGCCTGCCCAGTGGAGTAAACCACCGGGAGGTCATTTGCATGCTAGGTGGTGAGCAGAAACCCCCAAGGGTCACCACAGAGGCCCCAAGCAGACAAGCAGGTCATATAAAAATAAAAGAACAACAGTAATCTCTTTTAGTAGCACCATATGACCCATTTCAAGTGAAGCTTGGTGAGTCGCATGACCCACTTCATTTTTTAATACTTAACATCTTCCAAATGCTTCAAATAAGCAGTTCACAGAGGGTTTGAGACAAACAGGTGTCACAGGAGTCGAATCTGATGGTAGGAATGCTTGTTCGTTTCACCCAATGAAACCGGTCCTTAAAAAAATGCCTTCAATGTAATCCACTCCACTCTAATCAGCCATCTGCTACAGTTTAATATAGAATTCCCGATTGTGTCCACTGGTAGATGAAAAAAAAACCTAAATAAATAATTTCCTCTTCTGGGGCCGTCTGAGTGCTCATTTTAGATGGAATGCATTATGTGAAGTGGTCGGTCTCTTGCGTGGAGTAATCTCATTAGAGATTAGATGATTAATGGACATCACACCCTTGTTCGGTAATTTACGGAAGATTGGCTTCTTTGGTTTTTGTCATTAGAAAGTATCCGCTTTCTGAACATCAGTGCACTTACTGTCAATATATATTGTTTTCTGACTAGTAAACCTTTACATATATTACCCACAGAAAAAAAAAAAAAAAGCTTGCTCATACATTTTAAATATATGCCAAATGTTACATTATTATTACTCAGCGCTTTTATCATTTCACTTCCTTTCTCCTGTGATGTCAGCAGAACTATTATTACAAGTACTTACAGTGAGGAACAGAAGTATTTGAACACCCTGCGATTTTGCAAGTTCTCCCACTTAGAAATCATGGAGGGGTCTGAAATTTCCATTATAGATGCATTCCCACTCTGAGAGACAGAATTAAAAAAAAAAAAAATCAGGAAATCACATTGTATGATATTTAAAGAATTTATTTGTCTTGCACTGCTGAACATAAGTATTTGAACACCTAAGAAACAGCAAGAATTCTGGCTCTCAAAGACCTGTTTCTGTGCCTTTAAAAAGTCCACCTCTACTCCACTCATTAATCTAACTTAGTAGCACCTGTCTGAGCTCTTTAAAGACACCTGTCCACCCCACAGTCAGTCAGATGCCAACTACTACCATGGGCAAGACCAAAGAGCTGTCAAAAGACACCAAAGACAAAACTGTCTTTGGTGGGAGAACTTGCAAAATCGCAGGGTGTTCAAATACTTCTGTTCCTCACTGTATATAGCACCATCAATTTATATATATATATATATATATTGTACATTCACATCAGCCCCTAACCCTCAAGGAGAGTACAATCTAAGGTCTGTAACTCACATTCATACATATACATACTAGTGTCAATTAGGCAATACCAGCATGTCTGTAGAGTGTGGGAGGATTCTGGAGTACACAGAGGAACCCCATGCAGGCACAAGGAGAATACAGTTGCAAGAAAAAGTATGTGAACCCCTTGGGATTACGTGGAGTTTTGCATGAATTGGGCATAAAATGTGCTCTGAACGTCATCTAAGTCACAACAATAGAAGAACACAGTCTGCTGAACATAATACTACACAAACATTAGATGTTGCCATGGTTTAATTGCACATAACATGTAAACATTCACAGTGCAGGGAGGAAAAAGTATGTGAGGCCCTAGCTTAATGACTTCTCCCAGAGCTAATTGGAGCCAGGAGTGAGCCAACCTTGACTCCAATCAGTGTGATGCTATTGGATGTGTTGCTGACAGCTGTCCTGCCCTGTCTGATGTGAACCATGCCTCGCAGAAAAGAGCTCTCAGAAGACCAACGATCAAGAATTGTTGACTTGCATGAAGCTGGAAACAGTTACAAAAGTATGTCCAAAAGCCTTGATGTTCATGTGTCCACGGTAAGACAGACTGTCTACAAATGGAGAAAGTTTAGCACTGTTGCTACTCTCCGTAGGCGTGGTCGTCCTGTAAAAATGACTGCAAGAGCACAGCGCAGAATGCTGCATGAGGTAAAGAAGAATCCCAGAGTGTCAGCTAAAGACCTACAGAAATCTCTGGCACATGCTAACATTTTACATACAATGCAAGAAGCCTAGCCTCTAGACCTCTCTAGACCTTTAACCCTGCATTAAGACAAAAGGTGTTCAAATCTAGTTACAATTGATAATGAGGATTCATCTGCACAGTATGGACTGCGTCAATTATGGCAGACACCACTGCCCAGCCCCCTCATAAACAAAGAGAACTACCTAGGATTTTTCCCTTGCTGGAGGGACCAGAAAAGAGCATCTAAAAAAGGTAAGCTTTATATTGGTTATCAGGGTTAAAGTAATTTAGTTGGATGGGCAGAACACAAGCTCACTTTAATGAGTGCCTGAATGTCCAATTACCTAGCACAAGTGGTCTCAAGTGGAAGGAAGGGAGGTGATTCACATTCTCCCCATACATGGAAGCACTGGATAATTTCCATCTGCTGTTAGCCAAATGGAATGGCAAATGAACAAAGTAAAGGGTAATATAATTAGATGCAAGAGCCAGGATTAACGTATTCTAGTTGGGTGGACAAAACAGAAATTCATTTTAACACAACTCTAACATTTAACCCCAACCTTAATGCAATTTTTTAAAGAGCTGAGGACCCCCTTCCAATCCACGTGCTGCACTGGGTGACTGAATGGCCAAGTGCTATCAAGTGGGAGAAAGGGGGTGACTTACATGTTCCCATATACAGAAGTACTGGATATTTGTCTACTCTTGATGGCCAAATGCAGTGGCAAAAGAGCAAAAGGAAAGGGAGTATCATCAGATGCTGGAGCCAGGACTAACATAATCTAGTTGGGTGGGCAAAACACAAGTTCACTTTAAAGAGGTTGTAAAGACTCAAGGTTTTTTACCTTCATGCATGCTATGCATGAAGACTAAAATCGGGTCCCCCCCCCCCATCTAAATTTGCCCCATCCCTTCTCTTCATCTGTAAACTCCACCCTTCCTCTTTAGTCTCCACTTCTTCATATTAGAGCTCCACCTCAGGAGTTGGTCAGAGACTGTGGAAATGATACAGGAGTTGGTCAGAGACAACAGACATGATACAGGAGTTGGTCAGAGACTGTGGACATGATACAGGAGTTGGTCAGATACAGCAGACATGATACAGGAGTTGGTCAGATACAGCAGACATGATACAGGAGTTGGTCAGAGACTGAAGACATGATGCAGGAGGTGATCAGAGACAGCAGACATGATACAGGAGTTGGTCAGAGACTGCAGACATGATACAGAAGTTGGTAGGAGACTGCAGACATGATACAGGAGTTGGTCAGAGACTGCTGACATGATACAAGAGTTGGTCAGAGAATGTGGATATGATACAGGAGTTGGTCAGAGACTTTGGACATGATACAGAAGTTGGTCAGAGACTGCATACAGGATACAGGAGATAGTCAAAGATTGTGGATAGGATACAAGAAATGGTCAGAGACTGCGGACAGGATACAGGAGATGGTCAGAGACTGTGAACAAGATACAGGAGATGTTCAGAGACTTTGGACAGGATACAGGCGATGGTTTGAGACAGCAGACAGGATACAGGAGATGGTTAGAGACTGCGGACATGATACAGAAGTTGGCAGGAGACTGCAGACATGATACAGGAGTTGGTCAGAGACTGCTGACATGATACAAGAGTTGGTCAGAGAATGTGGATATGATACAGGAGTTGGTCAGAGACTTTGGACATGATACAGAAGTTGGTCAGAGACTGCATACAGGATACAGGAGATAGTCAAAGATTGTGGATAGGATACAAGAGATGGTAAGAGGCTGCGGACAGGATACAGGAGATGGTCAGAGACTGTGAACAAGATACAGGAGATGTTCAGAGACTTTAGACAGGATATAGGAGATGGTTTGAGACAGCAGACAGGATACAGGAGATGGTTAGAGACTGCGGACATGATTCCCCAGTAATGCTCATTCATGGTCAATATGGGGAATAGAAAATTCTCTTGAAATGCCTTTCATTTGCTCACCTTTCTGTATAGTAAATGATTTGATGGAAGTCACACATCACAGTGGAGTCCAAGGACAGCAGTACCCCGCCCCAAGGCTCCTGGTCCCGGCCAAGCCTGCCCAACCGAACCTTCCCTGCCCAAAACTGCCTGAGCCCAGCTTAGCCCAGACAAGTCCACCCCCCCCCCCCCCCGCCAAACCTTGCTTGATGCTGTCTGTTCCTAGCTGGGGGGGGCACACGGGGGGGGGGGCAAGGGATAATCTAGTGGGGCAACCCTAATACTTAATCTAACCCATAAAAATAAAAAACACATAACATGTCCCCCTTGATATTAAGCAAAACCCCAAACCTAACCTTAACCCTACAGTAAATCTGCTAATCTCCAAACCTAACACTGACCCTACACTGACCTATTAACCCCTGAACTTCACCCTTGTTCTGTATATTCACCTTGCCCTGTACCAGAGTCCTCACAGCTCGGTGCTGAAGACATTGAGCTGTCAATGACGAGTACTATTGATGCAACAAGCTATTGTGTCTTTTTCCTTTTTTTTCACAAAGGTTTCTATTTAAATCCTTGGAAAAGTCTCTGCAATTTATAGATCCCTTAGAAATGTGTGAAATCGTAGACTGTACAGGATGAAGGCAGAGTAACTCACTATCCATACTGCATTATGTCATACACTATTTATCTTGGTTATGAACAGAATGCATACCAGTCTCCCAGACAGAGTTGAGCGTTTTCTCAAAGGAGTTATAAAGTGGCTAGAAACTTACTTTTCCAGACGTATTGTCCTATTGTTTTACTTACACACTTTCTGAGGTTCAGCAGCACTTTCTATGTGTTGCAAGAACTATAGTAGCACCTGTGAAATAAACAGTTTAATAAAGAAAGACTTTAGACCAGGCATGTCATACTTGAGTTTACTGGCATGCCAAACTCTCAGTTTAAATCAGCAAAATACGAGGAGTATTCAAAAAGTTTCCGTTGTTTCATATATATAATAGAGCTAAAAAAAAGTGTGGAAACTTTTTGAAGAACCCTAAACACATTTCAGGTTCATCAAAATAAAATGTGTTTGTTTCTTACCATTAGTTTTCTTTTGAAGGCCTTGAGCACATGGTCACCTGGGACCATACAACATAAAATTTTGGTGTATTTCCCTACCCAGAAGCCTCAGGTGTTTGGGACAGTGGCCTACTGAAATCAATGGCTGTATGTCTCCGTTCATGGGTACTTGTATAAACAAGTGTAGTACTCTCATAGAATAGGTTGCTAGAGAAGTAAGCATAAAGTTAGATTTTTTTGCTCCTCTGTAATCAGTGGAGCAGAGTGTGATTTTTTTTGTCTGTTCTGTGTCTTGCTTGCTGCCAGCTCAACTACTTTCCCCTGCCTTCTAATTGTTTCTAGAAAGTAGTAGGCTGGAAGAGGCAGATCTTGGGCTTAAATATTCATGTAGTCTCAGCTAATCTTTGGGGGGGGGGTAAAATACCCAGTAGGTGGTTGAGGGGTCATAAATAGTCTGGGATCTGGAAAAACAAAGTTCTTGCCCAGCCCCAGCTTGAAGAGCTACTGCACAAAATAGCTGAAATCTCCAGAAGCTCATTTGAGGTCTCAGCTCAGGAAAATCTGGGAGGCATATTTTCTGAGTGGAGCTTCAGCCAACTCAGAGGGGTTTCACTGAGGATCTGGCCTGGAGGCTGAAGTGTCTGGCTAGACAGAGGTATCAAAGTACATGAGTATAGGCCATAAAGATTCTAGTGATAGCTACTTGACCCTTTGAGTATGTGTTTCAAAGTTGCTGACCTAAGACTGCTCCTGCGCTTGGAAGCCCCTGAGTTGTTTGTTCCCCTATTGCTAGTCCAGGGGGGAGTTACCCTCAAGAATCTAGTTAAGCCAGAGAGCAGGGGTGGACTGACCATTTGGAAACTCGGGCACCGCCCGAGGGCCCGGGGTCAGTAGGGGGCCCCATGAGATGCCCCGGTACCTTTTTCATAGGCTTTTTTGAGTTTGGGCAAGGACACAGGGGCCCCATGATCCCCTATTGCCCGGGGGCCCCATGAGTTGTCAATCCGCCCCTGCCAGAGAGTGTCCTCTGCTACTTGTGTAGTAAATTTGGAGTATCCTATGGCTTACTCTGCACCCCAACCAAGTTGAACGAGCATTAAGCCGTACAAAAAGACATTCACTGCCTAGTCGTTGTGTTGTGAGACTGTGGGGGCTGCAATGTGCCTGGCTGCTTTGCACTCAGTTGCGAATAGAACTCGGAACAAATCTGGGAGGCCTGTTAATATGGCCCTTTTGAACACACGACCTTGGGGTGAAGACAGTCGGCATCCAGACTGCCTGCTGTAAAAACAGAACAGGCAGAGAAATTCTATATAGAGACTTGTATATCTACAGTATATCTCTCATATTTTATATGGTGAGAGTAAGTGCTGTTTAGACAGTATACACAGTTCTTGCACAGGTAGGCAATTGGGATGAGGGAACTGAGCAAAGTAAGGTTTGCTTGATGTTTAACAAACCCAGTGGGAAATCCATGAATCCCAAGCAAAACCCCATTGAAATCCATTGAGACTAGGTTCACATATACAGTATCTCACAGAAGTGAGTACACCCCTCACATTTTTGTAAATATTTTATTATATCTTTTCATGTGACAACACTGAAGAAATGACACTTTGCTACAATGTAAAGTAGTGAGTGTACAGCTTGTATAACAGTGTAAATTTGCTGTCCCCAAAAAAATAACGCAACACACCGCCATTAATGTCTAAACCACTGGCAACAAAAGTGAGTCTACCCCTAAGTGATAATGTCCCAATTGGGCCCAATTAGCCATTTTCCCTCCCCAATGTCATGTAACTCGTTAGTGTTACAAGGTCTCAGGTGTGAATGGGGAGCAGGTGTGTTAAATTTGGTGTTATCGCTCTCACACTCTCATACTGGTCACTAGAAGTTCAACGTGGTACCTCCTGACAAGGATCTCTCCGAGGATCTGAAAAAAAGAATTGTTGCTCTACATAAAGATGGCCTAGGCTATAAGAAGATTGCCAAGACCCGGAAACTGAGCTGCAGCACGGTGGGCAAGACCATACAGTGGTTTAACAGGACAGGTTCCACTCAGAACAGGCCTCGCCATGGTCTTCCAAGGAAGTTGAGTGCACATGCTCAGCGTCATATCCAGAGGTTGCCTTTGGGAAATTGACATAAGAGTGCTTCCAGCATTGCCGCAGAAGTTGAATGAGTGTGTGTGTGTGTGTGTGTGTGGGGGGGGGGGGTCAGCCTGTCAGTACTCAGAACATACTTTCAGCCTTATCTCAAGTTGACAATCTTTGTGAAGATGGCCTGTGACAGAATAGGTTGTCGGTGTAGCACTGAATCTTCCCATCTGTGCATTGTGGACTTGTGGTGTGCTGTAGTGAAGTTGTTTTTTTGTTTACTGTACATCTGCATTGGGATGACAGTGCACTGCATCACACATATACCTGAGTGTTACCCTAAGTTGCAGCCATCGTGTGGTTTCCACCATGCATTAGTGTGAATGGGCCCTTACAGCTGCTTCTATTGTTCTCTGCACAACTTGTAAATTCCTTGTGGGAGCCAAAACCTGAAATGCTCAGATTTAAATTCCCCATATATTGGGCATCTGTCTGTACACTGTAAGGAGGACATGCTCAACTGTTATTGGCAGCAGTAAACTAGGCTTGAAATAGGGACACGTAAAAATAGTTCTGGCAAGTCTGTCATACACATTAATGCAACACCAAACATAGTTCTTATTATTACAGATACTTATATAGTGCTGTCAATTTACACGGCGCTTTACATATATTGTAGTACATTCACATCAGTCCATAACTCTTAAGCAATGTACAATCTAAAGTCCCTATCTAACATGCATACACATACTAGGGCCAATTTACCTACCAGCATGTCTGTTATGGACCACCTGGTGTACTCTAGCAGTCTCCAGGACAGGATTCCCCAGGGCGCGGAGTCTAAGCCCCAGCCCGCTTGTTCACCAGAGCCCCTGATGGTGGGGATGGGCTTGGAGTGGACAGTGACCAGGTCGCGGCCCCTGAGTACACCCACCTGAGGTAGAGGAATCACCAGAGGTAAGGACAGGTAGAGAGCCTGACGTGAAGAGGCAGACAGGTCTGGAGAGTAGCAGCTAATCCGTGCGGGTCGGATGGATGGCTGAGCAATAGCGTGGTCAAACGGGCCAGGTCGGTAACAGAGGGGTCAGCGTAGTACAAGGCAGCAGGCAGAAGAATAGTCAGGTCACTCGCCAGGGTCGGTACCAGTAGTTCAGATCAGGTAGGGATATCCAAAAAGAGAGGTCAAACTTAGCCAGGGGTCAGAGCAGAAGAAGTCAGCAGAGGTTAGGTCCAGGCAGGTCAGCAACGAATCTCAAACAACAGGAACACCGGAACACAGGAACCAGATCAGACCATACAGCAACTTGTGTCTGTGCAGGGCTGGTTTAAGTAGCCCGCCCTGCACCTGACAGTGCAGCCTAGGTCCTAGTGCCTGCCCAGCACCGTCATAGGCGAAGGGTGCGCCTGGGTCCTAGTGCCCTGATGCCTGCATGTCTTGACAGACACCTACGCATGTGCAGACCCATGCGTCGCGATGGTCCCTGACAATGTCTTTGGAGTGTGGGAGGCAGGGGCGGACTGACAACTCATGGGGCCCCCGAGCAATAGGGGATCCTGGGGCCCCTGTGTCCTTGCCCAAACTCAAAAAAGCCTATGAAAAAGGTACCAGGGGCATCTCATGGGGCCCACTACTGACCCCGGGCCCTCGGGCAGTGCCCGAGTTTCCAAATGGCCAGTCCGCCCCTGGTGGGAGGAAACCTAAGCAAGCACAGGCTGAACATGCAAACTCTTTGCAGGTAGTGTCATGGCTGGAATTTGAACCAACAACCCTAGTCCTGTCAGGCGAAAATTCTAATCACTTAGCCACTGTGCTGCCCGCTTACCCACTGTGTTGCCTGGTTCTTAATGCAGAAGGGCTTTGTACAGTCATAGACAAAGTCAAATAGCATAAAACTAACAAAACATCTTTTCACCTGAGCTACTAACTAAACTCAGGTTCCTAACAGGGTGCCCCCTAATGGGTTCCCCAACACAAATAGGCAGCATATTTACTTTTTTAGTGTTTTGTCAGCACTCAGACTTTTCACCCAACAGAAACCTCTCACAGCAGAAAGTGAGAGCCCTGAGACTAATATTGAGCTCTGGCTACCATGTACTATGTAGACCTAGGAATGGAGGCTTTATCCCACCCAAAGCTTTACAAAGCCTCCAGGCTCCAGGACCCAGACACAGTTTTTTAAGGTTCAACAAAAAATTTGTTTTCTCCACATTAACCATAACCCCTCACCACGTGCATGGGAGATATTTAAGCGACACATACTGTATACGCCATCCACAATCCTGCCAGACAGTGCCGCAGTGTGCATAATACTCTATTTATCCCCTTTGTCTTTTGTAATTTTTTTAGGGCCTGTTCACACTGGGAAACGCATGGGAACATGTTGATTCACGGGGTAGTTCTGTGCGAGGCGATTTCCGCCCAATCATTATGAATGGATTGAAATAGCACCGCACCACACCAAAAGTAGTGTATGCTCTAATTTTGGAAACTCACTGCAACCGGATCTCATGGCAATTCTGCACCATGCTATCTGGTGCGGGCAAACACACTGCATTCGCAATCTGCATTTGGGGTGTCATTAAAGCCTGGTTTACACCTATGTGTTTTTTAGTGCTTTTACAGAAACTCACTACAGTCCATTTAACATGGTTTGCTATGGGACACATTCACATCTATGCGTTTTCAGCCGTTATGTTTTTGGAAAGGGTCAGGGACTTTTTTTTCCCACAGCAGATATGAACACACATAGGTGTGAAATAGGCCTTAATTAATATTGACACCCTCTGCAGATCACAATTGCAGCGCATTTTCAACACAGCTTCCCGAACCACGTTCTGGTATGAACTGACCTTTAAGGAAAATTGAAAAAACAGCAAAGAAATGATGTTTATGTAACTCTTCCTAACAACAGCTATCTACACTTTCAGTTCCAGATTACTGAGAACAGAGTATCGGACTCAGAGGCGGACTGACAACTCATGGGGCCCCCTGGCAATAGGGGATCATGGGGCCCCTGTGTCCTTGCCCAAACTCAAAAAAGCCTATGAAAAAGGTACCAGGGGCATCTCATGGGGCCCCCTACTGGCCCCGGGCCCTTGGGCGGTGTCAAAGTTTCCAAATGGTCAGTCCGCCCCTGATCGGACTGTGTGTCTATGACATAAGTCCTCCCTTCAGTGAAAAAATATGTAAAGGAGAAAAAGGTATATAAAAGCACATCTGTGTGTCTGTCTCTAAAAAGGACGTAAGAAACATGGAAGCTGCCATTGATGAGCGCTCCTTTGGAAATGCTAGTTGCCTGGTTGATAGTTTAAAGCTCTGACTTTATTTTGGATCACTGACCAAGAACAAGTATGAAGATAAAGACTTGAAGAAATCAGTACTTTTCTTCCTATTCTATCCAATTTTGTACAACTTTTGAACACACTGAGAACATGAATGGCTTTGACCTGTGGGTTTATGTTTTTATGACCCTTAGGAGATCTGCCTGCAGAGAGGTCATCACCTCTCTCTACCAGACCACAATTAAAAGACAATAAACTTGCATGCTCTTCCTCTGAGAATCAATTCTTCACAGCCCCAACTTTGATCTTTCAATTAGGACATTGCGCTTCAACATTTATGACTTTTTGTGTTTGTTTTACATTATACTAAGGAGATTGGAGCTCCATTAGTGTGCTTGCAACAACACAGTTGATGTTTATTTCTAACTGCAGTTCATTTTTTAGGTAAGCCATCTACCCCTTCTTCTAACTTGAAGTGTAACAATCATCATCATTTGTAACCAGTTACAAATTTCCTACCAGAAAATATTTTTAAAGCCAGACGAACAGATAAACCTAAACAGCTAAACTATGTAAAAGCATATACATGACAAATGCACCATAGATAGGCTTGTCCACTCCTACTTCCACCACTACCGATCCATACCACTCCCCACCCCTTAACCAAATAAACTTTACAAAAAACATGACACCATTTTGGAGTAAAATGGCCAACATGGCCTTTTATTAACAACTTCACATTTTACATACATCAACCGTTCCTTAACGGAAACCAAAGAATTGTTGTTGGTCTTCAAAGACACCCCCAAATTATCCAAAATGCACCTGCGGACAACCCTATACACTAGGCCTCCAGCCGCAACCAACCAGCTCGGAGACAACCATACCGTCCGCAGTGCAGCACCACCGCCTTCCAGTTAAACCTTGGTTAACTGGGAATGTCCACCGGGCCCCCCATACCACTGATGGGTCCCACACCATTGTTTTACCTTCCAAGATGAGAACCGCCTCCAAAGACCAACAACCACCACGAACCAACAGAATACCCCCTTTTCCCTTTTTTTTTTTTTATTTCTTCCCTTCCCCCGGGAGAGACCCGATACCCAACCAAACAGGGAGGGCGGGAGGGAAGCTCTGGTCCTTACTCACGTCCAGCTCCACTGACGCCCCCTCCACAGAACCCCCCACCCTAAGGTGCCACAGACCCCTCCTACGCTACACCTCTGCCAACCAGATAATCCCACAATCAACTCCCAACCCCCTGGAGCTAACTTTAACTCTTTCCGTTCCCCTACACCACTCTGGGCCTAGTCATGTACGCCCTGCGCTATTTTCATTCTTCCTTATCCGCTACGGGCATTTCTGTACAATAGCTACATAAACCATATTGTAATCGAATGTTAAAAAAAAAAAAGCTTTATATTTTAATTCCATGCAATATGACAACCTGAAGGCCTTCTTTATACAGTTGCTTTACAGAACTAGATGGACTTGTGTCTTTTTTCAACTTAAATCTGGAATACCCACTCTGTCTGTAATAAGCTCACCTCTGTCCATGACCTTTTTGTCTCCCACTCCCTTAACCATTTCCCGTCAGGCCCATGTACATAAACGGCCGTAAGGGGAGCAGTGCAGGAGTGGGTGGCCATTTATAAGCGGCCTCCGCATTCCCTGCCTGTGCGCGCTCCCTGGGAGCACAAGGCACCGCAATCCAGTGCCCGCTGTGTCCAGTCCCGATGATGTGATCACTGATTGGCCAATCAGTGATCACATGAATAGTAGTAAGCAAGATGTCACTTGCTGACATTATTACTTACCTTTTTCAGTGAAATCTGTGAATGATCACAGAGGACACATGGTACAAGGCTATTCACAACAGCGTTGTACCATGTGACAAGCTGTGCCCAATCACAGCTCTCACAGTATTTCTCAATGGCTGCAAGAATGCAGCCAGAGAGAAGGAGAAATGATTGCTTTTACAGCCTTTATGGGTGTAAAAGTAATCAGTGTAAAAAAAAAAAAACATTTTCATCGCCCCCACAAGTAGTACAGTGTCACTATGGTGACACTGTACTGCTAGGGTGATAGTATGTTAAAAAATAATCATAATAATAATAATATATTAAAAAAATGTAAAAAATGTGTTTGAAAAATTTAAATTTTTGCTTATAAAACCACTGCACAGAGCAGGTAGCTATGACATGTTAGTTATTAGTGATGGGCCGAACACCCCCCTGTTCGGTTCGTGGTCAAACATTTGAACCTACCAAAATTTCGACAGCAAACTTCGAACAGGGACAATTCACTAAGCGGTATCTTACCACATCTGAGTATGCAGTAAGATATCACACAGCTACTAAAATAACTCATGAGTTATTATTATTATTATACAGTATTTATAATGTAGAGGGACCCTTTCCTGCAGAGGGCCCCTTTCCTGCTGTCTTGGGGTCCTCCCACAGTGGTGGAATGATAGGGCCCAGTCCAAGTGCGACCTTTGCGATCCTGATAGTTCTGAGACTGGTGTCAGTAAGACTGTGAATAGTGTCGGTCAGTAGGGCAGTGGACTGGGTCATTAGGGAAGCTGATGTAATCAGTAGTTTTTTATTTTTGGTATTTTATTTTTTTAATTATTTTCTAACATTGTATTTTATTTTTTACAATTTTATTTTTTATTATAATTTTTTAAAGAGCCTCATTGGGGGAGGGGATTTGGTGAAATATCAGGGGTCTAAACTTGTGAGGACAATCCCCATCTCTGCAGACTCAGCTACACAGTATGAATGGACAGGAATAGCTCTGTACAGAGCTTCCTGTTCATTCACAAACTGAAGCATAGTAAACACGGTTTACTATGCCTCAGTTATTAATGGACACAGAAGTGATCAGTACTGATCACTCACTGTGTCCATTCAGACATGGAAGGGGCTGGTAAATGACATATACCATACCAGTCCCTTCCTCCACTCTCCATCCTGAAGCATATTCTGCAGCAGCCAAGGGGAGAGGGGAGCGAGGAAGCCAGCAGTTCTGCAGTGGATGGGGGGGGGGCAGGGAAGCTCACAGGGGCCTGGGGGCATCAGGAAACAAGTAACCTGGAATACAGAGGCAGCAGGGGTGGTATATAGAGGAACCAATGCCCTCCATTCTCCTACTGCAGCTGCTAAATGCTGGCAGGAGGAAGAGGCAGAGAAAGGGTCTTTCAGCAGCTGCAAGAGAAAAATGGAGGACATCAGTTCTTCTATATGCCACCCCCACCACCCTTCCTATCCAGATGTAAAGCGGAACGTGACAGGGGAGCTGCATGGGCCCCTAGAGCATGGGGCCATGTTGCAATTGCGACCCCTGCAACTCCTATATTTACTTCTTGGTATGATGGTATGACATGGTCATGGATACTCAATGGCCTGTCTCCCCTTCCATTACCTTGCTTTCCATTTTCCTGGACATCATATCATCTGGCAAGAAAGGCCTGCTTTGTTTCGTCTTACTTTCTGCCAGGAACAAAATCCCGAGACATTTGAAATCAGCTTCTACTCCTACAATAGCGGAGTGGAGCTAACCCATCTCCACACCACCAGCACCTCAAAGAACTTGTGGTTCCCTACTTGCTTGACCATGTGAATTGGGGTTCCCCAGGATTCATTCCTTCCTTCTTCCTTTCTTTCCATAAGCTTCCCATAGTACTTCATAACTGACCCTGAAGAGGTACAGGATAACTCCAACTTGATGATGTACCCTCTTTTTTAGTTTTCTTAGATGATATTTACTTTACATTGAGGTTTGAACATTGTATGTATTAAGAGATTGTCTCTATATGCGCTAATATGCTTCTTTTTCTGTACATATTTGGAAAACAAATACATCTTAACTCTTTAAAAACAAAAAAAAAGTTAAATATAATAAAAAAACAAAATTAAAGCAACCCCATCGCCCTTCATACATATTCAAATGCAAACAAGTGTGCATGTGTAGGTAAATAGCAATATCATGATATTTTCTAGCAAAAAAAAAGCAGATTTTAACGTGTGAGAGCATTTAAAAAATTTTCTAGCATAAGTGAACTATTTAAAGAGAAAAAGTTAAAGTAGGATAAGTAGGAGAGTTTAAGTTAGAGGCAAAGAGAGGAATCATCCAACCTGGTGTGACATATAGCTGTTTACATCTGACTTTTTTGAAACAGACGTTATTTACATACTATCACTTCTCCATAATTTAATTTGTTCTTGGCATAAAACTCCGGTGAGACTGTTTTCAAAGGATACAGTGCCAACCTAATTTTCTACTCATCAAAAAACAAATTTATCATAAGCAGATATAACATTTATCTTACATGAAAACCTAATGCAAAGCAAATTACTCATAGATTGATTTAATAAAGAAAGTTTGGAGTTTTCATGATCCCCTTTGTTGGCTAAGCTTTTGGGACCCTTTTGGACCCTTCAGATCCCTTCTTTAGGCATTATACATTATAGAGCCTGAGGATGGGATCCATCTTTTGCGGAACTTCAAATCCCATCAGGTATTGCAAGGCTGACAATTACAAGCATGACTTCCAAAGGCAGAGGCATAATGGGACTTGTAGTTCCTCGACGGCTGGAGGGCATTAGTTTGATACCTGTGATCTACGGTGTCCCAAAAGCTTGCATCTTTAAAAAACTTAAAGCTGAATGCCAGAATCAGAATTGTCTAAATACAAGAGGTGTGCATTTTCTGTAGAATCTTGGTGTGCTCCACTCACTGCAACTGTTACTCTGCCACTGTGAGCCATAGAAACAGTCCGTCTCTGCAACTTCACACTTCACTTCAAAAATATATATATATATTTTTTTTTTCTCACAAATATTTTTTAAAGTGAAGTGTCAAGTTGCACGGGGTGATTTCTTTTAATTAATTGAATTGCACTAGATTATTTATATTTGTTTTTTTGAGGTACGTTTTTGGATGAAATAGAGGTCAACTTTCGTATTTGGAGGAAAAAGATTGGAATTTTGGACACTGTTTTTGGACTTATTTTGGAATTTATTTTTGGATTTATTATTGGACATTTTGGATTTGGGGAATTTTTGTATTCTTTATTATTTTTTTATATATATTTCTTGGTATATATTTATGATTTTTTAATTTATTTTGGGAATTTATTATAACACAAAAAGTTTTATATATATTCTATTACACTTTCTAGGGTGGAAGGTATTAACTTTTTGAGGGTATAAAAAGGAGGGTGCACATTTAATTAATTTGTCTGTGACACTGATTAAATTTATCTGTTTCATGTTTTGTTGATTTCATATTTTCTGTTTTCATTTATGTTATTTTTTTTTTGGGGGGGGAGATGCAAGTAACTGGCCCTGCCTAGGGTGTAAAATAGTCTAGCACCGGTCCTGGTTACGATCAGTAGGGGGGCTCCATGAGATGCCCCTGGTACCTTTTTCATAGGCATTTTTGAGTTTGGGCAAGGACACAGGGGCCCCATGATCCCCTATTGCCCGGGGGCCCCATGAGTTGTCAGTCCACCCCTGCCTACCACACAACAGAGCCAAGCTTATCCCTTTACTTCTCTTTGCCTACCCTCCTATTGCTGATTGAACATTGTGTTTATTTGTTAATTTTTACAAACATATGATTGTCTTTGATTGTGTTCTTTAAAGCAGAATGTCACCATCTAGGCATAAATTAGTTTTCACTTATCTTTCTTTTCTCTTTTAGGTTAGTCCACTCCCAGTCTGTGCTCTGAAGCCTCCTGGGATATGCATGTTACGTATCTCAGGAGGCTTATGGTTCCGTACATGTGGCTGGAGGTGGACAAACTCGGCAGTGCATCATCAAGGGGCTGAGCTGCCTGAACCAGAAAGAAGCATCCAACACCCCATGACATCGACAACCAAAACGCTGACACGGGACCCAGTATGTGATAGCAGTATAGCAGGAAAGAGCTGGGCAATGCTGGATTTGCTGGCCAAGTGACTATGTGAATTCTGCATTATACCAGCAGAGAAAAGATAACAGGGAAAAAAAGCACTGGGAATGTGGGAGTGACTTGTAACAGTAATGTACAAATGATCAGAGAAGAGTCACAGACGTGTAATTTTACAAAAAAGTGCACTAACATTTATATTTTCAAGACAAGCTTTTAGCATGTATCTCCTTCTAAGGGTGTAGAAGTACTGATACACAAAACATTAGCAACAATCTCTGAAAGTAAACCCAAAAAAGTATAATTAACTACTTTCCATTCACGGGCCATATATAAAAGTGAATGGGCAGCAGCAGCCGTGAGCTTGGTACAAAAAATCCACCAGATCACTTTCACAGGACTGTGAAAAAACCCTCCCCAACAACATCCCTGCCATGGTTCCTGTGATATAGGGCTCTCCTGCTCCTCTAGAGAGCCCATAACCACAGTATTTATTGTCAGGATGAATGACAGAAGCAGATCAAAGAACATCAGATGCAATCAAGCTCAGCTCTGTGCATTTCCAGGTTCAGAGCTGTCAAAATCCTGGTTGAAATGCCAGGTAAACAGCCAAACAGACACAGTCCTGATCAACTGCGGTGAAGAACAGGGGAGACATCTATTCTTCATATCTGGTGGTGGTGTCCACCAATTCATGGCTTCTGGTCACACATTTTTCATATATATCTGACATGGTTGTGGATACTCAACAGCCTGTCTCCCCTTCCATTGCCTTATTTTCTATGTTCCTTTGCACCATATCATCTGCCAAGAAGGGCTTAAACATCAGGATCAGCCAATATTGTCCTAACAGAAGAGTCATGTGAAATTTCCTGAAGCTTCCTGTAATAGAGACCAGTCACTCCTGCTCCCTCTTTTTTGTGTAGGGTGACTGATTAGTTCATGGAGGCTGCCATGTAATGTAAGAACATTATTTCTGAACTACAGATCCCAACAGCCTGTTTGCTGCATGATAAGCCTGAGAGTTTTTATATTCTTTTGCCCTGGAAAAACTGCTCTCTTGTGTTGTGGGAACCCGAGCATCCAAACCTGTTGCAACCAGGAGGGAAGAGATAGTGTTGCCCAAGGAAGCCTGTGAGGATGTCAGAAGAGGTGTCTTCAGTCCACATTGCAGGGTTGCTGCCAGAAGACCAGAGCAATCATCAGGCTAGCTGATCTGTCATCCAAGTCATTCAAGTCACAACCACACTAGGATCAAACCAAGATGGGGCCCATTCCACCCAAGACAGAGGGTTGGTTAGAGGGTCTCCATGTTATTAACTAAAAGACAAGCCACTAAGAGCAGAATTCTAATAGCAATCTAACTGGCATTCAATTACAGCTATCTGATTTAAGTTTATGCCACACCATTAAAAACTCAAGCTATAGCCTTACTGCGCACCTCATTACTCATGTTGACTCTGATATGCTTTGGTTACTCTGTACATCTTACTGTTTGCAGAGTAGAACTAGCTCTAGTACACCAATAGACATCTAAGGGCCCCAATGTTAGCTGGCAGAAGACTCCATTAAGAGATTGCCCATTTCACTAAATTTAGTAGCCCCCTTCCCTTAATCTTTACACTGTTTATGTTATTTAAATGCTGAATGCATCCACCCAGCCAGTCTAAGCCTAGCACAGCCACTGTTAGCACTTACGAGTGGTTTAGTTCCTGTATTGCTAATTCAAGGATCTGTTATGGACCACCTGGTGTACTCTAGCAGTCCCCAGGACAGGATTTCCCAGGGCACGGAGTCTAAGCCCCAGTCCGCTTGTTCACCAGAGCCCCTGATGGTGGGGATGAGCTTGGAGAGGACAGTGACCAGGTCGCGGCCCCTGAGTACACCCACCTGAGGTAGAGGAATCACCAGAGGTAATGACAGGTAGAGAGCCTGACATGAAGAGGCAGACAGGCCTGGAGAGTAGCAGCTAATCCGTGCGGGTCGGATGGATGGCTGAGCAATAGCGTGGTCAAACGGGCCAGGTCGGTAACAGAGGGGTCAGCGTAGTACAAGGCAGCAGGCAGAAGAATAGGTAACTCGCCGGGGTCGGTACTAGTAGTTCAGATCAGGTAAGGATATCCAAAAAGAGAGGTCAAACTTAGCCAGGGGTCAGAGCAGGAGAAGTCAGGTCCAGGCAGGTCAGCAACGAATCTCAAACAACGGGAACACAGGAACCAGATCAGACCATACAGCAACTTGTGTCTGTTCAGGGCTGGTTTAAGTAGCCCGCCCTGCACCTGACAGGCGCAGCCTAGGTCCTAGTGCCTGCCCAGCACCGTCATAGGCGACGGGTGCGCCTGGGTCCTAGTGCCCTGATGCCTGCATGTCTTGACAGACACCTTTGCATGTGCAGACCCATGCGTCGCGATGGTCCCTGACAGGATCTCTTCACTGTTTGTTGCTCTAGGTGGTACTGCTGCTGTTAATGCTTTTCTGGGAGTATCATGTCTGATCCTCTTTCTGTTGTTATTTGCTTAGCTTGATGAATTGTGTAATAATATTTGTTGCTCTGTTGCATTTGCTTAATGAATAACCCTATTTATGTATTTATTTCAGGTACTTATATAGCACCGTCAATTTACGCAGTGTTTTACATATATATCATACATTCGCATCAGTCCCTAAACCTCAAGGGGCGTACAATCTAAGGTCCTTAACTTACATTCATACATACACATACTAGGGCCAATTTAGACAAGATCCAATTAACCTACCAGAATGTCTTTGGAGTGTGGGAGGAGGCTGGAGGAAACCAATGCAGGCACAGGGAGAACATGCAAACTCCAGGCAGGTGGTGCTGTGGCTGGGATTTGAACCAACGACCCTAGTACTGCCAGGGGGAAGTGCTAGCCATTTATAACAGTATAGAAGTTTGCCTTTACCAACAGTTTTGGTGCCTTACTCAAGGCAAAGTTAAGGCAAAGGCAGTCCCTCTGCTTTCTTATTAAAAACTGATCACACTAAGAAGGAGAGCACACAGTGGTCAGTTCTCTGGGTGTGCTGGGAGCTCAGTGTGCTCTTCTCCAATGAGCAGACATGTCCTGACACATAAACTCCGCAGAGCCAATCACTGGGAAGATTAGTGTACTGCTGTTTCTCCAATGATCAGACTTGCCCTGACACATACCCCCCGCAGAGCCAATCACTGGGAGGATCAGTGTACTGCTGTCTCTCCAATGATCAGACTTGTCCTGACACATACCCCCCTCAGAGCCATTCACTGGGAGGATCAGTGTACTGCTGTCTCTCCAATGATCAGACTTGTCCTGACACATACCCCCGCAGAGCCATTCATTGGGAAGATCAGTGTACTGCTGATTCTCCTCCTCCAGCTTTTATGCATCTGAGAACAGAGGGATTGTGATCGCTTATAAAAAAGGGGGAAAAACAAGTTTATAATGTTTTTTATATACAATATATATCTATACACAGATGTTTTGCCTTCCATTTCTATTTTAAACTGAATGGGTTATTTTACAAGATGAGGATTTACAATCACTTTAAGGGCATCATGTGCATCGCATACTAGCACATTATGAAAGACTTATCTTAAAAAGAAGTCCTCCAACGGTGTGCTGTCACTGCTGACAGGGCTTCCATCCACACCCAGTCTTCCTTTCGCATTCATGGGCTCTGGTAGTTTGGATGGCCAAGCCGCACTGACATCACTCCTGCGTATGTGCACAGGAGTCAAGACTGTGGCACAGAGCTCAAATAGAGTGAGAGATCTTCCCATGAGGGAAACCAAATGGATTTTTTCTTTACGTACAATGCCACCTGATGGTTTGAATATTAAACTTGATATAAATAGTTTCTTTAGTGATTATTAGGTACCAGGTCATTGGTAGCTGTTGGTTGTTTTAGGTGTAGGTTGTTTTATACACTTTTATACACATTTATTTTTACATTTAAGGTTTTATTGAATGATCATTTTTATGTTTTATTATATATGTTTTTGTGTATAAATCAGAGAATTTTAATATATACATTTTTATGTATTTGTTGAATATAAGTTTTGATAGATATGCCTTTCTCTATATCATCACTTTATTAATAATAAAAGGTGCCTTTAAATACTGTGATTGTACAGTGTTATTTAGGAAGATCGCCACGTAGGGTTTAAATTGGGAGTACCAAATTTTGGCAGAACAAGGGTTAATGGCACAGGTAGTTTTACTGGGAGATGTTCCTTTATGCAATGTTGTCAGTCTGACTAGGATACTACATGGTGGGAATGAAGTAGTGAATGCTGATGAAGAGGACGGTATATAACTTTGGTTGCTTTGCCATGTAGCCACCACCTGCGGAAGCAACAAAACGTTTCGAAGTGTAGCTAAGCAGCGGCCGGACGTGACATCAGGACCATGGGTGGACTGACCATTTGGAAACTCGGGCACTGCAGTAGGGGGCCCCAGGAGATGCCCCTGGTACCTTTTTCATAGGCTTTTTTGAGTTTGGGCAAGGACACAGGGGCCCCATGATCCCCTATTGCCCGGGGGCCCCATGAGTGGCCAGCCTGCCCCTGGTCAGGACTAAGAGTGATGTGTTGGAGGTGCGCAAGCATTCCAGAGGTGGTGAGATAGCTGAGCAATCACTGTTCATGATGGCCTGACTATTTTTTAATGTGGATGAGTGTGATTTTACTTATTTAGTAATAAACTAGAGTTAACTGGTTTACTGTATCATTAGATACAGTAAACCAGGATTCTTTCTCTTTCATACATTTGTGGCGATTAATGAGTCGGATGGAGGAGTGATCTGGTAAAATAATCTGGAGCAGAGATGTAATTATAGGAAAAGCAAGCTATGAGAATAGGTGGCATAGAGTTCCTGTGAGTTTGTCTGTCTGGAGGGAAAGGGACTTCAAGTGGTGTGTGGAGGAGACATTTTTTAAAATATTTTTTTTCATTGTACAGTTTTTGTGAACTTTACTGAGCACTTTCTAATGTGATGCTTATACACTTTATTATAAAGGGAACAGTAGTCAGATGTGGAGGGGAGCTCAATCTAGGAGCGAGGAGAGGAATCATGGAACCTTGTATGACATATTGCTGTTTATTTCTTGTTTTTGGAACAGGAGGTGTTTACATATCATCACTTATCTATAGGATAAGACGTGAATTTGTTCTTGGCATAAAATGTTGTGGAGGCTGTTTAGAAAAGATGTGGTGCCAACCTAATTTCACCCAAAAAAACAAATGCATCACAAGCATATAAATTATTTTTTTTACATGACCACCTACTAAACACATTGTCCTTAGATTGCTTTAATCCAGAAAGTTTGGAATGTAAATTGTACCCTTTGTTGGCTAAACCTTAAATCCCCTCTTCAGGCTCTTCTTCAAACTAAAAATTGTATCTATGACAGCTTACAGCTTTTCTTCGGCAAATATTGTCTAAACACAAGAGTCATAAGTATTCTTATTTGAATCTTGGTGTGCTTTGTGTATGTCTTCCAGATCTGTGCGGTAATCCAATGAAAAAGTTGCCTCTGGACAGGATCTTTCTGCAATATAGACCACTCACTGCTGCTCCATCTCCTTGTGCAGGGTGACTGGCCTTGTCTCCGTCTCTCCTGTAGTTTTCTTTAGGCAGCCTCTAGTGGGTGGATCCTGCTGGGCTCCTCGAAGCTCAATGCTCTAACACTCTCAACAAACAAAATTCCATGTTTTTATTATTATTATACAGTATGTATATAGTGCCAACAGTTTGCTCAGCGCTGTACATTATAATGGGAGACAGTACACGAGACAGTACAGTAATAATACAATACACGAGGGGTTCGAGGGCCCTGCTCCTTGGAGCTTACAATCTAGGAGGGAGGGGATAGTGGTACAGGAGGAAATAGCTGTGGGGGATGGAGTGGTAGGAAGAGTGGAGGAGATCGCAGTTAGGTGAGGGCAGGGTAGGCTTCCCTGAAGAGATGGGTTTTCACGGTGCGCCTAAAGGTGAGGAGAGTAAGTGACAGTCTGATGGATTGGGATAGTGAGTTCCAGAGGATGGGGGAAGCCCTGGAGAAGTCCTGGAGACAGGCACGGGAGGAGGAGACCAGGGAACTAGAGAGTAGGAGGTCTTGTGAGGAGCGGAGAGTATGTTTTGGGTGGTATTTGGATATCAGGTCGGTAATGTAGTTTGGGGCAGTGTTATGAACAGCGTTGTACGTCAATGTTAGCAATTTGAATTTTATGCGTTGGGCAATCGGAAGCCAGTGGAGGGATTGACAGACGGGGGCGGCGGATACGGAGCGGTTGGTAAGGTGGACGAGTCTGGCCGCAGATTTCAGGATAGACTGAAGCGGGGACAGCCTGTGATGAGGTAAGCCGGTGAGGAGGGAGTTACAGTAGTCAAGTCGTGATATAATGAGGGAGTGAATGAGTTGCTTAGTGGTTTCCGGGGTTAGGAACAGATGTATTTTGGAGATGTTGCGGAGATGGAGTCTACATGAATTTGTCAACGAATGGACCTGGGGCTGGAAAGACAGATTGGAGTCTAGAATGAGCCCTAGTACTCTGGCTTGCGTGGTGGGACTGATGGTGGCGTTGTTGGTCGTGATAGAGAAGTCAGGGGGGCTGACTAGGAGCTCGGTTTTGGAAAGGTTTAATTTAAGGAAGTGGAGTGACATCCAATCTGATATGTTGTTCAGTAGACTAGTGATTCTGGCAGAGACTGAAGGGGTGAGTCGAGGGGTAGAGAGAGAGATAGATTTGCGTGTCATCGGCATAGAGATGGTAGTTGAAGCCGTGGGAGTGTATCAGTTGGCCAAGGGAGGTGTAGATGGAGAAGAGAAGGGGCCCGAGGACAGAACCTTGAGGGACCCCAACAGAGAGGGGGAGTGAGGGGGAGGTGGCAGCGTTATAGGTAACACTGAAGGAGTGCTGTGATAGGTGGCTTTTCACATATGAAAGCTCAGGCTCCTGTGTTTCTATGCCTGATGCTCCAAAAAGTACATGAGCTACTTTTTGGTCCCATATATTTCAATAGGAGCACCTGTAAACACGCTAAATTAGCAATTTGTACATTTTGGGGGCATATTTTGAGAGTTTTTGAGCCTGTAAAAACTGGTTGCCTTCCCCTTACTGCTTTTCATTTTATAAAATGAATACGCCTGAAGCTTGAATGCCCATGTGTAGCACCCTCCTAGTGTAGTGTAGGTTTCTAGGTAAATTTAGCTAACTCCTTTGTAATCATTGGAGCAGTGGTTGATTGGTTAGAGCTGCTCAGTGTTTCACAGGTTGCTGCTCTGATTGCTTTCCCTTGTGTTCTAGAGGATTCTAGAATTATAGTGGGAGGAGTAAGCAGCCTAAATATTTTTCGAACTCCAGCCAGTTCTTGTTTGCCCAGTTGGTGGTCAGAGAGAAAATAAATAGTCTTAGGCAGCAGGACAGTGTTCTTGAGTCCAGAACTGCTGGAGGAGACCCCTGTGCAGCGGGCTCTGACCCCTGAAGCAGGAGTGCTAGGAAAGCCTTTGTGAAGACATTTAATTCCCACCTAGGACTAGCTGGGAGGCCTATTTGCAAGCTCAAGTCTTGAAATCAAGTTAGGTCTTGGGAAGCTCACTGGAGAAAGCCAGGAGGAAGTTGGTGGGGCGAGAGTCCAGCTGTCCTATGGTGGCGTGAGTCTGCATTTCCCGCACTGAGAAGAGCCTGGTGGAAATCGGAAGGAGGTAACCGATGATCCTGTTCTAGATGTTCTAGAACGTCAGTAACCTGGCCCTTTGCCTTGGGCTGCAGGAGAAGTAATATTCACCATCAGCATACAGATTCTGTGGGACATTTTTCCTTCGGAGCAGTTTAGCAAGATAGCTAATGAGTCCTCAAGTTGTCCAGTTATTCAGTTCTCTGGGGTACCCCATGCTCCCTTGATCCCTGTCCCAGATCTATGTTCCGATAAAACCCAAAAAGACATCCCTAGACCAGGGGTCTCCAAACATTCTAAGCAAAGATCCAGTTTTCTGTCCTTCAGGCTTTCAGGGGGCTGGCCTGTGGCCAGTGGGAGTAGAAAATGCCCCTGCCTCAGTACCCCATCATTGGTTTTAAAGGGAGGAATAGTGCCCCATCATTGATGTCAGTGGGTGGAATAGTGCCCCAAGGACCAGATTAAGGCAAACAAAGGCCAAAATCTAGCCCCCTGGCAGAAGCTTGGAGACCACTGCCCTAGACTCTTCCTTCACTTTGGAAGAGTGAAGAAAATGCTGTGTGCCTGGCTGTGTGTGTTATACTTGGAGGGAAAAAGAGTCAGTGTACCAGCGGCTCCTTATGGTGTGTGCTACACAGGTAAGCACTTTAAAAATGCACTTATAAAACTCTTTTACACACACAAAAACCCTCAAATGAAAATGCCTGAAAATCACTCGAGTATGAATCCAGCCCAAAACAGGAAATGTAAAGAGTACAAAACGCCGCCCTGTCCTCAACACCAAAAAGTGGGGGAGGTGTTCTGACGAATTGGGCAGCACTAATAACACTGCCAACTAATGATAGTGCACCACAGAAATCTGAGAGCTCACTATATTTACGGCAGGGTTTTTTTTGTACTTACCCAACAGATTTAACAAAACCCTTTCATTGGTAAATGTAAATGGCCAAAAGGGAGCCAATCATTTCATTTTTAGGGTTTATATACGCTGTAAGAACCCCTGCATTGGCAAGTATACATCTGCAATTCATTCCATTACGAATCAAAATTTGGACAAAATTTTCTCTGTATGGAAATTCGGATGTATCCAAATTTTTGAATCGCAATAGTAACAAATTTCAACTAATCTGAAATAAATTTTAACAAAATGAATTACCTGAATTTGAATTAAGAAATGAATTTGAATTTGAAAATTAATTCAAATTCAAAAATGAAATGGAAACATATTGCAATGAATACAGTAAACTACAAAAGCGAAATAAGATGATGATTCCTACTGAGGCTGCTTTCTAAAATAGAATATAACAGCAGAGAATAGAAAAGAACAGAAAAGAATATAATAAAATAGAATAGAATAGAAAAGACTGGAATAAAACAGGAAAGAATAGAATAAAAAATAATAGAACATTATTTATTTTAGGTACTTATATAGCGCCGTCAATTTAAAAAGTGCTTTACATACATATATATTGTACATTCACATCAGTCCCTAACCCTCAAGGGGAGTACAATCTAAAGTCCCTAACTCACATTCATACATACACATACTAGGGCCAATTTAGACAGGAGCCAATTAACCTACCAGCATGTCTTTGGAGTGTGGAAGGAAACCGGAGTACCTTGAGGAAACCTACGCAGTCTCATTACTCATGTTGACTCTGATATGCTTTGGTTACTCTGTACATCTTACTGTTTGCAGAGTAGAACTAGCTGTAGTGCACCAATAGACATCTAAGGGCCCCAACGTTAGCTGGCAAAAGGCTCCATTAAGAGATTGCCCCTTTCACTAAATTTAGTAGCCCCCTTCCCCTTAATCTTTACACTGTTTATGTTATTTAAATGCTGAATGCATCCACCCAGCCAGTCTAAGCCTAGCACAGCCACTGTTAGCACTTACGAGTGGTTTAGTTCCTGTACTGCTAATTCAAGGATCTCTTCACTGTTTGGTGCTCTAGGTGGTACTGCTGCTGTTAATGCTTTTCTGGGAGTATCATGTCTGATCCTTTCTCTGTTATCATTTGCTTAGCTTGATGAATTGTGTAATAATATTTGTTGCTCTGTTGCATTTGCTTAATGAATAACCCTTGTGAATGTATGTTATTTATTTCAGGTACTTATATAGCACCGTCAATTTACGCAGCGCTTTACATATATATCATACATTCGCATCAGTCCCTAAACCTCAAGGGGCATACAATCTAAGGTCCCTAACTTACATTCATACATACACATACTAGGGCCAATTTAGACAGGATCCAATTAACCTACCAGAATGTCTTTGGAGGGTGGGAGGAGGCTGGAGTACCTGGAGGAAACCCACGCAGGCACAGGGAGAACATGCAAACTCCAGGCAGGTGGTGCTGTTGTTGGGATTTGAACCAACGACCCGAGTACTGCCAGGCGGAAGTACTATCCATTTAGCCATTGTGCCCACATCTACTAATAGAAAATAAAACAATAGAAAAAATAGAATATAAAATAAAAATTATAGAATATAAAATAAAAGAATAGAATTGAATAGAGTACACTAGAATAGAAAATAAAAACTAGAAAATAATAAAATAGAATAGAATAGAAAAAATAGAATAGAACGAATATAGCCATCTTCTGAAATTCTAATTTTGAAAATAATGAATATACATTCGAACCAACAACCCTAGTACTGCCAGGTGGAAGTGCTAACCATTTAGCCACTGTGCTGCCCACAGGCACTAATAGAAAATAAAACAATAGAAAAATTAGAATATAAAATAAAAATAATAGAATATAAAATAAAAGAATAGAATTGAATAGAGTAGATTACAATAGAAAATAAAAACTAGAAAATAATAAAATAGAATAAACAAATATAGCCATCTTCTGAAATTCAAATTTTGAATATACATTTGAACCAACGACCCTAGTACTGCCAGGTGGAAGTGCTAACCATTTAGCCACTGTGCTGCCCACAGCCACTAATAGAAAATAAAACAATAGAAAAAATAGAATATAAAATAAAAATAATAGAATATAAAATAAAAGAATAGAATTGAATAGAGTAGACTACAATAGAAAATAAAAATGAGAAAATAATAAAATAGAATAGAAAAAATAGAATAGAATGAATATAGCCATCTTCTGAAATTCAAATTTTGAATTTGAAAATAATGAATATACAAAACAAATCTGAATATACAAAACTAATTTCAGAAAACAAATCATTGTAACATAATGAATATGACAAAACAAAATGATTAACTTAACGAACAAATCCGAAGCAAAACAAATTTTTATTTTGTCGCGTGCATCTCTATTGTCAAGAAAAGCAATTCTTAAAGGTATTTTTCGAATAGTGTATTTATCTGATTGGCTGAAGCCTCCATTTAATGGTGGTAGAACGTCTCCATCGCACTGATCCAAGGGTTACACATTGAGCTGTTTAGTCTTGATAGCAGGGGATGAGATTGCTGTTGAATCCGAGACTCGAACGGATCTTTGATATTGAAAAACACATTTCATTAGACTGGTGTGAATTCTTGAGATGAAAAGAGATTCAGAGGGAAAGAAAATATAAAAGGTTGGTTCACAGGTTCCAGCGCAGTGTGTCAGCGTACATAGAACCATTGTGGCGGAGAGAGTTCAACTTTCTTTTGTTCGGCTCCCGTGTCCCTCCGCGTAGCCGGGCTTTGAATCTATTCAGTGTGAAATCTGTGCATAGACAATGCTGCTTAAGATACACTGAGTTCACATATTATTTTCATGACTTGCTGTTTTGTTTAACTGCTCAGTTGATGCCACAAAAGTCTTACTGGAGAGAAAGGCGCCAGGTGAAGACAGTGACCCAAATTGTCTCGTTTGCAGAAAGCCTGGAAAAAGTATACTTTGCCTACGAAATAAAGGTGACAGAAGAAAGCCGGTCTAAATGAAAATTATATATAAACTGCAATGAAGGCGCTTATAGATGAACAGCAGACAAACAGCTAAAGGCAGCTGAAACAAGGATCTTTGTTTTTGCTTTTCAATGCCAAGGGATTTATCATTCCTTTTAGCTTTCCTGTTACCTAACAACTCTGCTAGACAACTCTTCAAGACTGCGTTACAATTAGGAATGCACTGATACAGATACTGGTACCCAGGGCTGCTGTTAAAAATCATACAGCCAAGCTGATACCTCCCCCCCCCAAAAAAAAACCAACTCAGTTTACTATGCTTCAGTTATGAATGAACACAGTGAGTGATCAGTACCAATCACTCATTGTGTTCGTTCAGAAAAGAAAGGGTCTGGTAAATGTCAAATATTTACTGGACTCTTCCCCCACTCTCCATCATGAAGGATCCTATTGTGTGGTTGCAGCTCCTGGTGGGAAGGAGAGGAGGGAAAGCGGCAGCACTGCAGGGGTGGAGGCACACAGGGGAGCCTGGGCAGCAGGGGGAAATTATGGTGCGCAGGGAGGGTGATGGGTGCACCGAAGGGGGGGTATAATACTCAGGCAGGGCCGGGATATGGGGGTAACTCCAGTCCTCCTGTATGGGGCCCAGGCCAGCAGGGGAGCCCAGACAGCTGGGTGAATCGGATGTGGGCAGGGAGGGTGATCGGAATGTTTGGGGGCAATTACTGGAACCAATCCCCTGTATGGTTCTCTGAAGCAGCAGCAGCTGAAAGTCAGTTGGAGGGAGAGGAGAAGAATCCAGCTTTCAGCTGCTGCAGAGAGAGCCATACAGGGGATTGGTTACAGTAATTGTCCCCTGCTATTCCGATCACCCTCCCTGCCCACATCCGATTCACCCAGCTGTCTGGGCTCCCCTGCTGGCCTGGGCTCCATACATGAGGATTGGAGTTACCCCCATATCCATGGCCCTGCCTGTACCGAGTATTTTCATAAGTACTCATGAAAATGCTCCTGATATCAAAAACCTATACTTTGTGGTGAGATTTGCCCCCTTACAAAAATGAATGCGGTCAAGACACACTGCAAAGAATGGCATGCGATTCGAACAGGAAAGCAGTGTGATTTGTGTCCCAATCGCATGAAGTTTCCACTCCTGTGCAGGGGCGGACTGACAACTCATGGGGCCCCCGGGCAATAGGGGATCATGGGGCCCCTGTGTCCTTGCCCAAGCTCAAAAAAGCCTATGAAAAAGGTACCAGGGGCATCTCATGGGACCCTCTACTGACCCCGGGCCCTCGGGCAGTGCCGGGTTTCCAAATGGTCAGTCCGCCCCTGCTCCTGTGTGAACGCAGGCTGAAATCACTATGACAAGCCTGGGTTCACATAGGAGCGGTGGGGAAACCACATGCGATTTAGACAGGAATCACACCGCATTCCTCCTCAAATTGCATACCATTCTCTGTAAAGAATGGCATACAGCTTTTTTCTTTTTTTTAACCAGAGGTGGTGCTGAAAAACAAGACATTAATTAAATGAACAAAAGTGTCTCTAGTCCACCTCCCAAAGAAGTAGGACCTTTCCCTGACCCCTCGGGGAGCAAAGCTCCTGACAGGGGCAAGGTACGCTCGTGGCCCACCTACTCTGGGGCCTGGAGGACTGCTCTCCCCATGGCAGTGGTGTATTAAGTTCTTGTGCTGCCCTAGGCAACACTAAAATCAGATGACCACCACCAGCACCCCCCCCCCCCCCCCCGAACACTGACACCCTAGGCAAAAGCCTTGGTTGCCTCGTGGTGAATACACCGCTACCCCATGGTCAGTCAATGCTGACCACCATTTACTAGTTAGGAGGTTTCCCCCCCATCTTTTTCAGGCATTTTGCCAATCATCAGTGCAGAAAATCATGGCTTCTATAGAGTAGCCCTTGAGACCCAACAAGACAGCATAAAAATAGAGATTATGGTGAGAAGGAGCTGAAGTAATTAAAATGTTTTCCAGCAGAATCAATGTTAAGCACAGTAAGGCTCCATACACACTGGCTTAAAAAAAATCCTGCTCCCGGAGGAGTTTAGCTTTTTGCCTGTAGAAGCAACTAATGTTGTCCTAGGTGTCCATGCACATTAGGTCATTAAAAGGAATATTTTAAGGTCAGCATTTATAGGTTGAAAAAACCCTTCTGGTTGGCAATTTTGAGAGCGATTTTTCTGGCAGAAAAAAAGCTAAACATTCCTAAACACTCCTAAATGCTAGCACAAAAAAATTTGCTTTTTTTTTTTTTTTTTTTTTAGCCAAGAACACTGGCAGTTTTTTTAAGCCAGTGTGCAAGGACCCTAAAATCTTTTTAGACCAAAGTGTATGCATGTGTCCAGGGGTGGACTGACAACTCATGGGGCCCCCGGGCAATAGGGGATCATGGGGCCCATGAGTCCTTGCCCAAACTCAAAAAAGCCTATGAAAAAGGTACCAGGGGCATGTCATGGGGCCCCCTATTGACCCTGAGTCCTCGGGCGGTGCCCGAGTTTCCAAATGGTCAGTCCGCCCCTGCATGTGTCTCATTTCATCAGATGTCCAAAAACAAGAGGTGTATTCCTCATTTTAGGACAGCAGGTGGAGCCATACAAAAAAGGGGGACAAAATATAAAGAACAGCAAATGGAATAAAATGCTTCTGGGTCCTTTCACACATGCATTCTATATGTACGTTTTTCATCCATCCATTTACGGATACCCATATATTTCTATGGACTAGCGGATATAAACAGATGATCATCTGTTTACATCCGTTAATGTCCCCATCCGTTTACATCCGTTTTTTTAAAGAAAGAAACCCCTATTTTTCTTCTGTAAAAAAAAAAAAATACAGAACGGACAAACAACAGATGTAAATGGACAGATGATCCATTTTTGTGTCTGTTTTTACATTGGTAAAGGATGTACAAAACTGATGTAAAAACTGATGAGAAACTGATGAAAGAACAGATGTAAACAGATGAAAAACTGATCAAAAATGGATAAATGGATATGAAAACGGAGGTAAAACGTTGTGTGAGTATAAACTGCGCAGCGGACTGAACAATAAGACTTAGTCACTGGGGAGGAGGGATACAATTGCCAGCCCGCGGGGCATTATAGTACACGCACATTTGTATAGCAGGGAATTTATTTATTTATTTGTTTATTTACTTATCTAATTATAGCAGTTTTTGGGAGAGGCAGAGCAGCAATGTTTATGTTTACACTTACACACTTGATCCATTCTGCTCCGATTTTGAAAAAAAAAAGTGAATGAATTGTTGAAAAAATGGAACGCCTGTGTGAAAGAACCCTCACTCTAAATATGACAAAAAATAAAAACAAATAAAAACATACATAGAAATATCTATCTATCTATCTATCTATCTATCTATCTATTTATCTATCTATCTATTTATCTATCTTCTATCCATTATCTATCAGCCCATCCATCTATTATCTATCTATCTATTTATTATCTATCTATCTATCTATCTATCTATTTATTATCTATCTATCTATCTATCTATCTATCTATCAATCTATCTATCTATTTATTATCTATCTATCTATCTATCTATCTATCTATCTATCTATCTATTATCTATCTATCTATCTATCTATCTATCTATTATCTATCTATTATCTATCTATCTATCTATCTATCTATCTATTATCTATCTATCTATCTATCTATTATCTATCTATCTATCTATCTATCTATCTATCTATCTATCTATTATCTATCTATCTATCTATTATCTATCTATCTATCTATCTATCTATCTATCTATCTATCTATTATCTATCTATCTATCTATTATCTATCTATCTATCTATCTATCTATCTATCTATCTATCTATCTATCTATCTATTATCTATCTATCTATCTATCTATCTATCTATTATCTATCTATCTATCTATCTATCTATCCATCTATTATCTATCTATCTATCTATTTATTATCTATCTATCTATCTATCTATCTATCTATCTATCTATCTACCTATCTATCTATTATCTATCTATCTATCTATCTATTGATCTATCTATCTATCTATCTATCTATTATCTATCTATCTATCTATCTATCTATCTATCTATCTATCTATTATCTATCTATCTATCATCTATCTATCTATCTATTATCTATCTATCTATCTATCTATCTATCTATCTATCATCTATCTATCTATTATCTATCTATCTATCTATCTATCTATCTATCTATCTATCTATCTATCTATCTATCTATCTGTCTATCTCTATCTATCTATCTATCTATCTATCTATCTATCTATTATCTATCTATCTATCTATCTATCTATCCAGTATATTTTATATATATATATTTTTCAATCAAATTTCACCTAAGCAGTTCTAAGTAGAGTAAAACTGATCTTTTTTTATTTTTCTCTTTAATTTTGCTGATGGCACAATCTCTAATTATGCAGCAAAATCAATTTTGACATGAATTGTGGCATAGCTAGTCTTATCAAAATCTATGAAGACTGCTCTAATTGATACGTATGCAGAAATAAAACAATTTCTTTTTCATACAGCGTCTATAGTAACAATGTAGGAACACTAGTTAATTTTCCACTCTGGAGTGAGTAAGGCGCCTCGTTATTTTTTTACCGTTATTGCTTAACATTTTTTCATGTGGGGTCTGAATTACTCAATGGGAACAAGTTGGCATCTCATTAATGATGTCACTAATCACTGTTGTTTCAATAAACAAGATAATATCAAAGGTTTATTGAGGACAGCTGGAGAGATAATGGGAGACCTGTAACCACAACAAATTCTGGACTCTAGGAATGTTTCACTGTTTTCTTTTCCTCCCTATATCCCTCCTACACAATTTTCAACACTCATCAGTCTAGTCTTCTTATAATTCAACCATAATATTAAACATTACTCCCTAGTTACTTTTTCATGATGATTTTTCATGCTTGTTAATATGTTCAGCTCACAAGTAGATATGTTGTAAATCAATCATAGCTTTTTATATAGACAAGCTGTAGGGTTGTTATAAATTCTATATATTTAAATATTATTTGCAGTGGTAGAAGTAGTAGTAATATTATTATTATTATTATTATAATAATATAGGATTTATATAGCGCCAACAGTTTGTCCAGCATTTTACAATATAACGGGAGACAATACAACAACAATACAGTTCAATACAAGAGGGTTAGGAGGGCCCTGATCCTTAGAGCTTACAATCTAAGAGGGAGGGGATAGTGATACAAAAGGTAATAACTGTGGGGGATGGACTGGTAGGAGGAATAGAAGATTCCATTATTAGCTGAGAGCAGGATACGCTTCCCTGAAGAGATAGAGATCACCTAAAAATGAGCATGATGAGTGATGTAATTGGGGGCAGAGTTATAAATGGCTTTATTTGTTATAGTTAATGTTTTGAATTTTATCCGTTGGGCAATGGGAAGCCAGTGGAGGGATTGGTAGTACTACTATTAGTAGTAGTGGTGGTAGCTAGAAGTAGAACCAACATTAGTAGTGGTGATAGCTGGAGCTAACAAACTCAATTTAAAAACCACAGATATGGGAAATTTTCTATGAAGTTCCATTACTTTGCTACACAGGTCTTTTGACAGTTCTTTTCTGCTCCCCATGGCTCAGTATCTAACCTGCTCAGTGCATCCACAAGAGAGCTAACAAACTCATTGACTATTTATAAACAGACACTAATTACAATTTAAAAAGTCACAGATGTCGTAAA
Organism: Staurois parvus; assembly: GCF_062004578.1. Taxonomy (NCBI): domain Eukaryota; kingdom Metazoa; phylum Chordata; class Amphibia; order Anura; family Ranidae; genus Staurois; species Staurois parvus. The sequence goes on along the minus strand of NW_028318294.1, from coordinate 11,803,216 downwards.
AACCATTAATTGCAATTTTAACCCATGTGTGCGTCACCTTGTGTGTCTGTACTAGGGGTGGACTGACAACTCATGGGGCCCCTGGGCAATTGGGAATCATGGGGCCCCTGTTTCCTTGCCCAAACTAAAAAAAGCCTATTAAAAAGGTACCAGGGGTATCTCATGGGGCCCCCTGCTGACTCCGGGCCCTCGGGCAGGGCCCGAGTTTCCAAATGGTCAGTCCGCCCCTGGTCTGTACCAAGGCCAAACATTCCAGGGGATGGAAACTTCTGATCTGGGCCATTTGGGTGATTTCTGTTATCATTATGATTTAAAAAAGGAGCCAAACAACCATGTGATAATACATGTCTTCATATGATCACTACTGACAAATAAAAGACAGTTTTATGGCATGATCAGTCATATTTTCAATATCAATGTCAACATGTCATGATTTCTGCCGGGGGATGCAAACTTTTTGAGCACAACTGTAAATGACAAATAGATTGAAAGACAGTCAACAGTAGCAATAGAAATGTCTGTGTGTAATCTAATCAGATATTGGCAGATGATTTATACTAACATTTTCTTCTTCACGTTTTTCCTAATCAACACTGGTGGGCCAGATCTTGCACTTTAGTAAGTCTCAGCTGAAGTAAATGTTGACAGAAGTTTCAGCTGTTATATTTGAAGAGCATTTTTTTACATCTATCAGGCCTTTGTTGTTAAAGTGTCACCTGTTTTGCTGAGTGACTCTTTTCTACTTCAGTACATGGCTGATACTCATCTTAGAATATCCCCAGATATTGAGGATTCATTTACTATGCGGGACACTACAAATACATTTAATTTGACTTGTATACTCTGATGAGCAGCCCCCTGGACTGGCTATAGACTTGAGACAAGGAATGTGCGATTTGTAACAATCCAGCAGGTGCAAGATCTTTTCCATCACTTATGCAGGCCATAGATGGGTCGAAAATCGGCCGATTTTTCAGCTGAAAAAAAAATCGGTCGATTTTCGCACCGTTAATGGGTTAATTGGTTGGCCATTTTTCTAGATTTTGTCAGATTTTTTGATCGGTAATGTTGGATCACATGATCGGGACCTCCAAAAAAAAAATCTGTATCCGAAATGGATACAAATAGATACATTGTTGCAACCGCAATACTTTTTAATATCAAATATAATTGCGAGGCTCTCTGCAGGGACAGAAGTAATTAAATGCCGGCCGTAGACGGGAAGAAAATCGGCCGATTTTTTTTACTGTTGGTGGCCTATTGAACGACCGCTTTTTCATTTTTTTGTTAAAAAACCGGCCAGTTTTCTCCCCATCTATGGCCTGCATTAGGCTGGCCATACACTATACATTTTTCTGCCTAATTTCTGCCCAATTTCCTTTAGATTTACCTTCAACTATGTAGTGCAAGAGCCCGCCTAATTGGATACAATTGAAAGTGTTGTTTGTTTTGACCTCCTATTATATGGTTTTTGATAAATCTAAAGTAAAATTCTTATTTATTTCAGGTACTTATATAGCGCTGTCAATTTACGCAGCGCTTTACATATATATAAGTATTAAGTAAAATTCTCAATTAGGCTGGCCATACACTATACAATTTCTGACAATTTCTGGCCAATTTCCTTTAGATTTATCTTAAAGTATTTTTCTTATAAAAATTTGCAAATAAATAATATTTCATCATAAATCTTGGCCAAAATTTTTTCAGTTATATTTTTAGAAAAAAAAAATAATGACCCAAATTAGTTTATAACCAAAAATTATCATTTAAAAAAAAAAGTTTTACATTTTTTTAAATATTAGTATTTGTGTTTTTTTTTTTTTACATACTGTCACCCTAGGAGTACAGTGTCACCATGGTGACACTGTCCTACATGTGGGGGCCGATGAAGATTTTTTTTTTTTTTACACTGATTGCTTTTACACCCATTAAGGCTGGCCATACACTATACAATTTTCTATCCAATTTCTGCCCAATTTCCTTTAGATTTACCTTCAACTATGTAGTACAAGAGCCTGCCTCATTGGATACAACTGAAAGTGTTGTTAGTTTTGACCTCTTATTATATGTTTTTGATAAATCTAAACCAAAAATCTCAAGAAAATTGTATAATGTATGGCCAGCCTTAGGATGTAAAAGCAATCATTTCTCCTTCTCTTTGGCTGCATTCTTGCAGCCATTGAGAAATGCTGTGTGAGCTGTGATTGGTCACAGCTTGTCACATGGTACAAGGCTGTTGTGAATAGCCTTGTACCATGTGACCTCTGTGATCATTCACAGATTTCACACATAGTAAGCAATGATGTCACAAATGACATCTTGCTTACTACTCTGCATGTGATCACTGATTGGCCAATCAGTGATCACATGATCGGGACCTCGCACAGAGGTCCCGTACGACGATCGGTGTTCCACTGTGTCCGGAGGACACAGCGGGCACCGGATCGCGGTGCTGCACGCTCCCAGGAAGCGGGCACAGCTTGAAAATGCAGATGACGTTTAGGAACGGCAATCCGCCCCTGGAGTGCCACTGTCCTGCCATTTATAAATAGCGGCCGGACGGGAAGTGGTTAAACTATGTAGTACAAGGGCCTGCCTAATTGGATACAATTTAAAGTGTTGTTTAGGTTTGAACTCATATTATACGGTTTTTGGTAAACCTAAAGCACAATTCTCAAGAAAATTGTATAATGTATGGCCAGCCAGCCAGGTTGACTGAAGAGCTATGGATTTAGGCTGGCCATACATTCTACAATTTTCTTGAGATTTTTGGTTTAGATTTACCAAAAAACATATAATAGGAGGTCAAAACGACAACACTTTCAGTATTTTAGTATTTGCTAAGCTATAGTCAGCCCTGAGCTGGATTAATAGTGCAACTTTCTTGGGTCTCTCCTGGGCTCTGGATATTGTTTGCCTGTGCTTGCTAGGAAGTGTCCATGGCAATACCATCTCCTTGGCCAACCACTAGGAAGTTTGATGCCAGTGGAGCAGGCTGGGACAGGTTATGAATATTCAACCATGACCATGGGAAATCAGCCTTCCCCTAGGCCTGATGACCAGGTGCCTGAATTGAAGCCTAGGTTTGAGTCCAAGTATGCTGAATAAGAAGAGTAAAGCACAATGGAGGATCTTCAGCCTAATTATAGTACCTGAGGAGATAGGTGAACCTTGGACTATGAATGTAGTGTTGTGAGTGTCTGGAAGTCAAGGATTGGCTTAAAAGTTCTCCATCTGTGAAGAATCTAAGTACTATTTGTTCCTCATTTGGGGTCTGCAAAGATCAGGGGAGTCCTGTGGTCTAACCCTCTCTTCCAGGAGTATTGAATGTGATTCAATAAACTCAATTTCTTGCCTTGAAAAGTGGCTGGAACCCATTTGTTCACATTGCTCCACTGTTGCTGAAAACTAGGCCCTGATGTAAAATGTTAGCCCACCTTGCCTTTGAGGTACCTCATATGTTTTGGGGGTCAGGGGAACTACAAACCTTTCACTGTAATTGCAAATCAGTGAGGCACCATGGCACCCTTTGCTTGGTACACTTACTGTAGACCACAGAAATCTATCTTTACCGTGAAAGGGCTCCCTGGTTGTGTTTGCCCCTAAGAGCAAGGGTTTCCAGTCCACCCCTAAGACAGGCACAATCTTTAAGTTTGTCAAATACATAGTAAAAAAACAGTTATGTTTGTATTTCAGTCTGTGTTGTGTTTTTAATCATGTTAGATTGCATTTTTAAATCATGATTGGAGTTCATTTTCATAGTTTAAACAGATGATATGCTCATCTATCACAAAACACAAATCACAAATCACAATTTCAAAACAAAAAATAGTTTGGAAACATATTCCTAAATTGATATAAACATAATACATAAGAATACAGCAATCAGTCATCATTTATTGACCACCCTCATAATATTGAGTAGGTACCCCCTTTGCTTCCAAAACAGCCCTGACCCATTGAGGCATGGACTCCACTAGATCTCTGAAAGTATGCTGCTGTGTTGTCTTACACCAAGCTGTCAAAAGCAGATCCTTTAAGTGCTGTAAGTTGTGAGGTGGGGCCTCCATGGATCGGACTCGTTTTTCCAGCAAATTCCATATATGATCGATTGGATTGAGAGCTGGAGAATTTGGAGGCCAAGTCATCGCCTCAAACTCTTTGTTGTGTTTGTTGTGTTGTGAACCATTTTTGCATTATGGTAGCACACATTTTCTTGCTGAAATAGGCCACTGCCATTAGTGACTATAGCTTCCATGCAGGGGAGTACTGGGTCAGCAACAGTGTTTAGGTAGGTGGTATGTGTCAAAGTAACCTCCAAATGAATGGCAGGACCCACAGTTTCCCAGCAGAACATTGCCCAAAGCATCACACTCATCAGGCTGGCTTGCCTTCTTCATCCTTGTGCAATCTCTTCTCCAGGTAAGCGGTTCACATGCACCCAACCATCCACATGATGTAAAAGAAAACTTGATTCATCGGAAAAGGCCACCTTCTTCCTTTGCTCTGTGGTCCAGTTTTGATGCTCACATGCCCATTGTAGGCACTTTTGGATGAGGACACGAGTCTGCATGGGCACTCTGACAGGTCTGCAGCTATGCAGCCCCATATGCAACAAACTGCAATGCCCACTTTTCTGCTTTCAGCACATCGACTTCAGGGACAACATGTATACTTGCTGCCCAATATATCCCTTTGACCTTCAGATACTATTGTAACAAGATAATCAATATTATTCACTTAACCTGTCAGTGGTCATAAAGTTATAGCTGATTGGTGTATATCCCTGGCTAACACGGTACATCACCTTCTGTTCCTGATCAGATTACCTGCAGACTCAGGTCTCTTTGCATGCAGAGTGTCACGGTCAGGGGTCAGGCTCAGAGACCAGTAGCTATAGCAGTAGAGGGTCCCTGGTGGATGAAGCAGGCTCACTCGAGGTGTAGTATCTAACCTGCTTTTACCAGAGCTCCTGATGGTGGAAATAGATTTTGCTGCGTTAGTACCAATTTGCATCCTCATGAGTGCCCCACCAAAAGCTGGGCAAGCTGGGGTCCAGTAGCAGATATATCAGGTAGGGATCAAGCAGAAGCATAGTCAGTAAACAAGCCAGAGGTTGGTAACAAGTGAATGCAGGTTGGGATCAAGTGGAAGTGTAGTCAAGGAGAAAACCAAAGGTTGGTAACAAGTGGTAGTGGAGATAATGGTGGCAGCAGAAGTGACTAAAGTGAGATATTAGTTGGAGAGAGCACAATAATCTGGCAAACATGAAGTGCAAAGATATGGCCTAAATAGGAAGTTCATGGTAGGAGAAAGGGGTTCAATGTTTAGGAGAAAAAAGAGACAAGGCAAAGTTCTCTAAGGAATCAGGCACCAAGCTGCCCATCATCTCTGGTGGCTCAGCAAGAAGAGATGGTGTCAGACCCAGCAGAGGTTACAGGTTCAGATCTGGGTTCTGGCACAGAGATATCTCAAAGATGGCACCACCAGGATCAGTTTCTATGTGTGTTCTCCCTAGAGTACCTCACAGCTGACTGCCATGGACCAACATCGGAGCCTGGCATTCTTAAAGGATGTCGAGGTTTCTTTTTTTTCCTTAACAACGGAAAAACATTCTAGTCAATTCCCCTTCCCCAAGTGACTTTTCTTTTGTACCTGTGCCCAGACATTTCGTAATACTGCAGAGAAGTCATAATTTAATGGCTTTTCACTATTTTCACAAAGGGATACTTATTCCTTAAGAAATGCTGCCATTTCCATTTTGAAATAAATTATGTAGGCAAGTTTTGCTTAAGCTGACTCACTTAGAAAATGTCAATATTTTGATTTTTTTTTTACTTTTTGGTCGAGACCGGGTCACATAAACTATAAAAGCAAATCCTGTTACACCAGTCTATAGATCCACATGGAGCTTATGAGTGCAAGGGGCAGATGCAAGTCAATGACTGGGTCAAATGTTACCACACCAATTTGTTAACATGTCTCTGGAAAAGGATTAATGGGCACCTTCATAAAAGATCAATATGTTTTCAGCTACAGTGCTAATACTAATATTACTTTATATTTATGTTTAATTCCATGGAGGCCTAAGTGCTGTAGCAGTGTTTTCTTCCGGAATCTGAGTCAGAACAAGGTTTGTCATTTTTAAAGTAAGCAAGATATTATTGTAACCTTGCGGTTGAAATGTTTGTAAGGGCCACTGTTTAATAAATGACTTTCTAATGATACAAAAAATGGGCTTTTAGAGCTAAAAGGGGATAACAATACCCTAGAAAACATTTTGTATCCTAAATTGAATGATATAGTTTAGTTTACTTAAAATGACACTAAACATAGCTTAATAAAAATCCTATTCAAGTGTGTATTATTGACTCATAAAAGGCTCTTCTGTTGCTCTCAGCCTTCCTCCAAATCTCCAAATTCCTTTTTTCGCTGCTCTGATTTGACATCCTATTAGAGGGTGGCTATGTTCATTCTCCCAGTCCCAGATCTAGGGGGGTGCTGGGGTGGTCTATGCATCCCCAGATTTTTTTTGTGCCCCCCCTACCCCAGAACACTGAGAGTGTGTCACACTGATTCCTAAGAATTGATGGGGTCAATTGATGTAAGGGGGCACTCTGCTGGGGACAGTTGATGTAAGGGGGAACTCTGATTAGGACAATTGATGTAAGGGGGAACTTTGATGAGGAGAGTTGATGTAAGGGGGATCTCTGATGGGTACAGTTGTTGTAAGGGGGGGCACTTTGATGGGGACAGTTGATTTAAGGGGGAACTCTGATGGGGAGAGTTGATGTAAGGGGGAACTCTGATTGGGACAGTTGATGTAAGGGGGAACTCTGACTGGGACAGTTGATGTAAGGGGGAACTCTGACTGGGACAGTTGTTTTAAGGGGGTACTCTGATGGGGACAGTTAATGTAAGGGAGTACTTTGATTGGGAGAGTTGATGTAAGGGGGAACTCTGACTGGGACAGTTGATGTAAGGGGGAACTCTGACTGGGACAATTGATGTAAGGGGGAACTCTAACTAGGACAGTTGATGTAAGGGGGAACTCTGACTGGGACAGTTGTTGTAAGAGGGTACTCTGATGGGGACAGTTAATGTAAGGGAGCACTCTGATTGGGAGAGCTGATGTAAGGGGTAACTCTGACTGGGACAGTTGATGTAAGGGGGAACTCTGACTGGGACAGTAGTTGTAAGGGGGTACTCTGATGGGGACAGTTAATGTAAGGGAGCACTCTGATTGGGAGAGTTGATGTAAGGGGGAACTCTGATTGCGACAGTTGATGTAAGGGGGAACTATGATTGGGACAGTTGAAGTAAGGAAGCACTCTATTGAAGCAATTGATGTTAGGAGCGCTCTGAGATTGGAAATTATTGTAAGGGGACACTCTTATGTGCACAATTTATGTAAGGGGCACTATGACGAGAACACCTAATGTAAGGGGGAACTCTTATAGGAACCCTGATTTAAGGGGGAACTTTGAGGAGGACTCCTGATGTAAGGAGGGACTCTGATAGGGACACCTGTTATAAGGGGGCGCAGGTTCTGTTTAATCATCCTAATACATACTAGTGTTCTCTATTCACTCCTTTACCGCCTCAGCACTATCTGTCAGATGTTAATTTGAGGTTTTGACTCCATCTTACAGAAGCATGCCAAGTGAACAGGGAATACTGGTTCCATGCATCTCTGTCACACTATTGATATAATGCCCCCTGACTTCTTTACTGCACCCCCAGATCAGATAGGCTAGATCTGGCCCTGTCCATGGTCCCACTGTATGGAGGAACATAACCACCCTCCCCTGCTCACTTCCGAGATGGACTATTAGATGTGTAATGTGCATAGACCAGTGCACACGAACACAACTAATGTGCACTCTCCTAACAAATGGGGGGAAATGCAGAGGTTCAGGACAATACGAAGAGGCAGAAAAACAAAGTATGAAATGATTTAATGAAAAATGAAATAGTGAATGTGTAGGATTATTGATTTTGGTGACTAAGGATATCATTTAGCATCACATTAATAAATTAATTATGGGTCTCCATTATGAAAAGACTAACTGAAACCTAAACAAACATGGAAGTTGTTACCAATGCTAGATATTTAAAAGATAAAATGGTTTTGGGCATAAGATTGTCTATTACTTGTGCTTGCAAGACAAGAGCTTTGGCACGAGAAAGTGGAAATGTGGAACATTAACCACTTCAAGTCTGGACACTTTCGCCCCCTTCTAGTCCAGGCCAATTCTTAGCTTTCTACGCTGTCACACAGATAAAGCTTTCTGGTGAAAGATAGAGCTTTCTTTTGGTGGTATTTGACCACAACTGGGTTTTTTATGTTTTGATATAGAAATGAAAAAATAACAAAAATGTTTAAAATAAATCATTTTTCGTGTCATTTTCGTTAGAAAATTTTGCAAATTTTTTCTTTATAAGTTTAGGCCAAAATGTATTCTGCTACATTTTGGGGTAAAAATAACCCAAAACAGTGTATATTATTTAGTCTATGTGAAAGTTAGAGAATCTGCAAACTATGGGATATATATTTGAAAATTGATCAGTTGAGACCCTAAAATGCTGGACGATGGTATGGTGTATGGCTGTAATCAGGACACTGATATGGGGTATGGCAGTGATCAGGACGTTGGCATGAGGTATGGCAGTGATCCGGACGCTGGTATTGCGGTGATCAAGATGCTGGTATGACATATGGGGTGATCAGAAAGCTGGTATGGGGTATGGCGGTGATCAGGACACTGGTATGGGGTTTGGTTGTGATGAGGACACTGCTATAGCGCTGATCAGGATGCTGGTATGGGGTATGGTGGTGATCAGGATGCTAGTATAGCATATGGGGTGATCAAAAATGCTGGTATGGGGTATGGCAGTGATCAGGATGCTGGTATGGCATATGGGGTTAACAGAATGCTGGTATGGGGTATGGCGGTGTTCAGAACACTGGTATGGTGGTGATCAGGATGCTAGTATGGGGTATGATGGTGATCAGGACATTGGTATTGCAGTGATCAAGGCTCTGGAATGGCTTATGGTGGTGATCAGAGCACTGGTATGGTGTATGGCGGTGATCAGGATGTTGGTGTTGCATTGATCAGGTCATTGGTATGGTACAACAACATGATGGGGGACCTCTGATGTGATAGAGGATCCTCTGATGTGACGGGAAATCTCTGATGTGATGAAGGAACCTCTAACATGTTGGGGGACCTCTGATGTGATGAGGGGGGCTCTGATGTGATGAGAGAACCTCTGACATGATGGGGAACCTCTGATGTGATGAGAGAACCTCCAACGTGATGGGGGGACCTCTGACATGATAGGGGGCTTCTGATGTGATTGGAGACCTCCGACATGATGATGTGATGGAGGAACCTCTGATGTGATGAGGAAAACTCCGACATGATGGGGGAGCTCTGATGTAATGGGGGACCTTTTACTTGATGGGGGCCCTCTGACATCATGGGGGGACCTCTGATATGATAGGGGTCCTCTAACATGATGGAGGACCTCTGATGTGATGGGGGAACCTCTGATGTGATGAGGGACCTCTGACGGACCTCTGATGGAACGTCTGGTGTGATGGGGGACCTCTGACATGATGGGGGAACCTCTGATGTGATGGGGAACCTCTAACATGATGGGAGACCTCTGATGTGATGAGGGGCCTCTGATGTGATGGGGGACCTTTGATGTTATGGTGGACCTCTACCATGATTGGGGACCTCTGGTGTGATGGGGGACCTCTAACATGATGGGGGAACCTCTGGTGTGATGGGGAACCTCTGACATGATAGGAGACCTCTGATGTGATGAGGGGCCTCTGATGTGATGGGGGACCTCTAACATGATTGGGAACTTCTGATATGATGGGAGAACCTCTGATGTGACGAGGGGGCCTCTGATGTGATAAGGGCCTCTGATGCAATAGGGGACTTTTGACATGATGGGGGACCTCTGACGTGATGGAGGAACCTCTGATGTGACAGAGGATCTCTGATGTAATGAAGGAACCTTTAACATGATGGAGGACCTCTGATAGTATGGAAAACCTCTGATGTGATGAGAGGGGGTCTGATATGATGAGAGAACCTCTGACATGATGGAGGGACCTTTGCTGAGATGGGAGAACCTCTGATGTGATGGGGGGACCTCTGACATTATATGGGAACTTTTGATGTGATAGGGGACCTCTAAAGTGATAGGGGACTTCTGATGTGATTGGAGACCTCTGACATGATCAGGGACCTCTGGTGTGATGGAGGAACTTCTGATGTGATGAGGGGACCTGTGATGTGATGAGGGAAACTCTGACATGATGGGGGAGCTCTGATGTAATGGAGGACCTTTTGATGTGACAGGGGAATCTTTGACTTGATGGGGGATCTCTGACATCATGGGGCCCCTTTGATATGATAGGGGAAGCTCTGATGAGATGGGGGAACTCTGATGTAATGAGGGGACCTCTGCTGTGATATTAAGTTCATCAGGGTGGTTGTGTGTCTTGTCCCAGGCTCAGGTATCCCACAAACGTAACATTTACATTTTTCACATTTTAGACTGAGGTACTATGAGATTTTGCATAGATTGCATAGATTTGTTAAATTGTTCTTGTTATGATGCATTTTTTTCTTAACATTTACCCAAAGTTGCAATTTACTTTAGAAATAAGGAGTAGTCCTATGAACTTTGGGGAATTTGGCATTGTCTTCAAGTACGCCATGTAACAAATACTGTAGCGGCAATGCAGTTTGTAAGCAATATTCAGGAGGCCCTCTGCTTGTATATCCAGAGGCAATAATTTAGCTTGCTCGGTTTACTTTGAAAGTCATGGATACCTCTCCTGGCTGCACATCGGGACCTGGTCCATTGAGGAATCTCTCTTGCTTTGAAATTGAATGCGTCAGGATGTTCTTTTACTACTGCATGTGTCCATTCTGCTAAAGAGCTCCTTAACACACAATCTAGTAATGTCATAGCATTCTAGGGCCAGTGTTCTTTGCTATAGCTCTTTCACCGAAGCCAAAGAAACCTGTTTGTATCAAAGGAACAAAAGGACATTCTTTGTTACAGCAAAAAAAAGGAAAAAGATCACCACTCCAGAGGAGCAAAATTCACAAGAACTGAGCAAGCAGTTTACTATTATAGTTCTACTTGAAAGATGTTTTGCCGGTGACTTTTTAATCTGCAAAAAGCTTTACAAGCAAGCTCTGAATTTCCTGAAGGTGACTTTGCTTAATACAGCCGGTGGACAAGGAGATAAATATACTGGAAATAGTTCATGTATGGTCTTTGAGGGGATAGATTTAGATTTGGATAGATAGATAGATAGATAGATAGATAGATAGATAGATAGATAGATAGATAGATAGATAGATAGATAGATAGATAGATAGATGGATAGATGGATAGATGGATGGATGGATGGATGGATGGATGGATAGATAGATAGATAGATAGATAGATAGATAGATAGATAGATAGATAGATAGATAGATAGATAGATAGATAGATAGATATGAATCGTTAAAGAGGGACTCCTAAACTAAACTTTTTTCCAATTAGTTATGGCTAGTAGGGAATGGTTAGAACCTGGAGAAAACATACCTTAACTTATTTTAACTTCTAAGTGAATTAGGAAAGGCAGTGCAGATATTTTGATTCATCTAATGTAGAACATAAGGTAGCAGCATTTTTAGCATATGTTTTGCCAATTCTGTTATAATTTTTCTCTTATACTCTAAGGTGAGTGTATCTGACAAATATTTATATGTGGTGAGCTGAAGAACTGTTAAATGGTGGAAGGTGTAAAATGCAAATACCTTAGTGTGATATAAACATAAGCATGTTATGACACAGATGTGGGACAAACAGAACAAACACAAAGTATTGCTGGTTAAGCACACACAGGGGCTGGATGAATGGATGTAAAACAGAACAAGTAGCACAGGTTATGTGAGATAATGAATTTTAATGGAACTGATATATTTGTATGCGTTTGCAATTCAGAGAATATTTTTGGTAAACTATTGTAGAAAATATGGGAATCTTCAGTCAACAAGGTTATCCTTAAAGCCTTTTTGAACAATATTCCTCATCTCCCTCCTGCTGGAGATGTGATGGAGTACAAGGAACGTACCTTCATATTTGGTGGGACTGTCCATGGATCAGACCTTTTTGGAAGGCGGTGTTCACATGGTTTGGTGAGATCTCAAAACCGTAGTTTGTTGCGTTATTTTCTTTCTGCTGCCCGGCTGTTCATCCCAACCCATTGTAAATCTCCTACTATTCCCTGCCTCTCACAATGGGTCTTTATGGTTAATCCACATCATGTGGATGGAGGAGATGTTGGCCCAGGAATCAGAATCTTATTACAAATTTACCACATTATGGCATAAATGGATCCATTTTTCTTCCTCCAATGCTCTAAAATCTCTGGTCTCCATTTCTACGCCTATCCCTTTTCCTTAGGATTGTTTGCCCAGGCAAGTAGCCATTTGGACAGCAAATGGCTCCTGGCTGGAGCCAGTGGTTTCCATCCCCATTGCTCCAATATTCCATTTATAGTCCATTCATATCCATTGCTTCTGCTATGCACCTCACTCATGGAGATCCCAAGTTCCCGGTTGGTACTTTTGATTCACTTTCCCTTCTTTCTCTCTCTCCCTCTCTACCTCCCCTTTTCCTCTCTCTTTTCTCATTTCTTTCCTCTTTTTCTTCTCCCCATATTTTTATTTTGGCTACCTGTTATTTGGGCCTTTCTGTCTTTTTATATCAAGATATTTGTTGCTCTCTATTTTGTTAACTACAAAATAACTCTGTTTTCAACCTCAACTATATGCTGGTTTTATATTGACACATGTTGCCTTTGTGGGATCCTGTTTTCCCCCCGAACTCCATGTCCATGTTATACTTTGTGGATAAGTGCCACTCCATGTTCCTCTCCATTACTCACTACTCATTCCCCTAGACTACTTGGACTCTATAGACGTCTGCATTTATATTATTACACTGGCTTAGTAATGTCTACGTGAGATTGTCGTTTATTTCTGTCTTTTGATTTGTACAAAAGAAAATACATATATTTACCTCTAAATATTATTCCTCAACTACCTGAGTGTTAAGTTGTAGCACTCTAGCATTACCAGGCCATTTTTAGTTTTTAAGTGCTGTGATAGTTTGAATGACTCGGTCATTTTTCGTGCTGGAAAGTCCAAGAGTGTCCCATGTGCAGCTTTCACGCAGAAGAATGCAAATTATCTGCCAGTATTTTCTGATAACATGATGCATTCATCTTGCTATAAATTTTCACAAGATCCCCAATGCCTTTAGAGCTAACACTCGCAAAAAACACCAGTGAGCCTCCACCATGCTCCACAGTGGGGTTGGTATTCACTGTCACTGTTGACCCCTCTCCAAACTTAGTGCTTATGGTTTTGGCCATCAAGCTCTATTTTGGTCTCATCACTACAGATTACAATATACCAGAAGCTATGAGGTGTGTTGGCCATATTTTATCCGAGCTTTTTTGTTGCATTGGCACAGTAAAGGCTTTTTTCTTGTCACTCCACCATGCAGTTAATTTTTGTTCAAATATCGTCGTATTGTGCTTCTTGAAACAATCACAGCATCTTTTTCCAGACCAGCCTTTATTTCTCCAGATGTTACCTGTGGGTTCTTCTTTGTATACTGAACAATTCTTCTGGCAGTTGTGGCTTCAATCTTTCTTGGTCTACCTGACCTTGGCATCAAGAGATTCTCAATTTTTTTGGCTTCTTAATAAGTGATTGAACAGTACTGACTGGCATATTTAGGGCTTTTGATATCTTTTTATAAACTTTGCCATGTTTATGAAGTTCCATTACCTTGCTACATAGGTCTTTTGACAGTTCTTTTCTGCTCCCCATGGCTCAGTATCTAACCTGCTCAGTGCATCCACATGAAAGCTAACAAAGTCATTGCCTATTTCTAAACAGACACTAATTACAATTTAAAAAGTCACAGATGTGGGAAAAACTATTAATGGCCATTTTAACCTGTGTGTGTCACCTTGTGGGTCTGTACCAAGGCCAAATATTCCAGGGCAGGGACGGACTGACCATCTGGAAACTCGGGCGCTGCCCGAGGGCCCGGGGTCAGTAGGGGGCCCATGAGATGCCCCTGGTACCTTTTTCATAGGCTTTTTTGTTTGGGCAAGGACACAGGGGCCCCATGATCCCCTATTGCCCGGGGGCCCCATGAGTTGTCAGTCCGCCCCTGTTCCAGGGTATGGAAACTTATGATCAGGGCCATTTGGGTTATTCCTGGTATCATTATTATTTAAAAAGGAGCCAAACAACTATGTGATAATAAATGGTTTCACATGATCACTATCCTAAAATAAAAGACAGTTTTTTCGCATGATCAGTCATATATATCAATGCCATAATTTCAAAATTTTTTGCCAGGGTATGCAAACGTTTGAGCACAACTGTTCAGTATATGTAATTTAATATTTTTTTTGTAATTTTTTGTAAGTGGTCCTATTAGGGAGATCTCATAAAACTTAAGGTCTCTCTTTAAGTTTTTTAAGTCCATTCAGTGATTCCTGCAATGGGTGCTAGCTAGGCAGGAGTCTACCTACACTCCTCACATACTGTAAATATGGATACAGGGTCCCAAACACTGCACACTTAGCAAAGCCAGTTGAAGTTGGTTCAGGCTGCTTCCACCTGTTTACTAATGGCTGTGCTAGGTGTGCAGAGTTTGGGACTTTCTCTTTGCAAATCCCTATTAGGGAGATTTCTCACTTACTGTGAGCAGACCTAAGCGTAGTGGACTGTTTTCATTATAACTCTGGCATTGCACTGAATATTTTGTCTTTTTATCTTGGGGTTGTCTTTTAATAATAAGATTCTAAACTGTATTTACCAGATCATTTAAAGTTGGTAAGAACAAGCCAAACTGTCAGAAATGACAAATTAAAAATAAATTACAGTCGATAAGTGAGACCCTCATATATAAACAAGTAACCCTTCTAATTAATTAGCAACGCCCTTGAAGTATTTATGACAAATGGTTATGTTTTCCTTGGTCTATTTAATCAGGAAAAGCAGCAGTGAAAAATGGAGTCATGGTTAGCGATTAATTAATTACTGATCAAGTTAAAGTAATTTAGAAGCTATTATATTGAGATGGGCAGCTTTCAAACCTTAGCTGTACCCTCTGCCCTGTCAGCAGCTAGGCCACTGGGACCGACCTTTATACTAAATGGATCATAACCTGACCCTGTGAAGTCAGCAAGTTGGGATCTGCCAATGACAATTTTTGTTGTCTTTAAAGGGATACTAGTATAATTTTTGTTCAACTTTATAATAACTTTTTTAAGGCGGTCCTTCATTCAGATATTACATTTTGCACCAATCTAACCCCCATCCACCTCTTAAAAAAATTGGTGACATTTTTGTAATTTTTGTATTTACTTTTTTTTTCTTTTTTCAGTCCATCCCAGCTCCATTCTCACCTAAGCGAAGAATTAAAATGGATCTTGACCCTCTAAACTTTGACCTCTCCTGTCCAGCCCTCCTCTGGTCCTGTGCATGGATAGTGCTTTTTCTTTTTTAATTTTTTTACTATTTATTAAATATATTGTCCACCCCCCCACTTATCATTTGCTCAGGCAAATGATGTGCACTGTGTTCCCTTTGCCTCGTGTGCCACATATCCCAGGGAGGCAAAGCCTTTCATTCAGTGAAGATTGGGGGGCAGGCCTAACGGGACATCATTGGGAGGCAAACCGGCTGCCTCTCGATGACATCAAAGCAAAGCATGGCAGTGTGGGATCAAGACCTGCCAAAGGAGTACAGAATTTCTAGAACCTAGGCAATGTTGGATTGACTGGGTGGGTGAGTATCTGAAATGTGCAGAACTCACCACCAACTAAGTAGGGGTTTTAACCACATGCCTACTAGCACTTTTACCCCCTTCCTGCTCAGGCCAATGAAAAAAATTATCAAAATGTTAAATGGGTACAGTCAGCAGTGTATTTAGGTTTTGTGCTGCCCTAGGCAACACAAAAAACATCTGCCCTCACGGACACCGACCAACACCACCCCCTTCCCCCTCCCACGGAGAAAGCCTGACATTGCTGACATTGACCAACAACACCCCTGCCCCCATGCCCTCTGAGCCTTTCACTACTCCCCCCCCCCCAACGATAGAGAAAAAGACACTCATCTTCACTGCTTTGGACATGCTCAGGAATGAGAGTCAGGCTCTACATACACCATCAAGCAGCCTGCAGCCTCTCTCAGATCCCACCTGGTTCCCATGGTGTACATGTCCCTTCTGTCATCCCTTCTTCTGGGGGAGGTGCTGCCCCCCTGAAAACTGCTGCCCCAGGCAAGTGCCTTGTTTGCCTTGTGGTAAATACACCACTGGGTTCAGTGTTGCAGGACCACGCAATGGTCATTCAATTTGCGATAGTGCTGAAAGCTGAAAATTGGCCTGAGCATGAAGAACATTTGAGCTCTTTGAAAAGTAAGATTTGATGCAGTACTCTCTTCTCTTACTGTACACATATTCCTTCACTGGAATATTAAAAGTAACTTCTATACTTCTTCTCAGGTTTACACTCATTACTGATTAAGTTAAAGTTGCTTCTGGTGGAAATGGTTGGTTTTCATGCCAGTGTTGTTTTCCGCAGTGTGCCCAACTCAACAACATGAGCTTGCTTGCAATAGAGAGCTTTGCATTTACACTGTTGGATGTTGCCATTACAGATTAGCCAAACTCAATGGGGGATGTGCAGATGAGAAACTAGTTGTGTTTACTCATTGGAGAACTTTCCAGTTACTGCAGCCCCCACACTTGTACAGCCAAACCGAGCAGGTGGCCTAGGCTTATAAAAATACTAAACTGTTCACTCGGCAGATTTCTGTAGGTAAGGGGATGCCACACTATATTAAATATATTTCATAGTTTAGAATATGTTAGTCTGGAAGATGTTTTTTTATTTCATGATAATAGTAAATGGGAAGTTTAGTGTATTTCCATCAAGCTCACACATTGGGTTATTATTACAATGTTTACCTTAAAATACCTTTTGGTGCACTTCACATCTGTACAAGCTTAGCCTTCCACATTTTTGCCGTAGCACCAAAGTGTATATATACCCCAGTTGTTTTAGATTTGGTTAGTATAGGAAAGTGTTAAAACTCCTGTTAGTTTTTTGCTGCCTATGTCTTATTTGGGGGGTTTACCTTCACTTCCTGTCCTGAAGATTCAATAGGAAGTGAGATTCAGTAGCAAAAAAAAAAAAGTGAAAAACAGTGTGCACCCAAACCATCCCACATTATTTTACACAGATTCACCGCATTTTCTGTTCTCACACTAAGAAATTAAAAGGCTTATACCAGTCAGACCTAATTTCCCTGATTAAAGCTCTCATGTCACTGGTTATCATTAAACAACATTAACCGCTGTGTGTTGATTTACTGAATTCTTGTTTAAAAATACAACTTTATGTGAATTATATTTGCCTGTACATTGCGGCCTAGTCTCACTCATCTAAAAGGTCCTGCCACTGAACAATTTTTTGCTCTGCTTTATGTACAGCTTACTATGCTTTTTGTTTGAAAATTAACCATACAATGGTCAAATCCAACTAACAAGATTCAACCCTGCTACAGATTCAAGTTCAGTTTCTCTGAATTTCAAACAGGATCCGCCAAACCTCTTGGGATTCACAGCAGGCACATTCACTCATCACTAGTGAAGACAACTGATTTTTTAGTATGATAATAAGGGCTTGTGTAGATGTAGAAATGTAGCTTACTTAAATCTGCAACCAACTTGCAAATGAGATCAGTGTGAGATGTTTCAGAGTTCAATTGAAGTTCCTTCACATGTGCATCTGACCTACAGATGACCATTTTCTGACCTGCAGATGATCTCCTTCTGGTCAAATTATTTATGCATTTCCTTAGGCTTTTATAGGGAGGAAAGAAGTTCTTACCTGTGTACAGTCCCAGAGGCTAGACAGACAGCTTGTAAATAGGGCTACTCAGGCATAAGAGACCTGGATTGGACAGCAGTCCAGGTCACGCCCTGCCAGGGGCGGACTGATCATTTGGAAACTCGGGCACTGCCCGAGGGCCCGGGGTCAGTAGGGGGCCCCATGAGATGCCCCTGGTACCTTTTTCATAGGCTTTTTTGAGTTTGGATAAGGACACAGGGGCCCCATGATCCTAATTGCCCGGGAGCCCCATGATCCCTATTGCCCGGGGGCCCCATGAGTTGTCAGTCCGCCCCTGTGCCCTGCTTACATACCTGCCTATTGAGTCACACACTTTCGTAGCCCAAGGCCAACCTTCTACATATTCCCAGTCCCAGGCTTGTTACCTGGAATAAAGAATGTCCACTCAAGGTGCTTTTCAATGGTTTACTGAAGAACATTATTATAGCATTACAGTCCATAAGCCAACTTCCTGAACAGAAGTCTCTACAGTGCGGATCACTTTTCTACAGCTATCACAAACACATTATGTCAAGCCATCTCTCCCCTTGCTCTTCCATCAGTCCCCCAGCAGTGGGTCTTCACCTATAGAGTCTCTTCTGACCCATTCCCCAAAGTCTACTCTACATTCACCTACAGACCTGCTAACCAAAGGTCAGGGGTTGCTACATCCGTCTTCCTCTTCCCACTTGGGTTCTTCATTATAGCTTTTCACCAGCTCCACCCTGCAGAGGGCTCTCTCTCTTGAACTCTACACAGAACACAGACCTATGTGATGGTGGTCAGGAATGTCCTGTTCCCATACCCAAATTCATTGGCCCCACCCACTGCAGATAATAAAAAGGCACAGACTCCACCTATTACATCACTAGGGAGGAGGCGCCACACCTGCCAACCCGGGGTCAGGCTATTTAGCCTCAACCCAGTTCTTAAAGCAGACCCTCATTGCCTTTTCCTATGTGTACAGATGGTGGGTTTGAAAGCATGCTATACCATTCCCCTGGTCTACCACAGCAGTGGACACCTGAATTCATCTGGGAGATACTTGCAAGGCATTGCATTCCCTTGTGATTCCAGATTATTGCTCTGAGGATCCAACCAAGCCCCCGGGGCCCATGAGACAGGGGGGCTCAGATAACCTGACACATGTTCCCTTTGATCGGTTCTCTTTTCATACCAAGAAAGGTAGCCATCTTCTCACTGCCTAACACTAGCTTATGGCCTGAACAGACTTACACGGATAACCATGTTAGTCACGATATTGTAATTACCACAAGTTCTGCATATTATGAGATGGTTACCACTTGTTCAACCACCTGTGGTGCCATTGTTTACAGACCCACGTCACGTGCTCTCACTTGTATACACAAGCATCCTCATTTATTTATTACAGGTACTTATACAGAGCCATCAATTTACACAGTGCTTTACATATATTACATCAGTCCCTAACCCTCAGGGAGCTTACAATCTAAGGTCCCTAACTCACTTTCATACATACATATAATAAGGTCAATTTAGACAGGTGCTAATTAACCTACCAGCATGTCTCTGGAGTGTGGGAGAAAACCGGAGTATCCAGGTGAAACCCACGCAGACACAGGGAGATCATGCAAACTCCACATAGGTACTGTCATGATTTTGATTCAAACTGACGACCATAGTGTAGCTAAGCAGAAGTGCTATCCACTTAGCCATGGTGTTGCCCCAAGGTGATCATTTATGAATAACGGCACTTCCAGACAAAAGCCAAATATATGCTGACAACAGAGTAAGGCTGATAGTAACTCAGTGGCATAATACTGAATAACTGCTCTCATTAGGTGAAGAGTTAGTCCCTGGTACAGGAAAGCTTAAAACATGGTAAGCCCATGTGGGGGAGCCAAGGACACTACTTCAATGCTTCATGTTGCCTGTCTGGTCTGTACACCACCGACTTTCACTTCCTAAGCTCCATCCCCAAATACAGGGTACAGCAACATAACTTCCTTTTTTCAAAACGCAATAAAACCCATTTTATGAATCAAAATTGTTTTTATTGTCTTTAATAATGTAGGTACATATCTAAAGTTCTGTTTTATACAGTTTTGAAAATCATATCAGGTAGGTGACGCCCCCCATTGTCCATACACTGAATAAGCCGATTTCTGGCGTTTTTCATGACCCTTACCAGCATAGCAGCGGGTATGTTGGCAATTTCTGCGCGGATGTTGGCCTTCAGGTCTTGTAGGGTCCTTCGATGGTTTACATAAACGCAGGATTTCAAAAAACCCCACAAAAAAAAGTCACAAGGGGCCAAATCGGGGGAGCAGGCTGGCCACTCCAAATCGCCCCTTATTGAGATGAGGCACTCCGGGAAGTGTTACCTTAAAACAGCCATTGATGCTCTTGAAGTGTGAGCCGTTGCTCCGTCCTGTTGGAACCAAATGTCCCCTAAGTCCAATTCATCAAGCCGTGGAAAAAAAAAATTCCTCCAACATGTTCACATACTGGTCTGAATTCACTTATTCAGCGTATGGACAATGGGGGGCGTCACCTACCTGATATGATTTTCAAAACTGTGTAAAACAGAACTTTAGATATGTACCTACATTATTAAAGACAATAAAACAATTCTGATTCATAAAATAGGTTTTATTGCATTTTGAAAAAAGGAGGTTATGTTGCTGCACCCTGTATAAAAGCAAATCTGCCAAAAGGGGTAGAGTTAAAGCATCACTTCCCGTGAGAGATAAAGGGACCCACATTAAGGGGAAATCAAACTGAACCTTTCCTACAAGCTAAAGGGAGTAGAAAATATGAATCTGCCCACAAACATAATAGTCAGTTTATTTATCTATTTATGTATTTCAGATCCAGTTTAATTTTCACAGATCTATTACATTTCTATAGGCAACCTGTTCTCAGCACACAGCGGGAAATAGTGATTCAGTAAATTGCTCAGCTGTTCTGTTCTTATCCAGTACTGATCCATTGCACATCAAGACACTTTCGAGAGACTGTAAGTGATTAGAGACTTCCGATGTTGGGTGAGGAAAGTTGTTTTGAAGAGAATAGAGATACATGAACCTAACAGATTGTTCGTTCTGATTTAATATCATCTGCGTGGCGTGATAGTATCAATAATACAGGAACGGTATGTATAAAGGACGCGTTACTTGTGTTACTGCTGATGGTAAAAAAAATGGAAAAAATACTTCACCGTTTACCTTATAAACCTCACCAGCAACACGAAAAAAAAATACAAAATGACAAGGCATCTTATGTTATAGTTACAAATGTTTAGTGACCCAAAAAACATTGTGAATTAAATCAGAACTGGCAGTGAGCTAACAAGACCAGTCTCAGGAGGCATTGTTCAATGTCATACATGCTGCAAGGGATTATGGGAAGATAAGTGCCAGCATTGTGTCATTACTAACCTACATGCAAACTAAAGGTGAGTTCGGGCAAAATAATATTGATTAACCTGGAGATAAAAGTGAGCTTGTATTGTGATTTTCTGCTAATTTTTGTTAATATAAAATGTAGAAAGGTATACAGTAGCTACAAAATGCAAAGGTGCCCCGGAGAAAAACTCAAAGCTCTGTTCTAAATATCTTTTAGATATAGAACTATGCATTCATTTCCTGTAGCCTGCCCTTTGGCCAACTTTATAACTCACAAAGGCTACACTACTCTGTGTCAGTCCAGTGGCTATGGTTGTACCCCTATTACTCCATGTTGCTGGCCCCTTCACACATGTGCATGTAGTTTGTTCATGTAGTTCCCCCTTGATGACCTGGCTAATGCACTAGGGGCCTATGTGAATACTTTCAGCTAAGGATAGCTGGAAACCTTGCCTGAGTTCTGACTCATGCTCCATGGGGACTACCTGAATAATTTAGAACAGAGTTGTCGGAGCCCCAGTAAAGTGGTTCCAGGTTGGGTCAATCAGAAGCCATAACACCCACCCAACACAAATGCAGAGGCTCATGGGTTTTCCTGGTTCATGGACCACAATGGGGACCTGTCACCACCACATGGCAGGCTTTGTTACGACCAGCACCAATTCTCTGAGTCAGCATTAGCATTTCCTGTAGCCCGCCCTTTGGCCCACTTTTTAACTCACAAAGGCTGCTCTATGTAAGTACTCTGTGTCAGTCCAGTGGCTATGGTTGTGCCCCTATTACTCCATGTTGCTGGCCCCTTCACACATGTGCATGCAGTTTTGTTCATGTAGTTCCCCCTTGATGACCTGGCTAATGCACTAGGGGCCTATGTGAATACTTTCAGCTAAGGATAGCTGGAAAACTTGCCTGAGTTCTGACTCATGCTCCATGGGGACTACCTGAATAATTTAGAACAGAGTTGTCGGAGCCCCAGTAAAGTGGCCCCAGGTTGGGTCAATCAGAAGCCATAACACCCACCCAACACAAATTCAGAGGCTCATGGGTTTTCCTGGTTCATGGACCACACTGGGGACCTGTCACCACCACCGGGCAGGCTTTGTTACGACCAGCACCAATTCTCTAAGTCAGCATTAGCACTTCTTGTTCCCCAGGTATAGGCAACTGGAACCACGAAGCTTGGTCTACTTCTTCCAGGAACATTTAGTTACCTGTGCGACAGGCATCATAAATGTTCATGTAACATGGTATTTAGCAGTTCAAGACAATGTAACTTCAAAGATAGGAGGGTTTAGTTCATCTTTAACCACTTCCAGTCTGGACACTTTTACCCCCTTCCTGACCAGGGCAATTTTCAGCTTTCAGCGCTATCACACTTTAAATGACAATTGCGCGGTCATGCAACACTGTACCCAAATGAATTTTTTTACCATTTTTTTGAGACAGATAAAGCTTTATTTTGGTGGTATTTATTTACCGCTGGGATTTTTATTTTTTTTGCTATGTAAATGGAAAAGTCTCAAAATTTTGAAAAAAAGTGTTTTTTTTTATAAATTTTTGCAAATAAATAATATTCCATCATAAATCTTGCCCAAAATTTATTCCGTTATCTTTTTAGTAAAAAAAAAAAAAAAAAAATCCAAATTAGTTTATAACCAAAAATTATAATTTTTAAACATTTTTTTTTACATTTTTATTTTTTTATTTTATTTTTTTTTTACATACTGTCACCCTAGCAGTAGTGTCACCATGGTGACACTGTACTACTTGTGGGGGGTGATGAAGATTTTTTTTTTTTTTTACACTGATTGCTTTTACACCCATATAGGATGTAAAAGGAATCGTTTCTCTTTCTCTCTGTCTGCATTCTTGCATTCATTGAGAAGTACTGAGTGAGCTGTGATTGGTCACAGCTTGTCACATGGTACAAGGCTGTTGTGAATAGCCCTGTACCATGTGACCTCTGTGATCATTCACAGATTTCACACGTAGTAAGCAATGATGTCACAAGTGACATCCTGCTTACTACTTTGCATGTGATCACTGATTGGCCAATCAGTGATCACATGATCGGGACCTTGTACAGAGGTCCCGTCCGACGATCGGTGTTTCACTGTGTCCTCCGGACACAGCGGGCACCGGATCGCGGTGCTGCACGCTCCGAGGGAGCACACACAAGCAGGGTGCGGGGAGGCCGTTTATAAACGGCCACCCGACCCTGCAGTGCCACCGTCCAGCCGTTTATATGCAACAGCCGGTCGGGAAGTGGTTAAGCTCCACCTAAAGCTGAACTAAGCCCTCCATTCTTTTTTTAGACAAGGAAGCTACTATCTTAGCCTTTGATCTGCAACTGCCATGGTGCTGCACATGTGATCAGTTATGACACCAGCCATTTCATGGTTTGACAGTTTGGCTGAGAGCACAAGCAAATGTAACAGTTACCTAACCGGCACGTTCCGGGAATGTAACTGTTTTTTTAAACTGTTAAATTGATGGGTTTAGTTCCACTTTAAAAAAAAAAATCCTGGAGTTCAGCTTTAAAAACACTTTCCATATCTCCTTCCCCCATGACAAATGGAACAGCATTGATCCCTAAAGACTCGACCCTTCTCAAGATATATAACTTTATGTTCACAAGGGTTATACATAAACTTCTAGTCATACCAGATTTATGGCGTTCTATAAAAGCCATAGTATCATACCTAAACACAGCATGCATCTTAACATACACCAACACATTAAAAAATAAACAGTGAAACAAATCGACTTCATAAAAAAAAGAAAAAAAAAAGAAAATGATTGTTTTGCCGCGGAAATGGAGAATCTCTGCAGCCCCATATGATAAATATATAAAACACACAACAGTTAAAAATCTTTAAGTACACATCATTAACAGAAACGTCTTAAAAAAGACAAATTGTCAGTAAATGGAAGCTTTTCTTCTCGCTGTAAGAAGACATTCTGTGGTAGATGCTGGTGCAATTTACTTGCTTGCTTCTGAAAGAATGGCTGATGACTGCTGCACAGACCCTGTGTGTATAATTGAACGGTTTAAGCAGGCTATTGTGTTATATGTACATTAGCGGCATTTCACAATAAACGTCTCTATTAGGAAGAAAGCCGAGAACTCCAGTTGGAGAAGGAAGCTGGGCGGCGTAAGGCTATTTTAATCTGAATTCTTCTCGGCTGTATAGGAAAATTAAATGTTTTGTTGTTGTGGGTAAAGAGGAAGTATCACTTCCCTGTCTGTAATAATAAAGAGTCATCTTTGGCTTCTTTTGCGGCAGGAAATATAGATGGCCATTTCAAGTCACATTTCAAAGACCTGTTTTTGGGATTGCAAAGTACGGGAGTTGAAGGGCCAGGCCACACAAATGTGATATTTTATCGGTGGAGTTCGACCTGGTTATGACATCAAGCAAGGGTTAATTGCTCATGTAGTTCTAAGGGACTTGTTAACCTCTTGCCTACTGAGCCAGTTCTGACATTTCCCTCCTACATAAAAAAAAATCTGCAATTTGTCTTGTTCAAACTTTTTATTAACAGTAAAACCAATGTAAGGGCTCGTTCACACTTGGCTGTTTTACCAACGCTTGCCAAACGCCCCTATAGCGTTTGGCAATTGTTGGTCCGGCGTTTGCGGAGCGTTTTTAACGCTCGGAAAACACTCCGCAAACGCTGTATGCGTGGTTTAGCGGAGGTTGGTAGGCGTTTGCCGATCGTTAATAATGCCCCACAAATGCCTATAATGCAGTTTGAGTGGTGTTACCGCTCTGCAAACGCCCCGCAACCGCGTCGCAACCGCACCGCAAACGCCGGCCGGGCATTTGCGGAGCGGCACCATAGACGAGAATAGGAGGCTTCAACGCCTCCTGACTCGACCAGAGGCGTCCGTTTTGCCGTGACGCAACGCGACGCAAACGCTCCCATTAGAACAGCACCATGTGCTGTAATGTGCAGAATTGGCAGAGGCATTTGGGAAGCGGTAAAAACGCTTCCCAAACGCCTCTCTGCCGCCTGCACACAACGCTAGTGTGAACGTAGCCTAACAGGGGCAGAGAGACATCATCAATATACAACAGAAATTGTACTGATAACATAATGTTGGGAATAGACAACACAATGACAGTGTCATAATAATGAGAACGAAAAAATATATCGCAAAAACAATGCAAAGTTTCTAATGATAGTAAAAAGTTGGGGGTTGTCAACGATGGATTCATATTTTCGATCAGTTAGGATAATGACTCACTGGAACGTTGTGGAAGATTAAGGGGCTTTAGAGGAGGGTAGAAGAGGGGGTAGGTGAGGACAAGGGGGAGAAAAAGGGTAACAGCAGTGATTCCATGAGTGGTAAGGAGGAGCATGGTAACAGGTGGGCATCATATAGGGTGGGCCGATAACAATGTCTAAGGCACTCTGTTTGAAAATCAAGGAAGAAGAAGGGATTTGTCAAAATTAGGTGGGAGAAAACATTCTACCCAGGGGCTCCAAACATTTAAGAATTTAGGGAATTTAGGGAAGTCAAGAATCGTGGCTTCCACCTTTGCGTGTATCATAGCTTGTGTTATTCTAGATTTAACAGCTGTGATGTTTAAGGTGGGGGATTTCCAGGATTTCGCTATGACCTGCTTGGCCGCCGTAGTGACATGCAGAAGAAGTTTGAATTCTGAATTGGTAATACCCGGAGGTATTGATTGAGTAGGGCTGTGGCTGGATTGGGTTGTAACTTGGTGGCACTGAGTGCGGATAATATATGGAAGATTTCAAAAATCTGCAATTTTTGCTAGAAAATGACTTAGAACCACCAAGCATCATATATATATATATATATATATATATATATATATATATATATATATATATAAAATTTATTTTTTAATAACAGAATCCCTAAAAGATACAATGGTGGTCGTTGCAATTCTCTATGTCACATGGTGTTTGTGCAGCTTTTTTCAAATGCAATTTTAATTAACAAATGTACTTTAATGAGTTTTAATGCTCAAAAACACAACATAATACCCAATTGTTTGGTAAAATATAAAAGATAATGTTACACTGAGTAAATAGATACCTAACATGTCACACTTTAAAATTGTGCACACTTGTGAAATGGTGGCAAACCATGGTACTTAACCTCCCTAGCGGTATGATTATGTCCATATTTCTGTGCTGATTTTTTTGCATGGAGATATGTCGTTTTTTATTGTAGGCCTGTAATTTTTAGGAATAACTCACTGAAATCTGTCTGAACAAGAGTCTAGTAAACATCCCGGGTATGTTAAAATTTGAAACACGAAATCATAAATTATAACATAATAAATAATCATAAAAAATAATAATATAATAATAATACATTTAATTCAATAATATAATCAAAACAAAAACACTGACATTTGAAATATAGCGCCAAGTTCGCACATTGCTGAGCTCAGTCAGTCGCAGAATCGTTTTCAGTGTCTGGTGACGATTTTCCCCACGAATCATTATCACTCTATTCTGCAAGTGGTTCTGATTTACTATCGCTGTTCTCTAGCTGGTATAAAACTGCTTTTGACCTAAAGGGACACTTTTTGGACGCCATGGACTTTTCTAAGTCTCCAGGTAGAAAGAACAGTAAAAATGCAGGCAGGGCACAGGACAAAGCACTCGGGACAAAATGTATGTGAAATACTTTGATACAGTAATGTTTTACTATGTGATTTTAGTGTATTTTGTGAATGTCAGTTTTTAAAATTTTCAAATTTTCCACTGGTTCCGTCCCCCGTACGTCCCGACCGGAACCCGGAAGACAGATGCCGGCATCGGCCGGAGGAGATGGCCGGGGATGCTGCAGGGGACACATCACGGGAGCGAAGGACAAGGTAAGTGCTGGAGAATCCCTGAGCAATGCTGCAGGGTATTCCCGAGTGTAGCTCAGGGTTACCGCTTTTGGTACTGAAACTTTACCCCGAGCTACACTCGGGAATACCGCCAGGGGGGTTACAAATCTCCAGAGGCAGAACTTTAAAAACCTTTACAGGTTACCAGTTTAGAGTTACACAGGAGGTCTGGTGCTAGAACTATTGCTATCACTATAATGTTTGTGGCGAAACCTCACTTGTGTGGCACGAACACCGTTTACATATGCGTAAGCCCATAAGAGTTTGCCTTTGCACACAAGCACAGGGGGTGGGAGCGATTTATATATTTTTTACATTTTTGTAATTATTTTATGAAAATACTGATACTGGGTTTGTGGCTGCAGCTGCAGCCATGGTCCTGGTATCCCCGCTTTAACTAGACGACGTAGGAGGTACAATATTAGGAAACAATTTCAGTACAGGAGAGAAGCTGAGAAAATTGTACAACTGTGCAAGACTGAATGGAAAGGTGGAATTGAGCTTCAAACTCAGTGTTTTGAATCACGGTCTGAATTGCCACGATTCTGCCCGAGATTTCATTTTGCACGATTTTGTTTGCACGATCGCAGTGCGCTTGAAATGAATGGCACCTGAACACGCTGATGAGCAATTTCACATTTTAACAGCGCATTTTGAAATCGCGGTGTTCCACCCATTGTTCAAAATGCTGATATGTGAACGGAGTCTGAAAATACTTTCCATTTTTAAAAGTAAACCTGAAATTTTCTACAACACATATAATGTATGCTGTGCAGATGATAATTCTGATGGTGGTTGGCTAATGAAGAATGCTTACATTGTATTGCAGTGATAAGTAATTTTTTATTAATTCTCTGATCAATATGCGTGCTTCAGCAATTAGCTGCGGGCGCGGTGTTGCCTCCAAGGAGGGGCAGGGAGTTCAGTTTATCTGTATTCTTCAGGATGGAGAGATACAAGTGTCTGGGCATATCTGCTCTGTGGAGGGATACAACCATAAAGTATAAATAACCTGTTCTTATGCTGGTCGTCTCTGAACATGCAGCAGTTAGCTAATTAAACACAACCAATTGTTATAATAGCTAAAAAAAAGTTTATACAAAACCATATACTGTAGATACCTGAATATAACCTGTATCAATTTCTGAAGTTACATGGGCAGCTGATATACAAGCCAACTGATCTCCTGTTGTCTGTGTTGCTTTAAAGAGGGGCTTTACTTTCTCCTTTATAGAATTTGTTTTTGTCCCTCTTGCCTTGAACGCTGGGTTGTTCACAACAAACATATTCACCTACCCGGGGAATCCAATTTTGTCTGATGAAAGTCACCACTCCATCTCGGCACTCTGGGACCTGGGCTACCATCTTCTTATAGGACATCATCGGGGTGCTGGTCGTCTCTTCTGGGTTCTTTGAGCCTCCTCCCTAAAGACCCACAGATTGCCCTGAAGCCTCCTGGGTTGTGTGATGTCCGTATCTTTAGAGGTTTCATGCATGGGAAGGCAAGAAAGTAGGTGCTGGACTGGACCTCGTAGAAAAGCCAATTAATCACCCAAAAAGGTTTACTATCCAATTGTGAGAGGGGAAAGAAGAAAAAATTATGGCAAGTGCTAAAAGAGAGTGAAGGTCTATTTTAATGCACATAGTGGGAATTTTTATCTGGCTACCTGTTTCTGATTGCTACTAGAGTGACCAGATGTAGATCCTGATTTTTAATAATCCTTCCCATCAGAGGCATGGGGACTCCATTACCAAAGTAGTGTTTTTATTTCCCAGAAAATATGTAGTTCTTAAAGGTCCATCCAATATAATATTTTATAGTAACCTACACTTAGGGTGATGACCCTTACATATTTTCCCAAATGAAAACCTAGATTAGAATTTTGTTTGAGAAACATTTTCCATCTTGATCCTTCAAATTTTCTTGTTAATTATGTTAAAAATGAATGGTGATTTGATCCCACTAATCATTAGTAAATCAAACTATTGTTTCAACAAATTAAAATTTTCAAATGAAATTGTACAGGTCGATGGCCAGCTTAGGTTCTTGAACTTACAGCTCATGCCCCAGACTGAGGTAAGGCCCAGGAAGGAACCCTTCTAGATACCCTACTAGAGGTTTTAGACACATATCCTCTCCAGGAAGAAACCCAGAATGTGAAGATCATCCTAGGAAGATGACACACTCTAAACAGTGGAACCTCCTTCAAAGTAACAAGAAGAAGCATTCAACCTTCTGAAGGAAGACCTGCAGAGCCTAGAAAAAAATAAACTAATGCTCAGACTGGTTACAGCTTAGCAACACCACACAATAATGTGTTGAAATCCAACAGCATAAGGCAGGATCCCAAACACTTTGTCGATGAAGTTCCCTCTAGTCTACATAGTTTGTAATGTAGTTAAAGGCTTGTTAGAAACATGGGTGTGAGTCAGTGGGTGTTCTTTAGATTTGGCTGGAGGGCTTTACAGGTCAGGCCTCTGGTACCTCCCCCTGGTTCTAAAAGCTTGTAGAAGCTTCTAGAAGCTAGTGGATGGCGGCCAGAAGAAGCTGATCTGCATATTCAAGGGAATCTAGCCAATCCCCATGCAGGAGGCCTGGCATGGTGGCCTAATAAGCCCCTAAATATGAGAGAGGCAGGAGGTTGGAAGAATGGGAGAAGGAAGTTAACAGAGGGAGCTCTGCTGACTTGCAGTCCACTGAGGAAAGACAACCTGCTAGCCTGGAAAGAAGCTAGCTCAGTGAAAGGCCTGAAAGCAGTTTACCCAAACCTACAGGACACAAGGACAGCGTGAGTACCTCTGCACTCCTGGGGCCTACAAGGGAGAGGGCTGCTAGGTACCATACCCAACCAGTTCTCCCTGGGACAGCACTGCAAGTCTGTTCTAGAATCTCTTGTTCTGGTATACTCTTCAAGGCGCCAGGTCAATGGGAAATTTCTAGCTGGGGTCTGAAGAGGTTCATATAAAGAGCAGACCAAGTGCTCCTTACTGAGACTGTGTTACTGATCTGTCAAGAGACTGATGCCACCTTGGAGGGAGCAGAAAGTCCAGGATCTATCATTTTTGTACAGAATTTAGGAAGTTTTTCCTTAAGTTTGCCTCAAGTCAAGTTGGGCATCCCATATACTCCTAGACTCCATATACGCCTAGACTCCACTCAAGTTGTTTCCACCTGAATAAAAAAAAAAAAACAAGCCCATGGGCTGGTTACTGACTCTGAATGTAGTTGGAAAAATATGTGGCTGTGCATGAAAAAGGGGGAACAAAATTCATCAACACTGAAGTTGGTAGCGCTACATAAAGATGTAGCCTACTGGGCAAACCCAGCACTTGGCCTCTTATATGTGTTGGATAGTTGAACAGTGTGACCTCATTCCTGACTCTGTTCCCATTCACCTGGGGGTTTTGGGGGTTTCCACCTACCTTTCCATAAATTAGGAGATATTATGGGCAGCACAGTGGCTAAATGGTTAGCATTTCTGTCTGGCAGTACTATGGTTGCTGGTTCAAATCCCAACCACGGCACTACCTGCCTGGAGTTTGCATGAGTGTGCCTGCGTGGGTTTTCTCCAGCTACTCCAGTTTTTTCCCACACTCCAAAGACATGCTGGTAGGTGAATTGGCTCCTGTCTAAATTGGCTGTAGTATGTGTATGTATGAATGTGAGTTAGGGACCTTAGATTGTACAACTCTTGAAGGTTAGAGATTGATGTGAATGTACAATATATGTAAAGCACTGCATAAACTGACAGCACTATATATGTGCCTGAAATAAATAAATAGCTTATTCTGTTATATTGATATATATATATATATATATATACCTGCATTAACATAAAATATGCAGAGATTATGATTAACAGGATGAAGACACTACACATCATATGACCAACCTGAAAACACAAGGAAAGCCAAGGTAAAGAAAAAAACACTGGTGGGAGGAGCCTGGGGAATAAAAAAAAACTAGTGGAGGGAGCCTAGAGAACTAAAAAGAAAGAAAATATGGGAAAGGTAGGGTCTGGGGAATTTAAAGAAAGAATACTGGTGAGGGCAGCCTGAGAAATAAAACAAAATAATTATGTTGGGGAGAGCCTGAGGAATTAAAAAAATAAATAATACTGGGGGGGGGGGGCAGCCTGGAGAAATAAAAAATCAATATTGGAGGGAAAGCCTGGAGAAATGAAAAATATAATACTAATGGGGGGAACCTAGATATTTAAAAAGAGAAAAAGAAAAAGAATATGGGAGGGGTGAAGTCTGGGGAATTTAAAGAAAGAATATTGGTGACGGCAGCCTGGAGAATTAAAAAAATGAATAATAATACTGGAGGGGGTAGACTGGAGAATTAAAAGAAACAGTACTGGTGGGGGAGTCTGAGAAATTAAAAAAATACTAGTGGGGGGTGCCTAGAGAATTAAACACAAAAATAATGGTGGCGGAACCTGGGGAACAAAAAAAAACTTGGGGGGAGAGCCTAGAGAATTAAAAAGGAAAAAATAAAGAATATGGGAGAGGTGGAGTCCAGGGAATTTAAAGAAAGAATACCGGTGGGAAGAACCTGGGGAATAAAAGAAAAAAAGTTAATACTACAGGGGGCAGCCTGGAGAATTAAAAGTAATACTGATGGGGGAGCCTGAGGAATTAAAAAAATATATAGTATGGTGGAACCTAAAGAATTAATTAGAAAAAAAAAAGAATACTGGAGGGGTGGAGTTTGGGGAATTTAAAGAAAGAATACTGGTGAGGGCAGCTTGGGAAATTAAACAGAACAATCCTGGTGGGGGAAGCCTGGAAAATTAAATGAAAAAAAAAATACTGGTGGGAGGAGCCTGGGGAGTTAAAAAAAATACTGGTGGGAGAGCCTTCAGAATTAAAAAAATATTATTAGTGGGGGGAGCCTTAAAAAGAGATAAAAAGAATATGGGAGGGGTGAAGTGTGGGGAATTTAAAGAAAGGAAACTGGTGAGAGCAGCTTGGGGAGTTAAATGAAAGCATTTTGGTGGGGCAGCCTGGAGAATTAAAATGAAAGAATGCTGATGGGGGGACTCGGAAATTAATAAAAAAAAAATACCAGTGTAAGAACCTGGGGAATAAAAAAAAAAGAATGCTGATAGGGGGGGGCTTGGAAATTAATAAAAAAAAAATACCGGTGTTAGAACCTAGGGAATAAGAAATTAAAAAAAAAAGAAGCTGATGGGGGAAGCCTAGGGTATTAAAAATAAATAAATACCGGTGGAAGAGCCCGGGGAATGAAAAAAAAAAAAACGATGCCCGTTCTCTTTAGAGCAGCAATTTAAAAAAAAATACAACATGCCTGTTTTTTTTTCTGCATTTTAGTGCACTGAGAGATCTATAGGTGTCCATGGCAATGCACCAAAATGGTGGCTAAATGGTTACCACTTACGCCTGGTAGTACTGGGGTCGTTGGTTCGAATCCCAGCCATGGAACCTCCTGCCTGGAGTTTGCTTGTTCTGCCTGTGTGGGTTTTCTCCAGGTACTCCGGTTTCCTCCCACACTCCAAAGACATGCTGGTAGATTAATTGGCTCCTGTCTAAATTGGCCCTAGTATGTGTATGTATGAATGTGAGTTAGGGATTGTAGATTGTACGTCCCTTGAGGGTTAGAGACTGATGTGAATGTACAATATATATGTAAAGCGCTGTACTAGGGTTGTTGGTTTGAATCCCAGCCACAGCACCTCCTGCCTTGAGTTTGCATGTTCTCCCTGTGCCTGTGTGGGTTTCCTCCCACACTCCAAAGACTTGCTGGTAGGTTAATTGGATCCTGTCTAAATTGGCCATAGTATGTGTATGTATGAATGTGAGTTAGGGATTGTAGCTTGTATGCCCCTTGATGGTTAGGGACTGATGTGAATGTACAATATATATGTAAAGCGCTGTACTAGGGTTGTTGGTTTGAATCCCAGCCATGGCACCTCCTGCCTGGAGTTTGCATGTTGTGCCTGTGTGGGTTTCCTCCAGGTACTCTGGTTTCCTCCCACACTCCAAAGACTTGCTGGTAGGTTAATTGGCTCCTGTCTAAATTGGCCCTAGTATGTGTATGTATGAATGTGAGTTAGGGATTGTAGATTGTATGCCCCTTGAGGGTTAGGGACTGATGTGAATGTACAATATATATGTAAAGCGCTGTGTAAATTGACGGTGCTATATAAGTATCTGTAATAAATACAGCAAAATGCATGTTGACCTGCCCAACTCTGCAAAAGAAATGCCCAAAAATGTAAATGATCCCTTTATGTTACGATGCTGTATTAATTTCACTGTGTATGTGACCATGGAATTAATACGAAACTATGTCGTAAAAGATGATGGCGTTCTTCTAAATCTAGTCCATAAATCAAGAGACAGACTGAAAAGACGGCCATTTATAGAGGTAGCCCCCCTACTCGCTCTGGCATACAGTGGAGGCTCTAGGTGGAGCAGGGAAGATGAATGTTTCCTTGGTGAAAGAAGAAGCGGTTGGAGCTGGGTATCTTCCCACCCTTTAGCTCATCAAGACCTGACCTCAATGTAACATCAATATATATCAATCAGAGGGAGACAGCAGACGACGTTTCCTGGCTGCCCTGTGCAGCGACAGTCATATCCCATCCTTATTAACCAAGCTGCTTTGGAAAGTCAGTCCTTGATGAGCCGGGATGAGAACAGAGAGGCCTGTTGTTTACGTACATGTATTTTTATTGTACTGGCGAGATGAGATGATGAAATTGAAGGGGCAGACGGGATATGATGGATAATGCTTTCAACCCTTTCACTTCTGAACTGAAGAGGGGAAACTGATGAAGTTGCTGACTGCGAATCTCCATATCCTCGGAATTTATTAAATGCGTATTATTGGTGCCATTTTCTGTTTTTCCTTGTCTGTGTTTTATAGGTTTTTGCTTGAAAAAAAAATTATGTCTGACGATCATATGATACATGGCATTAAAAAAGCTAATAAAAAGCTCTATGTGCGTGTTTTTATTACATTAATATTAATTTCTATGGGTTTTTAAAATGCACATAAATGCGGTGAAATTAAAGCAGGCTGTAGTTTCCATGACACATTTCAAAAGACAAATAGGTGACAGAAAAAGATTAAATAGTCCATCAAGTCGGCCTTTTTTTTCCCCCCTTTTTTAATCTACAGGGGTTGGACAGAAATATGGAAACACCACATGAGTTGCAGTTGTGAAAATGACACCTGTGTTATGAGACACCTAGCTAACAGGCGTGAAGCCTCACTTTCGTCATTCACTGTGTGTGCTGCTAGTAATACAGAGTCATATCAGAGCTTTCTGAGCTTCAAGAAGGACAAATTGTTGGTGCCGCTTAGCTAAGTGTTAAACTAGGATGCTGTGTAGGCAGCTGACATCCTCCTCATCAACTGATGATGTCATTGGCAGGGGTGGACTGACCATTTGGAAACTCGGGCACTGCCCAAGAGCCCGGGGTCAGTGGGGGCCCCATGAGATGCCCCTGGTACCTTTTTCATAGGCTTTTTTGAGTTTGGGCAAGGACACAAGGGCCCCATGATCCCCTCTTGCCCAGGGGCCCCATGAGTTGTCAGTCCGCTCCTGGTCATTGGTTGTTAGGACACCGGCGGCTAGAAGGTCATAATGGTGCACAATGAAAACCTGTGGCTTTGTGTAACTAAAAGGCAGGATTGTTCCACCCACTGGCTTGATACAAGTTTTGGGCAATTTTTAGACATTTTGCCAAGGCACCCCTGAAGAAACCTCAAGGCACCCCAGGGTGCCTAGGCACCCTGGTTGAGAAAGGTTGCTCTAACACCTCTCACCTAATCCTCTTCTACTCCTGTAGAATGTTTGCAATCTCTGATAATCTCTTGCAGAATGCTTGAAGTCTCTGACCGTCATCTGTAGAATTACTGTACATATCCTGAATATTATGTGGGACATCTTGGTGATGGCAGGAACTGCACATGAGCTTCCCAAATTTAGTAAGCTGATCAAAACTGAACTAAAGGTAGGAATACTCACCTTTCCAATGGTCCCCATCCCTTACCAGCATCTTCTTCTGTGTGCCAGTTTTCGGCAACCTTCATTGCGCAGGCACGGGATGACGTCACTCTTTTGCATGTGCAGGAGCTAGTCATCCCTACACACAGGGATCAGGCTGGCCAGTGTAAACCAGAATCAGGTAGCCCACACTGAGATACTGGTGGAAAGTTTTATTAGGAATTTCCTGCTCAGATCTCTTTGATGAAGGGAAAGGTGAGTTTCCGCTTGCATCGCTCAAAATCACGCGTTTTGGTGCCACTGTTTTTGTGTGGTTCTCCAATGCACCATTCCATGCTCGTGTGTAGCATTGCACCAAAACACATGGTAACTTATTACCATGCATTGTGGTGTGGTGCCATTTTAAAAAGGGGTCATGCAGCTCTTTGGTGTGATTTAGAAGCTGTAGGCAGCCCATTCCAAAGAAAGAGCTGCCCTACTGCAACACATAGTAACAAGCATAAAAATACAAGTCGGCTGGCTCATCACATAGGTGTGAACTCATGGCTGTCAGGGTTGTAGAACACTTCCATACCCAGTGGAGCTTTTTTATCTAGTGATCTAGAAGGTTAGAGGATCTTGATTATAAAAAAAAGAGGA
Source organism: Staurois parvus (assembly GCF_062004578.1). Lineage (NCBI taxonomy): Eukaryota > Metazoa > Chordata > Amphibia > Anura > Ranidae > Staurois > Staurois parvus. The sequence continues at coordinate 11,767,302 of NW_028318294.1, read as the reverse complement.
TTAAAACTGGAGTCTCCTTTTACCCTCCACCTTACCTGTCCGAAACAATGGGGATGTCATACATTAGAACCTAAGAAGACTAATGCCTAAGGCCTCAAGCTAAAAGGGGCTTATAGATCGAGGACACAGCTGGAAATTGCTTTGTGATTGGTGTGGATGATTTAGTTATTTCCATTCGATTTGCAGCCCTGCAGCACAGATTCACTAAATGACATCCTGAGTATGTATGTAAAGTATAGATCCAGTACATTGTACAATGTATAGATCAAATACATTGGAGAATGGAGGGAACAGGCTTGGGAGACATTCATGTATAAGAAAGCTCCCATATTCTCCTATGTATAACTTGTAACCTACAATTTTTTGGGAGCTACAGGACTATTTAACAGGTCAGTAAAGAATACGAGATCCATGGCAGTTAGTGCTTTGCTGATTCTCAGTGTTGCCAATTTCTTGCAGCTTTTTTTCAGCTTCTTCACGTCCACATGCATTAAATTGGTGGTTGATTGGCATTTCTCTGGTGGTGACAACAGTGGTCCATGCTTGTGTAAAGTGCTGCTTATAGGCAGGTGATCAGCTGCGATGTGTTCGCTGACCTAAAGCTGACACTGTGCTGCTTCTTCAGTCTGTCAAAAACTTATTTGTCCTCAGTAGAGATGAGCGAATCGAACCAGGCGAACCGGAATTCGAGTCGAATTTCAGGAAATATTCGATTCGCGGCGAAACCGAAATTTTGCCTACTTCGGGTGCGCGAATCGAACATTTCCCGATCAGCCGGCAAAAGTGTCCCTGCAGTGAGCTCCGCTATTTCTGACAGTTCTCTGACAGAAGGAACACATGTTTAGCGGTTGAAACATTGTATCTATTAGTTTACATTTAGGATACAGATGTTTGAACACTGTTCATGTGAAGAAGCTGTGAGAGAACTGTCAGAAATAGAGGAACTCTGCACATACACTTTTTGCCGGCTTGGAATTATTCTTCTTTTCATCCTACTTCTTCTTCTTCTTCATCTTCATCCTCAGAAGAAGAGGATGAGGATGAGAGGATGAAGAAGAAGAAGAAAGTAGGATGAAAAGAAGAATAATTCCAAGCCGGCAAAAAGTGTATGTGCAGAGTTCCTCTATTTCTGACAGTTCTCTCACAGCTTCTTCACATGTACAGCGGTTGAAACATCTGTATCCTAAATGGAAACTAATAGATACAATTAGTAAACTAATTTGTATCTATTAGTTTCCATTTAGGATACAGATGTTTCAACCGCTGTACATGTGAAGAAGCTGTGAGAGAACTGTCAGAAATAGAGGAACTCTGCACATACACTTTTTGCCGGCTTGGAATTATTCTTCTTTTCATCCTACTTCTTCTTCTTCTTCTTCTTCATCCTCATCCTCTTCTTCTGAGGATGAGGATGAAGAAGAAGAAGAAGCAGTAGGATGAAAATAAGAATAATTCCAAGCCGGCAAAAAGTGTATGTGCAGAGTTCCTCTATTCTGCAGATACACTTAGAGGAGCTCTGCACATACACTTTTTGCCTGTTTGGAATTAATCTTATTTTTATCCTACTTCTTCTTCTTCTTCTTCTTCTTTATCCTCATCCTCAGAAGAAGAAGAAGAGGATGAAGAAGAAGAAGAAGAAGTAGGATGAAAATAAGAATAATTGCAAGCCGGCAAAAAGTGTATGTGCAGAGTTCCTCTATTCTGCAGATACACTTAGAGGAGCTCTGCACATACACTTTTTGCCGGCTTGGAATTAATCTTATTTTCATCCTACTTCTTCTTCTTCTTCTTCCTTCTTCTTCATCCTCATCCTCATCCTCAGAAGAAGAAGAAGAGGATGAGGATGAGGATGAAGAAGAAGAAGAAGAAGAAGAGAAGTAGGATGAAAATAAGAATAATTCCAAGCCGGCAAAAAAGTGTATGTGCAGAGCTCCTCTAAGTGTATCTGCAGAGCTCCTCTAAGTGTATCTGCAGAATAGAGGAACTCTGCACATACACTTTTTGCCGGAAACCGCTGTATGGAGGGAATGTCATGGAACTGTCAGAAATAGACTATTAATGACAGTTCTGGGACTGTCCTTCCATACAGCGGTTGAAACATTGTATGTATTTGTTTCCATAAATGGATCCATTTATGGAAACAAATACATACAATGTTTCAACCGCTGTATGGAAGGACAGTCCCAGACTGTCATAAATAGTCTATTTCTGACAGTTCTATTGACATTCCCTCCATACAGCGGTTGAAACAGCTGTATGGAGTGAATGTCCCAGAACTGTCAGAAATAGACTATTTATGACAGTTCTGGGACATTCACTCCATACAGCGGTTGAAACATTGTATCTATTTTTTTCCATAAATGACATTCTGCAGATACACTTAGAGGAGCGCTGCAGATACACTTTTTGCCGGGCTTGGAATTATTCTTATTTTCATCCTACTTCTTCTTTTTCTTCTTATGAGGATGAAGAAGAAGAAGTAGGATGAAAATAAGATTAATTCCAAGCCGGCAAAAAGTGTATCTGCAGCGCTCCTCTAAGTGTATTTGCAGAATGTCATTTATGGAAAAAAATAGATACAATGTTTCAACCGCTGTATGGAAGGACAGTCCCAGAACTGTCATAAATAGTCTATTTCCGACAGTTCTGGGACATTCACTTCATACAGCTGTTTCAACCGCTGTATGGAGGGAATGTCATAGAACTGTCAGAAATAGACTATTAATGACAGTTCTGGGACTGTCCTTCCATACAGCGGTTGAAACATTGTATGTATTTGTTTCCATAAATGGATCCATTTATGGAAACAAATACATACAATGTTTCAACCGCTGTATGGAAGGACAGTCCCAGAACTGTCATTAATAGTCTATTTCTGACAGTTCCATGACATTCCCTCCATACAGCGGTTGAAACAGCTGTATGGAGTGAATGTCCCAGAACTGTCAGAAATAGACTATTTCTGACAGTTCTGGGACAATCACTCCATACAGCTGTTTCAACCGCTGTATGGAGGGAATGTCATGGAACTGTCAGAAATAGACTATTAATGACAGTTCTGGGACTGTCCTTCCATACAGCGGTTGAAACATTGTATGTATTTGTTTCCATAAATGGATCCATTTATGGAAACAAATACATACAATGTTTCAACCGCTGTATGGAAGGACAGTCCCAGAACTGTCATTAATAGTCTATTTCTGACAGTTCTATGACATTCCCTCCATACAGCGGTTGAAACAGCTGTATGGAGTGAATGTCCCAGAACTGTCAGAAATAGACTATTTATGACAGTTCTGGGACATTCACTCCATACAGCGGTTGAAACATTGTATCTATTTTTTTCCATAAATGACATTCTGCAGATACACTTAGAGGAGCGCTGCAGATACACTTTTTGCCGGCTTGGAATTATTCTTATTTACATCCTACTTCTTCTTTTTCTTCTTATGAGGATGAGGATGAAGAAGAAGAAGTAGGATGAAAATAAGATTAATTCCAAGCCGGCAAAAAGTGTATCTGCAGCGCTCCTCTAAGTGTATTTGCAGAATGTCATTTATGGAAAAAAATAGATACAATGTTTCAACCGCTGTATGGAAGGACAGTCCCAGAACTGTCATAAATAGTCTATTTCTGACAGTTCTGGGACATTCACTCCATACAGCTGTTTCAACCGCTGTATGGAGGGAATGTCATAGAACTGTCAGAAATAGACTATTAATGACAGTTCTGGGACTGTCCTTCCATACAGCGGTTGAAACATTGTATGTATTTGTTTCCATAAATGGATCCATTTATGGAAACAAATACATACAAGTTCTGGGACTGTCCTTCCATACAGCGGTTGAAACATTGTATGTATTTGTTTCCATAAATGGATCCATTTATGGAAACAAATACATACAATGTTTCAACCGCTGTATGGAAGGACAGTCCCAGAACTGTCATTAATAGTCTATTTCTGACAGTTCTATGACATTCCCTCCATACAGCGGTTGAAACAGCTGTATGGAGTGAATGTCCCAGAACTGTCGGAAATAGACTATTTATGACAGTTCTGGGACTGTCCTTCCATACAGCGGTTGAAACATTGTATCTATTTTTTTCCATAAAAGACATTCTGCAAATACACTTAGAGGAGCGCTGCAGATACACTTTTTGCCGGCTTGGAATTAATCTTATTTTCATCCTACTTCTTCTTCTTCATCCTCATCCTCATAAGAAGAAAAAGAAGAAGTAGGATGAAAATAAGAATAATTCCAAGCCGGCAAAAAGTGTATCTGCAGCGCTCCTCTAAGTGTATCTGCAGAATGTCATTTATGGAAAAAAATAGATACAATGTTTCAACCGCTGTATGGAGTGAATGTCCCAGAACTGTCAGAAATAGACTATTTCTGACAGTTCTGGGACAATCACTCCATACAGCTGTTTCAACCGCTGTATGGAGGGAATGTCATGGAACTGTCAGAAATAGACTATTAATGACAGTTCTGGGACTGTCCTTCCATACAGCGGTTGAAACATTGTATGTATTTGTTTCCATAAATGGATCCATTTATGGAAACAAATACATACAATGTTTCAACCGCTGTATGGAAGGACAGTCCCAGAACTGTCAGAAATAGTCTATTTCTGACAGTTCTGGGACATTCACTCCATACAGCTGTTTCAACCGCTGTATGGAGGGAATGTCATAGAACTGTCAGAAATAGACTATTAATGACAGTTCTGGGACTGTCCTTCCATAGAGCGGTTGAAACATTGTATCTATTTGTTTCCATAAATGGATCCATTTATGGAAACAAATAGATACAATGTTTCAACCGCTCTATGGAAGGACAGTCCCAGAACTGTCATTAATAGTCTATTTCTGACAGTTCTATGACATTCCCTCCATACAGCGGTTGAAACAGCTGTATGGAGTGAATGTCCCAGAACTGTCAGAAATAGACTATTTATGACAGTTCTGGGACATTCACTCCATACAGCGGTTGAAACATTGTATCTATTTTTTTCCATAAATGACATTCTGCAGATACACTTAGAGGAGCGCTGCAGATACACTTTTTGCCGGCTTGGAATTATTCTTATTTTCATCCTACTTCTTCTTTTTCTTCTTATGAGGATGAGGATGAAGAAGAAGAAGTAGGATGAAAATAAGATTAATTCCAAGCCGGCAAAAAGTGTATCTGCAGCGCTCCTCTAAGTGTATTTGCAGAATGTCATTTATGGAAAAAAATAGATACAATGTTTCAACCGCTGTATGGAAGGACAGTCCCAGAACTGTCATAAATAGTCTATTTCCGACAGTTCTGGGACATTCACTCCATACAGCTGTTTCAACCGCTGTATGGAGGGAATGTCATGGAACTGTCAGAAATAGACTATTAATGACAGTTCTGGGACTGTCCTTCCATACAGCGGTTGAAACATTGTATGTATTTGTTTCCATAAATGGATCCATTTATGGAAACAAATACATACAATGTTTCAACCGCTCTATGGAAGGACAGTCCCAGAACTGTCATTAATAGTCTATTTCTGACAGTTCTATGACATTCCCTCCATACAGCGGTTGAAACAGCTGTATGGAGTGAATGTCCCAGAACTGTCAGAAATAGACTATTTATGACAGTTCTGGGACATTCACTCCATACAGCGGTTGAAACATTGTATCTATTTTTTTCCATAAATGACATTCTGCAGATACACTTAGAGGAGCGCTGCAGATACACTTTTTGCCGGCTTGGAATTATTCTTATTTTCATCCTACTTCTTCTTTTTCTTCTTATGAGGATGAGGATGAAGAAGAAGAAGTAGGATGAAAATAAGATTAATTCCAAGCCGGCAAAAAGTGTATCTGCAGCGCTCCTCTAAGTGTATTTGCAGAATGTCATTTATGGAAAAAAATAGATACAATGTTTCAACCGCTGTATGGAAGGACAGTCCCAGAACTGTCATAAATAGTCTATTTCTGACAGTTCTGGGACATTCACTCCATACAGCTGTTTCAACCGCTGTATGGAGGGAATGTCATAGAACTGTCAGAAATAGACTATTAATGACAGTTCTGGGACTGTCCTTCCATACAGCGGTTGAAACATTGTATCTATTTGTTTCCATAAATGGATCCATTTATGGAAACAAATACATACAATGTTTCAACCGCTGCATGGAAGGACAGTCCCAGAACTGTCATTAATAGTCTATTTCTGACAGTTCCATGACATTCCCTCCATACAGCGGTTGAAACAGCTGTATGGAGTGAATGTCCCAGAACTGTCAGAAATAGACAGAAACTGTCACAGAACTGTCCTTCTTCTCATCCTTCTCCTTCTTCTCATCCTTCTTCTCATCCTTCTTCTCATCCTTCTCCTTCTTCTCATCCTTCTCCTTCTTCTCATCCTTCTCCTTCTCCTTCTTCTCATCCTTCTCCTTCTCCTTCTTCTCATCCTTCTCCTTCTTCTCATCCTTCTCCTTCTCCTTCTTCTCATCCTTCTCCTTCTCCTTCTTCTCATCCTTCTCCTTCTCCTTCTTCTCATCCTTCTCCTTCTCATTCTTCTCATCCTTCTCCTTCTCCTTCTTCTCATCCTTCTCCTTCTCCTTCTTCTCATCCTTCTCCTTCTCCATCTTCTCATCCTTCTCCTTCTTCTCATCCTTCTCCTTCTCCTTCTTCTCATCCTTCTCCTTCTCCATCTTCTCATCCTTCTCCTTTTCCTTCTTCTCATCCTTCTCCTTCTGCTTTTCCTTCTCCTTCTCCTTCTCCTTCTTCTCATCCTTCTCCTTCTTCTCATCCTTCTCCTTCTTCTCATCCTTCTCCTTCTCCTTCTTCTCATCCTTCTCCTTCTTCTCATCCTTCTCCTTCTTCTCATCCTTCTCCTTCTTCTCATCCTTCTCCTTCTCCTCATCCTTCTCCTTCTTCTCATCCTTCTCCTTCTCCTTCTTCTCATCCTTCTCCTTCTCCTTCTTCTCATCCTTCTCCTTCTCCATCTTCTCATCCTTCTCCTTCTCCTTCTTCTCATCCTTCTCCTTCTTCTCATCCTTCTCCTTCTCCTTCTTCTCATCCTTCTCCTTCTTCTCATCCTTCTCCTTCTCCTCATCCTTCTCCTTCTCCTTCTTCTCATCCTTCTCCTTCTCCTTCTTCTCATCCTTCTCTTTCTCCTTCTTCTCATCCTTCTCCTTCTTCTCATCCTTCTCCTTCTCCTTCTCCTTCTCTTTCCTCATCTCCAAGGGCATTTAAATTAAAGGTACAGTGTTCTGCACTAATTTAAAGGCTCTCTGAAGCCTAGAAACCCTTTTTATAAGTCATCTTCGTAGCGAAGAAATTCGCATCGAATCGAATTTCACACTGGAATTCGCCGAATCAGCCGAATCGAATTTTTGAGAAATTCGCTCATCTCTAGTCCTCAGCTATGGGCTCCAGACAGCTATCTTGGGGAGGCCAGCATCTCCTATGATACTGAAATCCCATGAGATTCAGGTGGTCATCTTGGCATTAATAAACTTAAAGCGGAGTTCCACTCAAAAGCTTAAGCACCGCTTATTTGCCTCCTTCCCCCTCCACTGCCATATTTGGCACCTTTTGGTGGGGAGTGGGGAGCAGATACCTGTTTTTGACAGGTACCCACTCCCACGTCCGGCTCAGTTTGCAGTTCAAATACATTGGAGAATAGAGGGAACAGTGGTCCATGCTTGTGTAAAGTGCCGCTTGTATGCAGGTGATCAGCTGCGATGTGTCCGCTGACCTGAAGCTGACACTGTACTGCTTCTTCATTCAAAAACCTATTTGTCCTCAGCTATGGGCTCCAGACAGCCATCTTGGGGAGGCCAGCATCTCCTATAATACTGAAATCCCATGAGATTCAGGTGGTCATCTTGGCACTAAAGAACTTAAAGCGGAGTTCCACTAAAAAGCAGAAGCTCCGCTTGTTTGCCTCCTCCCCCCTCCACTGCCATATTTGGTGCCTTTTGGGGGGGAGTGGGGAGCAGATATCTGTTTTGACAGGTACCCACTCCCACGTCCGTCTCAGTTTGCAGTTCAAATACATTGGAGAATGGAGGAAACAGGATCGGGAGACATTCATGTATAAGAAAATTCCCATATTCTTCTATGCATAACCCGCAAAATACATTTTCATGGAGCTAAAGGACTATTTAACGGGTCAGTAAAGAACATGAAATCCATGGCAGTTAGTACTTTTAATGATTCTCAGTGTTGCCAATTTCTTGCAGCTTCTTTTCAGCTGCTTCACATCCACATGCATTATGCCTGCATGGAATTTCTCTGGTGGTGACAACAGTGGTCCACGCTTGTGTAAAGTGCTGCTTGTATGCAGGTGGTCAGCTGCAATGTGTCCGCTGACCTGAAGCTGACACTGTACTGCTTCTTCAGTCAAAACCTATTTGTCCTCAGCTATGGGCTCCAGACAGCCATCTTGGGGAGGCCAGCATCTCCTATGATACTGAAATCCCATTAGATTCAGGTAGTCATCTTGGCACTAATAAACTTAAAGTGGAGTTCCACTCAAAAGCTTAAGCACCGCTTTTTTGCCTCCTTCCCCCTCCACTACCATATTTGGCACCTTTTGGTGGGGAGTAGGGAGCAGATACCTGTTTTTGACAGGTACCCACTCCCACTTCCAGCTCAGTTTGCAGTTCAAATACATTGGAGAATAGAGGGAACAGTGGTCCATGCTTGTGTAAAGTGCCGCTTATAGGCAGGTGATCAGCTGCAATGTGTCCGCTGACCTGAAGCTGATACTGTGCTGCTTCTTCAGTCTGTCAAAAACCTATTTGTCCTCAGTTATGGGCTCCATACAGCCATCTTGGGGAGGCCAGCATCTCCTATGATACTGAAATCCCATGAGATTCAAGTGGTCATCTTGGCACTAATAAACTTAAAGCGGAGTTCCACTCAAAAGTGTAAGCTCCGCTTATTTGCCTCCTCCTCCCTCCACTGCCATATTTGGCACCTTTTGGTGGGGAGTAGGGGGCAGATACCTGTTTTTGACAGGTACCCACTCCCACGTCCGGCTCAGTTTACAGTTCAAATACATTGGAGAATAGAGAGAACAGTGGTCCATGCTTGTGTAAAGTGCCGCTTGTATGCAGGTGATCAGCTGCGATGTGTCCGCTGACCTGAAGCTGACACTGTACGGCTTCTTCAGTCAAAAACCTATTTGTCCTCAGCTATGGGCTCCAGAAAGCTATCTTGGGGAGGCCAGCATCTCCTATGATACTGAAATCCCATGAGATTCAGGTGGTCATCTTGGCACTAATAAACTTAAAGCGGAGTTCCACTCAAAAGCTTAAGCACCGCTTATTTGCCTCCTCCCCCCTCCACTGCCATATTTGGCACCTTTTGGTGGGGAGTGGTGAGCAGATACCTGTTTTTGACAGGTACCCACTCCCACTTCCGAATCAGTTTGCAGTTCAAATACATTGGAGAATAGAGGGAACAGTGGTCCATGCTTGTGTAAAGTGCCGCTTATAGGCAGGTGATCAGCTGCAATGTGTCCGCTGACCTGAAGCTGATACTGTGCTGCTTCTTCAGTCTGTCAAAAACCTATTTGTCCTCAGTTATGGGCTCCATACAGCCATCTTGGGGAGGCCAGCATCTCCTATGATACTGAAATCCCATGAGATTCAAGTGGTCATCTTGGCACTAATAAACTTAAAGCGGAGTTCCACTCAAAAGTGTAAGCTCCGCTTATTTGCCTCCTCCCCCCTCCACTGCCATATTTGGCACCTTTTGGTGGGGAGTAGGGGGCAGATACCTGTTTTTGACAGGTACCCACTCCCACGTCCGGCTCAGTTTACAGTTCAAATACATTGGAGAATAGAGAGAACAGTGGTCCATGCTTGTGTAAAGTGCCGCTTGTATGCAGGTGATCAGCTGCGATGTGTCCGCTGACCTGAAGCTGACACTGTACTGCTTCTTCAGTCAAAAACCTATTTGTCCTCAGCTATGGGCTCCAGACAGCCATCTTGGGGAGGCCAGCATCTCCTATGATACTGAAATCCCATTAGATTCAGGTAGTCATCTTGGCACTAATAAACTTAAAGTGGAGTTCCACTCAAAAGCTTAAGCACCGCTTTTTTGCCTCCTTCCCCCTCCACTACCATATTTGGCACCTTTTGGTGGGGAGTAGGGAGCAGATACCTGTTTTTGACAGGTACCCACTCCCACTTCCAGCTCAGTTTGCAGTTCAAATACATTGGAGAATAGAGGGAACAGTGGTCCATGCTTGTGTAAAGTGCCGCTTATAGGCAGGTGATCAGCTGCAATGTGTCCGCTGACCTGAAGCTGATACTGTGCTGCTTCTTCAGTCTGTCAAAAACCTATTTGTCCTCAGTTATGGGCTCCATACAGCCATCTTGGGGAGGCCAGCATCTCCTATGATACTGAAATCCCATGAGATTCAAGTGGTCATCTTGGCACTAATAAACTTAAAGCGGAGTTCCACTCAAAAGTGTAAGCTCCGCTTATTTGCCTCCTCCCCCCTCCACTGCCATATTTGGCACCTTTTGGTGGGGAGTAGGGGGCAGATACCTGTTTTTGACAGGTACCCACTCCCACGTCCGGCTCAGTTTACAGTTCAAATACATTGGAGAATAGAGAGAACAGTGGTCCATGCTTGTGTAAAGTGCCGCTTGTATGCAGGTGATCAGCTGCGATGTGTCCGCTGACCTGAAGCTGACACTGTACGGCATCTTCAGTCAAAAACCTATTTGTCCTCAGCTATGGGCTCCAGAAAGCTATCTTGGGGAGGCCAGCATCTCCTATGATACTGAAATCCCATGAGATTCAGGTGGTCATCTTGGCACTAATAAACTTAAAGCGGAGTTCCACTCAAAAGCTTAAGCACCGCTTATTTGCCTCCTCCCCCCTCCACTGCCATATTTGGCACCTTTTGGTGGGGAGTGGTGAGCAGATACCTGTTTTTGACAGGTACCCACTCCCACTTCCGAATCAGTTTGCAGTTCAAATACATTGGAGAATAGAGGGAACAGTGGTCCATGCTTGTGTAAAGTGCCGCTTATAGGCAGGTGATCAGCTGCAATGTGTCCGCTGACCTGAAGCTGATACTGTGCTGCTTCTTCAGTCTGTCAAAAACCTATTTGTCCTCAGTTATGGGCTCCATACAGCCATCTTGGGGAGGCCAGCATCTCCTATGATACTGAAATCCCATGAGATTCAAGTGGTCATCTTGGCACTAATAAACTTAAAGCGGAGTTCCACTCAAAAGTGTAAGCTCCGCTTATTTGCCTCCTCCCCCCTCCACTGCCATATTTGGCACCTTTTGGTGGGGAGTAGGGGGCAGATACCTGTTTTTGACAGGTACCCACTCCCACGTCCGGCTCAGTTTACAGTTCAAATACATTGGAGAATAGAGAGAACAGTGGTCCATGCTTGTGTAAAGTGCCGCTTGTATGCAGGTGATCAGCTGCGATGTGTCCGCTGACCTGAAGCTGACACTGTACTGCTTCTTCAGTCAAAAACCTATTTGTCCTCAGCTATGGGCTCCAGACAGCTATCTTGGGGAGGCCAGCATCTCCTATGATACTGAAATCCCATGAGATTCAGGTGGTCATCTTGGCACTAATAAACTTAAAGCTGAGTTCCACTCAAAAGCTTAAGCACCGCTTATTTGCCTCCTCCCCCCTCCACTACCATATTTGGCACCTTTTGGTGGGGGAGTAGATACCTGTTTTTGACAGGTACCCGCTCCCACTTCCGGCTCACTTTGCCGCGGCTGCTGACTTTTAATAAACACAAAAACAGCTGGAACTTCTCTTTAAATAGCAGATTTTGCATCATTGAGTACCACAGTGTAACAGTAGGTGGGCATAGAACCCTGAAAGGATAGGTTTCCTTCAACATAATAACACCCAAATAAAATTAAAAATGTGCATTTTTTGAAAGTTTACATTGAAGCCTGCAGAGCATTGCAACCAAGATCAGTATATTATGGATGCAATGGACAGGCTGCTGCAGACTCTTCCCCCAACCATAGGTCTGTATAAAGGTGTCAATCTTCTGTTATGGGGTTAGAGGAGTAATCAGTGGACTAGCCAATCAGTGATGTCACTTGTCCCAGCCCTCTATGACTCCCTGTCTGACAAATGACTGCTCCAGAGTAAAGCAAGCCCGCTATTCAGGTAGGTGTGTGTGTGGGGGGGGGGTGTTTAAGGGTGTCTCAAGCATATTTCAACCCTAAGGCCTGGTTCAAACGTATGAGTTTTTTGCAGAAACGCACTACAGTCCATTTAACCACTTGCCCTCCTGAACATTTACCCCCCTGCCTGACCAGCCATTTTTTGCGATACGGCGCTGTGTTACTTTAACCACTTCCTGTCCGGACACTTTTACTCCCTTCCTGTCCAGGGCAATTTTCAGCTTTCAGTGCTATCACACTTTGAATGACAATTGCGCGGTCATGCAATACTGTAGCCATATGAATTTTTTACCTTTTTTTGAGACAGATAAAGCTTTATTTTGGTGGTATTTATTCACTGCTGGGATTTTTATTTTTTTTGCTATGTAAATGAAAAAGTCAAAAAATTTTGAAAAAAAGTGTTTTTTTTTTATAAAATTTTGCAAATAAATAATATTTCATCATAAATCTTGGACAAAATTTATTCCGTTATTTTTTTAGTAAAAAAAAAAAAATCCAAATTAGTCTATAACCAAAAATTATTATTTTTAAACATTTTTTTTTACAATTTTATTTTATTTTTTTATATTATTAATTTTTATTTTTATTTTTTTTCCATACTGTCACCCTAGCAGTACAGTGTCACCATGGTGACACTGTACTACTTGTGGGGAGTGATGAAGATTTTTTTTTTTTTTTTTTACACTGATTGCTTTTACACCCATATAGGATGTAAAAGCAATCATTTCTCTTTCTCTCTGTCTGCATTCTTGCAGTCATTGAGAATTACTGAGTGAGCTGTGATTGGTCACAGCTTGTCACATGGTACAAGGCTGTTGTGAATAGCCTTGTACCATGTGACCTCTGTGATCATTCACAGATTTCACACGTAGTAAGCAATGATGTCACAAGTGACATCTTGCTTACTACTTTGCATGTGATCACTGATTGGCCAATCAGTGATCACATGATCAGGACCTCGTACAGAGGTCCCGTCTGACGATCGGTGTTTCGGACACAGTGGGCACCGGATCGCGGTGCTGCGCGCTCCCAGGGAGCGCACACAGCTAGAAAAGGCGTGTGCCGTTTATGAACGGCAACCCGCCCCTGGACTGCCACTGCCCTGCCGTTTATAAACAGCAGGCGGACGGCAAGTGGTTAACTGATAATTGCGCGGTCATGCAATGCTGCACCCAAATGAAATTGATGTCCTTTGTTTCTCACAGATAGAGCTTTCTTTTGGTGGCATTTCATCACCTCTGGGGAAAGCAAAGGGTTAACAGTGTGCTGTGTGTGCTGTGTGTGTTTTACTAGGGAAACATGCTGCTTTGTATCGCTCTGCTGTGCAGAGCGATACAAAGCAGCATGTCCATGCTAACAGGAGAGGGATCTGTGTTGTTTACACACAGATCTCTCATCTCTCGGCCCTGGCGACAATCGTCGAGTCCCAGCCGGGAATTGCTGGCCGGGACTCGGTGATTGACATATCCAGTAGCCAATAGTGGCACAAGGAGGGCGGTGCACGCGTGTGCCCCCTACCCGAAAATTCACAATCACGTACAGTATATATACCTGATGTTGTGTAGCAGAGCCAACCCTGTAGCAGTATATCTGCTATGGGGCGGCTCTTAAGTGGTTAACATGGTTTTTTAAGGGACACTTTTACGTCTATGCTTTTTTCAGCCGCTGCATTTTTGGAAAGGGGATTTTTTTAAACACAACACGATGCATTTTTGGCTGCGTAGACTTCAATGGACACGCGGTAGAAATGCATGTAATGAGTTTTTGATGCTTTTTTGCAAATAGGAAAGTATTGACTTTGAATGGGTGCTACTTTGATGGAACTTTGAATGGGTGCGACTTTTATGCAACTTTTTTTTGCTAATAGGAAAGTATGATAGCTCTGCTCCTGTAGTGTGACTTTGATGCGACTTTGATGGGGCTTTACACTCTCTGCCACTCAAGTAAAATCAAAGTCAGATCTAGGTTGCACCTATCCAAAAGTCGCATCCAAATCCATGTGGCACCTATCCAAAGTCATCAAAGTCATACCCATCCAAAGTCGCATCAAAGTCGCATCCAAGTTGCACCAATTTAAAGTCGCATTTTAGTTGCATTCAATTCACACCCATCCAAATTTGCATCAAAGTCTCACCTATCCAAAGTCGCATCCATGTTGCACCCATTTCAAGTCACATCAAAGTTGCATAAAAGTCAATGCTTTACTATTGGGAAAAAACACAAAACACGTGTGCAAAATCGCAAACACTGCAAAACACTCCAAAACACTCCAGATCCACAGTGATTTTTTTGGGGTTTTTTGACAGGCTGCAAAACAGCTTTATGTTGCCTCCTCACTGCCTGTTGTACCCCCTGAATTCCACACCACCACGGTGCAACCAGGGGTGTATTTACCACAAGGCAAACAAGGCATTTGCCTAGGGCGGCATTTTTCAGGGGGGGCAGCACTACCCCTTGAAGAAGGGACGGAAGGGACACACGCGGCATGGGGACCTGGTGGGTTCTGAGAGAGGCTGTGGGTTTCATGACGGTGTATGCACAGCCTGATTCTTGTTCCTGGGGATGTCCAGAGCTGTGAAGGTGAATGTCTTTCTCTCTCTCGCCATGGGGGATGGTGGCTGATGTATGGGGGGCAGTGGTAGTGGAAGGCTCAGGTGGAAGGCAGGGGTGTTCTTGTAAATTTCAGGCTCTTTTTGTGGGGGGGGGGGCGCCAATTTTTGTGTTGCCTAGGGCAGCACAAAACCTAAATACACCACTGGGTGCAACCATGGGGTAACTGCAATGCGGCCTCATTCACTTAATTGGGTCATGTTTGGTGGGTGTTACTGCCTCCAAGACATGACAGAGGGAATTATTTTTGCTGCGTCGCAATAGAAAGCATCGTAATGAAGGCATGTGTACATACATCCTGTATGGTGGCCTTTGCGGCCTTGGGAAAGGAGGGGATGGAAAAAACATGCCCCAGCCACCTGTTTTTTCTGTCCCCAACCACTTGTGCAAATTAGGTCTTTATATAGGTGTAACATGAAACATGTCCAATCGCAATATTCCCAACGCACACGTTCCTAAAATGGCTGTTCAGTATTGATGGGCGCTGCAGTGACCACAGGCTGGGAACCATAGACACTCAATGTGAAGAAATGTCACCAGCACACAAGGGATTCTTCACTCGGGTCCAAAGCTTCATTTCACAGTCACATGGGCCCCTTCATCACTTGCCAGATGAAGGGGCCCTGTGTGGCTCCAAAGCCTTTGTATGTACCAAGCAGGGGTGGACTGACCATTTGGAAACTCGGGCACTGCCCGAGGGCCCGGGGTCAGTAGGGGGCCCCATGAGATGCCCCTGGTACCTTTTCCATAGGCTTTTTTTAGTTGGAGCAAGGACACAGGGGCCCCATGATCCCCTATTGCCCGGGGGCCTCATGAGCTGTCAATCTGCCCCTGGTACCAAGTGAGCATGAAATAAAGCTTTGGACCCGTTTGAGGAATCCCCAGTGTGCTGGCGACATTTCTTCACTTTGAGCAACATGAAACATGATCACAAAGGTGACCAAGCTCCATGGGAAGGCCAAAACGCGTCAGTGGAGGGTAGTCTATTGGTGTGTCTATGCTATGTCCATGCTCAGCTATAAATAAAGCTTTTTAAAGGTGACGTCATCGCGCAACTGTCCTTTTCTACAAACACAAGCCAGGCATGACAGAGTCTTTGTGACCTGCAAATAGACCAATCATAAATCCTATTTGATCAGGTGTCTCTACAGCAAACTGAATTCTGATTGGTTACTGTCAGTTTCTATATTTTCTTCCGAATGCATTACCTTTCCTATAGCAAGGACCGTACAGAATATATATATATCATTTTCTTTTCTTTTCCTTATTCTAAATCCTGCTGACGAGACGTCGGTGTATATTTAGTTGCAGTTAAATATAGGCTGTCTTGAAATGATGTCTAAAAATCATCTTTACCTTAAACCAGGAAAAAAACTACGAAGAGAATGAAGGAACCGTGAAAACTGACAAGAGCCATTGTTAGCGTAGGAGCCGAAATGGAGGGAAAGCGAGTGACCCCAAAATAAAGCTGAGGTGACACGTTTGGCCCCCAGAGAGGAGCAGAGACGTGCGCATGTGGCGGAATGCAAAGTTCACGTTCCCTCTGAGGAAAACGCCGGGAATTGTGAGGAAAATTCGATATTGTTTTACCTCAGAATACATCCTATTGTTAAAAAGGCCAAGTTTTATGTCTGGTTTTCTTTCGGCCTTCAAACCTTTGTGGGAATATACGTATGCGAAGTAAACATTGAATTTCGCACAGATTGGGGCCTTGGAAGGGAAAGGGTTACTAAGGGTACCATAGTTTTAATCATCACATTTTGATTGTTCTTGCTTAGCCACCTCCAGTCCGGACACTTTCACCCCCTTCCTGATCAGGCCATCTTTCAGCTTTCAGCGTTGAATGCTAATTGCGCGGTCATGCAACACTGAACCCATATGAAATGTTTTATCATTTTTTTTCACACAAACGGACCTTTGTTTTGGTGGTATTTGATCACCATTGGGGTTTTAATTTTTTGCAAAATAAATGAAAAAAATACAGAAAATTTTGAAAAAAAAATTTTTTATGCTTAGTCTTTGTTATACAATTTTGCAAATAAATAATATTTCTTCATGTCTTTAGGCCAAAATGTATTCTGACACATTTCCTTGGTAAAAAAATAACCCAAATGAGGTATAGGGTTGATTAGGATGCTGGCATGGGGTATGGTGGTGATCAGGACGCTGGTATGGAGCATGGCTGTGATCAGAATGTTTGTATGGTATTTGGGGTGATCAGAACACTGGTATGGGCTATGCCGGTGATCAGTATGTTGGTATGGAGTATGGAGGTGGTCAAGATGCTGGTATAGCATATTGGGTTATCAGAACACTGGTATGGGCTATGGTGGTGATCATGATGCTGGTATGGGCTATGGTGGTGACCATGATGCTGGTATGGGCTATGGTGGTGATCATGATGCTGGTATGGGCTATGGTGGTGATCATGATGCTGGTATGGGCTATGGTGGTGATCATGATGCTGGTATGGGCTATGGAGGTGATCATGATGTTTGTTATGGTCTATGACGGTGATCATGGTGCTGATATGGGGTATGGCAGTGATCAGGACGCTGATATGGCATATGGGGTGATAAGAACACTGGTATTGGCTATAGCAGTGATCAGTATGCTGGTATGGCGTATGGCGATAATCAGGATGCTGTTATGGCATATGGGGTGATCAGAACACTGGTATGGGTTATGGCGGTGATCATGATGCTAGTATGGGCTGTGATGGTAATCATGATGCTGGTATGGGCTGTGGTGGTGATCAGGATGCTGGTATGGTCTATGGCGGTGATCATGATGCTGGTATGGGCTGTGATGGTGATCATGATGCTGGTATGGGTTATGGCGGTGATCATGATGCTGGTATGGGCTGTGGTGGTGATCATGATGCTGGTATGGGCTGTGGTGGTGATCAGGATGCTGGTATGGTGTATGGCAGTGATCAGGATGCTGGTATGGCATATGGGGTGATCAGAACACTATATGGACTATGGCGGTGATCATGATGCTAGTATGGTGTATGCCAGGAATCAGGGCACTGGTATGGTGTATGGTGGTTATCAGGATTCTGGTATGGCATATGGGGTGATCAGAACACTGGTATGGACTATGGTGGTGATCAGGATGCTGGTATGGTTTATAGCATTGATCAGGGCATTGGTATGATGTATGGCGCACTGGTATGGCGTATGGCGGTTATCAGGACACTGTTATGGCATATGGCGGTAATCATGGTGCTGGTATGGGGTATTGTGGAGATCAGGATGCTGATATGGCAGTGATTAGGACATTAGTATGGTGTATGGCAGTGTTTTTGTGAGCATTGGGACAGGTGACAGGGTGGCTGGCTGGCTGTTTAATTTATTATGATTACACCGGGGCAGTGATCAGGGACACTGGGGCTGCCTGGCAGTCTGTGTGAGCCACGCAGGAGGCTCCAATGCAGGCTGACGTACAGGTATGTTAGCCCACATTGGTGCTTCTTCCCATTTGCCGTCTATAGGCAATGGGCAGATGGGAAGCAGTTAAAGGGCTTGTTTAGACTTGCAGTTAAGGGTTGTTAAAGCATGCAGTTGAACCCCCCAAACACCCCTTTAAGTATATGTACCCCCTAATGGGATGGCATTTATTTTGCTACAGTACTAAGTAGGAAGGCAGGTGTAGTTTAGCCTCCCTGCAAGGGTGGCACTCTCAGGTGGCTTCCACTGACACCAAAGATGTGGTACTATTCCTCCAACTGATACCAATGATGAGGAACTATACCTCTCACTGACACCAATGATGAGGCACTAATTTTCCACTGACACCAAAAGTGGGACATTGTTCTTCTCATTGACACCACCGATGGAGCACTATTTTCTCCACTGAAATAATTTTCTCCTCCCACTGGCTACAGTCCTGGCCCCCCTAAAATCTATAGGGCAGTAAACTGGCCCTTTGTTTACAAAGTTTGGAGACCTCGTTCTGTAATGATGGTTGCATGGCATTTCTCAAGGTATGTTTCCTGATAGTGACAACAGTGGACCATTCCTGTGTAATCAGTGTCACTACAGACTGCTGGAAATGCACGTGACAGTCTGGCAATGCAGGAGAACAACTGGAAGACAGGCATGGTGTTGTCACTCCGTAACAGCAAGTGCTTGTACAAGGACCTTCTTCGCAGGATCACCAGGTATTATTTTTATTAAAAGCTGCAAATTTAAAAATATATAAAAGGACTTTTAAAATACATTAATATGGAAAAGATTATATTAGTGATTCGGTTTAGATCTACTTTTAAGTAAACCTTTCCATTCCCTAGGAATGTAAACAAAGTGAAACCTTCATTAACAGCTCCAGCAGTGCACCTGTTTCAAACACAGTCCCTTCTTTCTCTAAACCACGCAGCCTAAACAGATTAAATAACATTGTTACTGATATGTAAATTTTGACTTTTTATTGAACATCAAGCAAAGCCCTGTTCTCCATATCTAACCATCCCTCCTGGCTGTGGATGTACACTGATCAGCCATAACTTTTAATCACCCACCTAATATTGAGTAGGATTTGCTGCCAACCCCGCCCTGACCCATCAAGACATGGACACCACTAGACCTCTGAAGGTATGCTGTGGTATCTGGCAGCAAGCTTTACGTAGCAGATTCGTTAACTTCTATGAGGTGGGGCCTCCATGGATTGGACTTGTTTTTTCCAGCACATTCCACAGATGCTCGAGTGGATTCAGACCAGGAGTATCTGGAGAAGGTATCACCTCAAGCTGGTTGTCTTGTTCCTCAAACCATTCTTGAACCGTTTTTGCAGTGTGGGTGCATCATCCTGCTGAAAGAGGCCACTGCCATCAGATACGACTATTTCCATGAAAGGGCATACTTGGTTAGTAACAATGTTTAGGTAGGTGGTACACAGTGCTTTTATTTCAGTGGGAACATGGGGGAACGCAGTCTTGGCACCTTCAGTTCTGAATGTGCGTAATGGCAAGGGCTGCTGGGACATGCTGGAGGGTCTATTGATGCTGGCAGCTGGGGAATCTATTGTCACTGGTAGAGATCTATTTTTGTGTAAGGGTCTATTGTTGCTGAGGAGGTCTTTTGTTGCTGGGGGGTCAATTGTTTCTGGGAAGGATCTAATGTTGAGGAAGAGGGATCTAATGTTGAGGAAGAGGGATCTAATGTTGAGGGAGAGGTCTATTGTTGCTGGCTGTTGGAGGGTCTATTGATGCTGGTTGCTGAGAGATCTGTTGTTGCTGCTAAGGTGGATATTTAGTTTCTGGGGTATCATTTTGTTGTGGGGGCCCCATTGTGGCAGGGTGGGGGGTCTATTGTTGTGTATGGGATCTATTGTTGTTGAGGGGTCTATTGTTTCTGGGGTGGGGTTTATTGTTATGTGGAGTCTATTGTTGCTGAGGGGGATCTATTGCTAATGGGGGTTTATTGTTGCTGGAGTGAGGTCTATTAATGCCAAGGGAGACTATTGTTGCTGGAGTGGGTCCATTGTTGCTGGGGGAGGGGGGGGGTCTATTTTAGTGCTTTTCTTGTTAGCATTAACAAATTCCATAGAAATTATTTAGCACCAGAAAATGATACTTGGTATCATTTTGTGTATTTTCCAAAAGGGACAGTATTGAGTGGTGGGCAGGGGCGGACTGCCAACTCATGGGGCCCCCGGGCAATAGGGGATTATGGGGCCCCTGTGTCCTTTCCCACACTCAAAGCACACCCAAAATAGCCTATAAAAGGTACCAGGGGCATTTCATGGGGCCCCTTACTGACCCCGGGCCCTCGGGCAGTGCCGAAGAGCTCAAACGGTCAGTCCGCCCCTGGTGGTGCGTAGGGAGTGGAAGTAGGAGATGGTGCTCAGAGGTGGGTAGGGGGTGGAGACAAGGGGTGACTCAGAAGGGGGGAGTTCCTACACCTATTCTCTGGGAAAAAAAGACCTGGTGGTGCATGTCAAGTAACATCTACATACATGAATGGCAGGACACAAGGTTTCCCAGTAGAACATTACTCAAAGCATCACACTGCTTCTTCCGGCTTGCCTTCTTCCTGTATGCATCCTGGTGCCATCTGTTCCCCAGGTAAGTGACACAAGCGCATTGGGACATCCACATGATGTAAAAGAAAGCGTGATTCATCAAACCAGGCCAACTTCTTCCATTGCTCTGTGGTCCAGTTCTGATGCCCACATGTCCATTATAGGCACTTTTGTCTGTGGACAAGGGTCAGCATGGGCACCCTGACATATCTGTAACTACACAGCCCCATACACAAGAAACTATGACGCCCAAT
The DNA here is from genome assembly GCF_062004578.1 of Staurois parvus. NCBI lineage: Eukaryota > Metazoa > Chordata > Amphibia > Anura > Ranidae > Staurois > Staurois parvus. The sequence continues at coordinate 11,746,235 of NW_028318294.1, read as the reverse complement.
TTTTTTTGCTCTCAACACATCAACTTCAGAGACAACGTGTTTACTTGTTGTTTAATATTTCCCACTGACATTCAGATGCCATTGTAAGGAGTTAATCAATGTTAAGATAGCCATAGATGGTTCAAATCCCTGCTGAATCTGCCGAGATTTGAAGCATGCATGGGCAGGCTGAGCTGATTGGGCCCAAGCAGGGGCGGACTGACCATTTGGAAACTCGGGCACTGCCCAAGGGCCCAGGGTCAGTAGGGGGCCCCATGAGATGCCCCTGGTACCTTTTTCATGGGCTTTTTTGAGTTTGGGCAAGGACACAGGGGCCCCATGATCCCCTATTGTCTGGGGGCCCCATGAGTTGTCAGTCTGCCCCTGAACAATAGGGGATCATGGGGCCCCTGTGTCCTTGCCCAAACTCAAAAAAGCCTATGAAAAAGGTACCAGGGGCATCTCATGGGGCTCCCTACTGACCCTGGGCCCTTGGGCAGTGATGATTGACCCATCAATCAATTTGGGTAAATCCAGCATGTTGGATTTTGCATAAATTTATTGTCTATGGCTTTATTCACTGTGTGTTCTCCCGGCAGGGGAGGTCCCCCGCGCCTGCAGAACGCAATAGCTCTACGTGAGGAATTCCCCCATCTTCAATGACTGTGGAAAGAAAATCCGCACCATCCATGGCTGGCTTTAGTCTCTTTACCTGTCAGTGGTCATAAAGTTATGGTTGATCAGTGCACACCCACTTCAGCTCCGGAATGTTACCCCCTTCATGACCAGGCCATTTTTTATTTAGTAATGTGATAATTTGACTGATAATTGGTAACTGGTACCAATTGCACAGTCATGCAACACTGTACCCAAAGGAAATTTATATCATTTATTTCACACAAATAGTGGTTTCTTTTGATTGTATTTGATAAACACTGGGTTTTTATTTTTTTGCGATATAAATGAAAATAGCCCAAAAATTTTGAAAAAGCAAACAAATTATATTTTCTACTTTCTGCTATAAAACATATCTAATAAAAAGAAAGTAACATCAAATTTCTTTATTAAATGTGGCCAAAATTCTGCTACATGTTTTTGTTAAAAAAAATCCCAGTAAGTGTATACTGATTGGTTTGCATGGAAATTATAGCATCTGCATCAGTTGGTCAGTTCCCCCCAGTGTCAGTTAGTGTCAGGTCGCTCGCCACACTATCGGAGTCGCATTATAAGTCACTGATCACCAACATTAGTAGTATAAAAATACAGGAATATAGATACTGGAAATTTTTTATACTACTAATGGTGGTGATCAGTGACTTATAATGCGATTTGCGATAGTGCGGCGAGCAGTCTGACACTAACTGACGCTGGGGGGAACTGACTAACTGCTACTGTCATCACCAGTGACACTAATACAGTTATAATACTATACACTTTACTAATGACACTGGCGGGGAAGGGGTTAACATCTTGGCCGATTAGGGGTTAAGTGTGTGCCTAACTATGTGTAATGCGTGCTGATTTTACTAACAGATCTCTTTGTTTCTTATTCTTGCTGTGCAGGAATAGGAAACAGAGAGATTGGTCCCTTTGTACAGAGCCCTGTGTTGATTGTCAACATAGAGCTCTGAACTGTGATTGGACACAGCCGATCAGCAGGAATCGTTGGCTGGGACTTGCTGACAGATATAATATAATCACAGTGGGTGTCAGTGGGGGTGGGGGGCGCACCCTAAACACTGAAGCAGGCAGTGGCGTACCAGTACATTGCAGGGGCGAACTGACCATATGGAAACTTGGGCACTGCCCGAGGGCCTGGGGTCAGTAGGGGGCCCCATGAGATGCCCCTGGTACCTTTTTCATAAGCTTTTTTGAGTTTGGACAAGGACACAGGGGCCCCATGATCCCCTTTTGCCCGGGGGCCCCATGAGTTGTCAGTCCGCCCCTGGTACATTGCTATGCCTGCATGGACCGCCAGTCTGCAGTCTATTGCGGGGAGTCGATCCTTAAGTGGATACAGAAGACACATAACCGTCCCAGGAAAACTCATTGTAGCACTTCCGCCTGGCAGTACTAGGGTCGTCGGTTCGAATCCCAACCACGGCACCACCTGCCTGGAGTTTGCATGTTCTCCCTGTGCCTGCGTGGGTTTCCTCTGGGTACTCCAGTTTCCTCCCACACTCCAAAGACATGCTGGTAGGTTAATTGGATCCTGTCTAAATTGGCCTTACTGTGTGTATGTATAAATGTGAGTTAGGGACCTTAGATTGTATGCCCCTTGGGGGTTAGGGACTGATGTGAATGTACAATATATATGTAAAGCGCTGTGTAAATTGATGGCTCTATATAAGTACCTGAAATAAATAAATAAATTGATTGTGATTGACAACCTGTCCTTATATCCTCTGTGCTGTATGACATACACGATGGTGGTGCCCAATGGCGGAGTAACGGGGTCTCTGGGACAGACTGGAGCAGTTTTTCTTCACTTATATTGTGCCATTGAGTTGTTCATAACCCGAATGGTTCATATTCAGCAGAAGTTTCTGCAACCATTGGCAAAGAATAGGGTTGCTTTAACCACATGTTGACCACACTATAGCCGAATGACGGTTACAACAAGGTCGTCCAGTTCTGGGAGGGTGTCCCATGATGTCTTTCTAGAACACGCACCTGGCGCTCTCTATGATCGCTGTGTCCTGTGAACACAGCTGATCATGTTACACGGTTAAGGGCCAATCACAGGATCCTTTCACCATGTCATCAGCTGTGTTCAATCGCAGCTGATCCCCAATTAAATACACTTGCCGGTTATCGGCAGTACTGTCACAGTGTGAGGAATGTACTGCCGATAACAGGAAACTGTAAAAAAAAGACATCTGCACTGATAGTGCCCTAGTTATCAGTGCAGCCCCAAAAGTGCCCAACAGTGCTGCCCAGAAGTGCTGCCAATCTGTGCCTTTAGTGCTGCCAATCTGTGCCCATTTGTGCTGCCAGTCAGGGCTACCAGTTAGTGCCGTCAGTCAGTGCCGCCAGTCAGTACCGCCAGTCAGTGCTGCCTGTCAGTGCTGCCTATTAGTGCCCATCAGTGCCACATATCAGTGCAATGTCATCAGTGCCTCCTCATCAATACCCACCAGTGCTGCCTCATCAGTGCCCATCAGTGCAGCCTCATCAACGCACATCAGTGAAGGAGAAAAATTGCCTGCAAAATTTTAAATAGAAACAAAGAAAAGGTTTTTTTTCCAACATTTTTGGTCTTTTTTTAGTTTTTTTAAGCAAAAAATAAAACCAAAAGAAAGCTCTATTTGTGTGAAACAAATGATAAAAATTTCATATGGGTACAGTGTAGCATGACCGCACAATTGTCATTCAGGTTCGATTCACACTATAGAAACGCAGGCCAGATGCGTTTCAGATGCGTGTCTGTATGCACGTATTTTGGTGCATTTTTGATGCATGCATGTGTGTTTTTTTATGGATTCCAGTTCATTTTTCCTCTCTCTTTTTCTTCAGTTGAAAAAGAGACATGTGCATTCCAGTGCATTTTGATGTGTTCCAGTGCATTCCGGTGCATTTTTGATGCATTTTACCACGTTCCAGTTCAGTTCTCTGCAGAAAAAATGCAGCATGTTGTACTCTTTTCTTCTACAACCGGAATGCACTGGAACTGCAAGCACTGGTGTGAACTATGACATTGACAACCATATAACTTTCTTTCTGTGTGTTTCGCATGCAGAAAAAAAGCAACTGAAATGCATGTAGTATGAACTGGCCCCCAAAGTGCGACAGCGCTGAAAGCTGAAAATTGGCTTGGACAAGAAGGGGGTAAAAGTGCCCGGTAGGCAAGTGGTTAAGCTGGGAATATATGGATCTCTTTATATGGGTCGAGCCATCCAGACCTCCAATTTGCAGCAAGTCTGTAAACAAAAGCAGCCGCCTCATCCAGGAACACGGAGAGTTGTCTGTGCTTTGCCTTCCTGATGCAGCTGGCAGAGGTTGGTAAATATCTCCATTCATGTCAATGGCTGCGCCAAAGATTAATCTTGGAATGATTACTCTGCATCAGGAAATCCACACAAGCCTTCTCAGCTCAAGACAGTAACTAAAACAGAGGCTTGTGTCCCCACATCATCTAGCCTGAAGAGCTGACAGTCCGTCGCAGATATTAATCGACCATAATGTTATTTCAAGGTACCTTGTGTTTATTTATACATCACCATCCAATTCCACAGCGATCGATAGGGTATATAGGATAGGGTATATAGGGCAGGGTATATAGGATAGGGTATATGGGGTAGGGTATATAGGGCAGGGTATATAGGATAGGATACATAGGGAAGGGTATATAGGGCAGGGTATATAGGATAGGGTATATAGGGCAGGGTATATGGGATATGGGGTAGGGTATATAGGGAAGGGTATATAGGATAGGATACATAGGGAAGGGTATATAGGATAGGGTATATAGGGAAGGGTATATAGGATAGGGTATATAGGGTAGGGTATATAGGATAGGATACATAGGATAGGGTACATAGGGAAGGATATATAGGATAGGGTATATAGGACAGGGTATAAGGAGTAGGGTATATAGGGAAGAGTATATAGGCTAGGGTATATAGGGCAGGATATATAGGCTAGGGTATATAGGGTAAGGTATATAGAATAGGGTATATAGGGTAGCCACTAGGGTATATAGGGTAGGGTATATAGGATAGGGTAGGGTATATAGGGTAAGGTATATAGAATAGGGTATATAGGGTAGCCGCTAGGGTATATAGGGTAGGGTATAGAGTATAGGGTATATAGGGTAGGGTATATAGGATAGGGTAGGGTATGGTATATAGGATAGGGTATATAGGGTAGGGTATATAGGATAGGGTAGGGTATATAGGATAGGGTATATAGGATAGGGTAGGGTATATAAGATAGGGTATATAGGGTAGGGTATAGAGGATAGGGTAGGGTATATAGCGTAGGGTATATAGGATAGGGTATATAGGGTAGGGTATAGAGCAGTAATGGCGAACCTTTTTGAGCCTGAGTGCCCAAAACTGCAACCAAAAACCAACTTTTTTATTTCAAAGTGCCAACACTGCAATTAACCACTTGCCTACCGGGCACTTCTACCCCCTTCCTGCCCAGCCCAATTTTCAGCTTTCAGTGCTGTTGCACTTGACAAGGACAATTGTGCGGTCATGCAACACTCATTTTTTCACACAAATAGAGCTTTTTTTTGGTGGTATATAGTCTCCCTGACGGTATTCCCGAGTGTAGCTTGGGGTAAGGTTTCAGTACCAAAAGCGGTAACCCCGAGCTACACTCGGGCTTACCATGCGGCGCTGCTCCAGCATCTGTTCTTCACTTACCTTGTCCTGCGCTCCCGTGATGTCCCTCTTTCAGTGTCCCCTGTAATGTACTCCGGCGGATGCTGGCATCTGTCATCTGGGTTCCGTCCCCCTGCGAGCGTCGGGACGTACGGGGACGGAACTGGCGGGAAATTTGAAAATGACATAAAGTGACATTCACTAACTACACTAAAATCACACAGTATAACATTACTGTATCAAACCATTTCAGATACATTTTGTCCCGAGTGCTTTGTCCTGTGCCCTGCCTGCATTTTTACTGTTCTTATTGCCTGGAAACTGAGAAACGTCCATGGCGTCCAAAAAGCGTCCCTTTAGGTCAAAAGCGGTTTTAGACCAGCTAGAGAACAGCGATAGTAAATCAGAACCACTTGTAGAATTCAGTGATAATGATTCATGGGGAAATTCGTCATCAGACACTGAAAACAATTTTCGACTTTGCTCAGTGATGTGCAAACTTAGCGCTATATTTCAAATTTCAGTGTTTTTGGTTTGATTATATTATTGAATTAAATTTATTATTATATTATTTTTTATGATTATTTATTAAATTATAACTTATGATTTCGTGTTTCAAATTTTAACATACCCGTTATGTTTACTAGACTCTTGTTCGGACAGGTTTCAGTGAGTTATTCCTAAAAATTACAGGCCTACAATTAAAAAAAAAACATATTTCCATGCAAAAAAATGTACCGCTTTCAGCACAGAAATACAGACATAATCAGACCGCTAGGGAGGTTAATCACCACTGGGTGTTTTATTTTTTGCACTATAAATGAAAAAAGAGCAAAAAATTTAAAACATAAAAGGTTTTCTTTGCTTCTATTATAAAATGTCGCAAACAGGTAATCTTTCTTCTTTGATGTGTGTTGGTGAGGCTGCAATAATGGGCAGCACTGATGGGCATTGATGAGGCAGCACAGATAGGTAGCAATGATGAGGCGGCACTGGTGGGCATTGATGAGGCGCTGATATGCAGCAATGATGGGCACTGATAAGCGGCACTGACTGATAGCACCAACTGGAGGCACTGACAGACGGCACTGACCGGCGGCACTGCTGGGCAGCACTGACGGGTGGCACTGCTGGGCACTGATGGGTGACACTGCAAGCAGTTAATCTCACCTCTGGCAGTGTCGGTGTGGCTTCCAACCCAGCAGCTCATTCCCATCCACGCTGAACACATCGCCCCTGGCCCCGGAGCAGTGTGGGAGCCTCTTCCTCTCTTCCACGCCCATCCCCAGCTACATCACCCCTGGTGCCAGATCCGCATAGGAGCCGTTTCCTCTCGTCCACACCCACCCTGGCCCCAGAGACATGTGGGAGATGTAGTTTGATGGGGGTCCAGTGTGGACAAGATCTGGATGGCCGGTCAGTGTGTGTGGTCCGTGTGCGCTCATCTTCCTCTTCTTCCTGGCGTGCCCACTGAGATGGCCCTGCGTGCCAGCTCTGGCACACGTGCCATAGGTTCGCCATCACTGGTATAGAGGATAGGGTAGGGTATATAGGGTAGGGTATATAGGATAGGGTAGGGTATATAGGGTAGGGTATACAGGGTAAAGTATAGAGGATAGGGTATATAGGGTAGGGTATATAGGGTAGGGTATAGAGAATAGGGTATATAGGGTAGGGTATATAGGGTAGGGTATATAGGGTAGGGTATATAGGATAGGGTAGGGTATATAGGGTAGGGTATAGAGGGTAGGGTATAGAGGATAGGGTATAGAGGGTAGGGTATATAGGGTAGGGTATATAGGGTAGGGTATAGAGGATAGGGTATATAGGGTAGGGTATACAGGATAGGGTAGGGTATATAGGGTAGGGTATATAGGATAGGGTAGGGTATACAGGGTAGGGTATAGAGGATAGGGTATATAGGGTAGGGTATATAGGGTAGGGTATATAGGATAGGGTAGGGTATATAGGGTAGGGTATACAGGGTAGGGTATACAGGGTAGGGTATATAGGGTAGGGTATACAGGGTAGGGTATATAGGATAGGGTAGGGTATATAGGGTAGGGTATACAGGGTAGGGTATACAGGGTAGGGTATATAGGGTAGGGTATACAGGGTAGGGTATATAGGGTAGGGTATATAGGGTAGGGTATAGAGGATAGGGTAGGGTATATAGGATAGGGTAGGGTATATAGGGTAGGGTATATGTTGCCCTCCATGTCATTGTCTGCACCAACCGGTATGTGTCTCTACCATAGGTTAGGCATGGTCATTTTGAGAACAATCAGCCCAAGTGCTTTGAGATCAGAAAAAGACCATGACTGGACCCATAAGCTTACACTTGAAAGCAAAATAGAGACCTTCAGCCTCATTCACAGGCGTGGTAAAGAGGTGGTAAAAACAGGTAGCTGATCCATAATTCTACTGTCCCCCCAACCACCTCACTACAAGCTGACATGGCATGTTCGTGTACATTGTCAAGGCTGTCACGTATTACACATCATATTGTATTTGACAGGTGGTACAGCTTGCCAGGCGTGTTCATATACCACTTGCCCTCCAGAGGATTTACCCCCCTTCCTGACCAGGCCATTTTTTGTGATACAGCGCTGCGTTACTTTAACTGACAGTTGTGCAGTCGTGCAACACTGTACATAAATTAAATCCCACAAACAGAGCTTTCTTTCGGTGGTATTTGATCGCCTGTGCATTTTTTATTTTTTACGCTATTAAAAAAAAAAGACCACCAATTTTGAGAAAAAAAAACCTGTATTTTTGATTTTTTTGCTATTAAACATGTCCAGTACAAAAAAAATGTAAAAAAAAAAAAATTTTTTCCTCAAATTTAGGCCAAAATGTATTCTGCTCCATGTCTTTGCTAAAAATAAATCCCAATACATGTAAATTAATTGGTTTACGTGAAAGTTATAGCATTTACAAATGGTAGTATATATACTTGAATATTTATTTACATTTCTTTTTTATACTAGTAATGGTGGCGATCAGCGACTCCTAGCGAGACTCCAGGACTGCGGCGGGTATTCTGACACTGGGGGGGGAACTGACTAACTGCCACTGACATCCTCAGTGACACCAATACAGTGATCAGTGCTAATATAAAGCACTGACACTGTACTAATGACACTGGGCAGGAAGGGGTTAACATCTGGGGCCATCAAAGGGTTAACTGTGTGCTGTTTTACTATGTGCTGTGTGTGTGCTTTACACTTTAAGCACACTGCTTTGTATGGCTTTGCTATGCAGAGCCATACAAAGCAGTGTGCAGGAGCTGACAGGGGAGAGATCTGTATGGTTTACATACAGGTCTCTCCCCCGTCTGTGATACACTGTGATCGCCAGCTGCCGGCAGGGAATCACCGGCCGGGACCGAGTGATTGACAGGCTGTCAATGGCGGTGCAGGTAGGGCGAGCACATGGCTCGTGCACCCCCTACCCAGAAATACAAAATCATAAATAAATATATATATATATATATATATATATATATATATATATATTTGTGTGATTTTGTGCACCCCTGCTGCCCTGTAGTAGTATTTCTGCTATAGGGTGGCAGGAAAGTGGTTAAAGCCAATGTGACCGCACTGGAAAATGCTTGGTTTGCAGGTACTGCACAGTATTTCAATGTAAATTTTTAAGAAAAAAGGTATTTAGAGATGACAGGATGACCTCTTGAATGCCTATAAACTGCCTGTAAACCACCTCTGAAAAGCAATCCACTGCTGAATGCTTTTCAGGGGTGTATTTTTAGCGCAAGCACATGTGTAAACCCAACACTTCATATTTCTGATATGTGCCTGCTGTAATTTGTATTTGTATGAAAAGTATCCTGACCTCTTTGTATTGCTTCTTTTGTGTGAAGTTCCTGGTGAATCTGTCAGTCCCTCTGCTTTCTTATCAAAAACTGACCATCAATTCGATATTCGATCAACGTCTCCGCCAGGGGCAATAGGGGATCATGGGGCTCCTGTGTCCTCACCCACACCCAAAAAAGCCTATGAAAAAGCCAATGAAAGGTACCAGGGGCATCTCATGGGGCCCCCTACTGACCCTGGGCCCTCGGGCATTGCCCGAGTGCTCAAATGGTCAGTCCGCCCCTGGTCTCCGCAGTCTTCTGGTGTTGTAGAGCAGAGACAGCAAGGGAGATGTCGGCGCCTAGAATTACAAAGTATGACAGGAGGTATGGTTTTGGGGATCTAGTCATTCTCCAAGAAATACAGCCCTGAAAAAGGGGGAGGCAATTCCCCCCGGAATGCGTTGGCTCCACTTGCGTACATTTATCTTTAATAAGCAACTTTAAAAATCATCAAGTGACACATTTTTCTGGACTCCGGACACCTCTCACCAATCACCCAAAGCTATATCCGACGGCACTGACAATTTGGGAAAAATCCGACAGGATGGCCCATACACGGATCAAAATTCGACTGGTTTCTGCTGAACCGGCCAAAATCCGATCCATGTATGGCAGACTTAAGGTGTTACTAAACCCACAAAAGTAAAATCAGTCTGTATATGTAGTAAAGCATGCGTATTAGACTTACTGTGGAACCTAAGGGGTTAATCCTCTGCATTGTGTAAAAAGGCTGGTTGATCCTGTCTTCTCTGATCCTCCCCTTCTTCTACTGTCCCCAATCCATCTGCTGATAGAACAGAGCCTCTGGGGCAAGCTGCATATGCTCCGTTTGGTGTGCATTGCTAGAGAGTTTTTTTTCTTTTTCTTTGGAGAGTGCATGTGATCAGCACAAGGCCAATTATCACTGTCCAGACAGAGGGTCAGGGGTTATGAGGCCTCTTAGGACATTCAGGGGAGAATGAAAACTCCTCTTATAAGCTTTAACCAGTGCTCTGCTGGACACTGATAGAAGTCACAAGACTGCTCTAACTGCTGATGAGTAAAGATATTTAGCAGTTTATATTTATAAAATAATTGTATTTCCATGTTGTGTGTACTGTGGGAGACCAGATATAGTGAATGCAGGGTCCGGGGAGACCAGATATAGTGAATGCAGGGTCCAGGGAGAGCAGTTATAGTGAATGCAGGGTGCGGGGAGAGCGGTTATAGTGAATGCAGGGTCCGGGGAGACCAGATATAGTGCATGCAGGGTCCAGGGAGACCGGATATAGTGAATGCAGGGGCCGAGGAGACCAGATATAGTGAATGCAGGGTCCAGGGAGACCAGATATAGTGAATGCAGCGTACAGGGAGACCAGATATAGGGAATGCAGGGGCTGGGATACCAGATATAGTGAATGCAGGGTCCGGGGAGACCAGATATAGTGAATGCACGGTCCGGGATACCAGATATAGTGAATGCAGGGTGCAGGGAGACCAGATATAGTGAATGCAGGGTCCGGGAGAACAGATATAGTGAATGCAGGGTCTGGGGAGACCATATATAATGAATGCAGGGTCCAGGGAGATTGGATATAGGGAATGCAGGGTCCGGGGAGACCAGATACAGTGAATGCAGGGTCCAGGAGACCATATATAATGAATGCAGGGTCCAGGGAGATCAGATATAGGGAATGCAGGGTCTGGGGAGACCAGATATAATGGATGCAGGGTCCGGGGAGATCGGATATAGTGAATGCAGGGTCCGGGGAGATCGGATATAAGGAATGCAGGGTCTGGGGAGACCAGATATAATGAATGCAGGGTCCAGGGAGACCAGATATAGTGAATGCAGGGTCCAGGGGAATCGGATATAGGGAATGCAGCGTCCGGGGAGACCAGATACACTGAATGCAGGGTCCTGGGAGACCAGATATAATGAATGCAGGGTCCAGGGAGATCGGATATAGGGAATGCAGGGTCCGGGGAGACCAGATATAATGAATGCAGGGTCCGGAGTTTAGTATCATTTTAAGCAGTAATATTTTCTGATTTGCTTCACCCATTAAAAAAAAAACACACCTCTCGTTCACACCTAAGAAAATCCAATACACATAGGTAGGTCCAAAGCATATTTATTGTTCGATCATATGCTACTTAATAGAAAACAAAGATATGAACTCATTATACCAGGGTTACTGATGGTAATACGTAAATAAGACACAGTTATAATATTACAAACAGATGAGCACCCGAGATATTACATAAAAGCAGAAACCTTTCTGTTTTCACATGATTTCCTGAGTAGAGATTAAAGAAAAAAAAAACAATAAAAAGCTAAAAATTCTGGAAACTTTCCTTCTGACCTCTTGCGCAATTGAGCAGTGCTCAAGGAGAAGACAATTGCTTTGTTATGAAATTTTATAACTTCTTCCACATAAAACTCGCTTAATGGCTGTGAGTGTCATGCTAGAGTGACTTCAGTCTCAGCATGTGCCAGACATCCCCAATCTACAGGTCCTCCCTCCTCCCCTTCCATTTGACTAAGTGCCGCAGAACATTTCATTGCGCATTATGAGTTAGCAAAAAGGATTGATCGGGTCAGGAGTACGATGGGATCCATCGTTTCTGCTGCAATCAGAACACCAACATGGGTACAGGAGTCCAGAGGTTAGCTAGTCTCATCTGACCTTGATTTGGTCTTCAGCCATTGCTGGCAAGTTGAATGAGATATTTGTGCTCGAGCCTCACACGTATCATACTGATTACAAAGTGGAAATTAGGACAGAAAATGAAGTTCTGGTGGATCACTTCAGGCTGGCCCCTTTTGCAGGTATAGCTATGTAAAGAATTAAAAATAAGTGCCTATACAGGAAGGCGTGGAGTAAAAAGAAAGAAGACCTGAACGAAGGGCCGGCATGACAGGGGTTAAAGGGGGTTGGGAGAGGAGAGTCCCATTAGCTAAAGGGGGAGTCTAAGGCCCCATATACACGGTACGTTTCTGAATGATGGAAACTGACTGCTGGAAAACGTAGGTTAAAAAACGTCTGTTTAGCTGCATTTGCATAATGCAATTATGCATGTTTATGCGCGTTTGCGTTTAAAAGAATTTTTTATAGATAAGTACAGGAGAACCTCCCAAATGCCCAGAATGCACTGAAAAGTGGTAAATTATCAACTATTTCAGACTGTTTCAGAGAAATACAGAGAGTAGAAGCAGAGACAGCAGTATGTGTTGATATTAGGTGTGAGTTGCTCATTAACATTTCTTTTGTTTCCAAGGGTGGGAAGGTGTTTGCTGGAATGAGTCATTAAGGTCACCTGGCAGGGAGTCTTCCTGAGGAATTTGAGGTGTGAAAGGTCATTAACATTTCTTTTGTTTCCAAAAGTGGGAAGGTGTCTGGTGGAGGGAGTCATTAAGGTCACCTGGCAGGGGGTCTTCCTGAGGAATTTGAGGTGAGAATGTACATTAACATTTCTTTTGTTTCCAAGGGTGGGAGAGGTCTGATGTGTGAATTGGTCATTACAATGTGTGACAAGCTTGGTAGAAACATCCTGTGTTCAGTGTTTTGTCCATCTGAGTACCTTGAAAATGCTTTGCATGAATTTTTCATGATGAAAAAAGGCTCTGGACAGCTTTGGGAACTGGAAGAGTTAAAAAAAAAATTTCAAACGCAAACGCTTATAAACGCAATTTGCTATGTTTAGACGCATTTAGCAGCGTTTACAAGCGTTTTGCATTTGAAACGCTGATAAAATCGACATCTGAACGCAAGTTTGTTGCGTTCAAAAAAACGACTGTAAACTCAACTGCCTGTAAATGACTGTAAACGAAGATGTGTACATGGACACATAGGAAAACATTAGGGCGAGTTCAGGGGCTGCTGAAAAAACGCAGAACAGCTCCTAAGGCTACGTTCACACTAGCCTTGTGTGCAGGCGGCAGAGAGGCGTTTGGGAAGCGTTTTTACCGCTTCCCAAACGCCTCTGCCAATTCTGCACATTACAGCACATGGTGCTGTTCTAACGGGAGCGTTTGCGTCGCGTCGCGTTGCGTCGCGGCAAAACGGACGCCTCTGGACGAGTCAGGAGGCTTTGAAGCCTCCTATTCTCGTCTATGGTGCCGCTCCGCAAACGCCCGGCCGGCGTTTGCGGTGCGGTTGCGACGCGGTTGCGGGGCGTTTGCGGGGCGTTTGCGGAGCAGTAACACCACTCAAACTGCATTATAGGCGTTTGTGGGGCGTTATTAACGCTCGGCAAACGCCTAGCAAACGCCGCTAAACCGCGCATGCGGCGTTTGCGGAGCGTTTGCAGAGCGTTAAAAAACGCTCCGCAAACGCCGGACCAACGCTTGCCAAACGCTATAGGGGCGTTTGGCAAGCGTTGGCAAAACAGCCTAGTGTGAACGAGCCCTTAACGTGAGTTTATCAGCTGCAGTGTACATGAGCCCTAAATGGTTTTAAGGAGAAAGTGGGAGGAGATATAAGGGGTGGTCTGACAGGGTGTGGCAGGGGGGTCTTCAGGCTGAAGTGAGCTTTCACAAGGCAAACTTCCCTCCCGCCCTCCTGTTGTTTTATGGTTTGTTTTGGTGGTAGTTGTGCCAGTTGGTGCTGGGGGACGATCGGCGGGGTGCAAGGTCCTGTGGGCACAAGAAAGGCACTTTGTAGGAACCCAACTGAGGTACGGCTTCCAGTTGTTCTGGTGGGGGTATCTGCAGTGGTGTCTCAGAATCGGTGTCTCTGAGTCGGTGATGTTGCAGCTGGAGGCCTAGTTAAGCAGGACGCAAGTATTCTTTTCTTGATGCCTATTGGGACCTTGAAAAACTTATGTTATACTGTGTTTCTGTTATTTAAATGTTATTTAATAATGGTTGTAATAAAAGGCCATTTTTGGGCCATTACTTGGATTAAGGATGGGGGGTAGGTATTGGTTCAGTGGGACTGGATCAAGCCATCTTTAGTCCCCTGGTCATGTGCAAAATCCCATAATACCCTGTCTCACCCTGCTCTGCACATGCTCAGTTTCTCTCTATTCTTGGCACTGTGCCTAAAATAAGAGCTACTAGTGGCCTATCAGCTTTAAAATGTACTGCTGCTGAAGGGGAAAGCAACAGGAATGACACAGACTTGTGTGGATGGAACACAGATTAGTGAGGGAGAAAAGAAAAGTTGGAGGGGTGACAGGACAAACTCTGCTGCCAGAAAGACACAAAAAGGTAAGCCTCATGCACACTGAAGGTTATAAAAAATGACAGTAACTTTAGCTGTAGAATAAACCCAAAAAACTCAAGTCTGCTGCCACCTAAGACTAAATAACAATTACAAAAGGCTGCAGCAAACACCAAAAAGTGTTCCCACTCTCAACAGATAATAATAAAGATAGAAAGAAAGTGTTGCGATGCCACATACACTACTAAAAAACTAATAGCAAACCAACCATCATGTGATCCCCTACCACACTATTAAATATAATACTTATTACATAAATCAATAAATAATACAAAATATATAAAAATGTATTTATTTATATATTATTATTAACAATAATAATAATTATTATTATTAATATACAGGATTTATATAGCGCCAACAGTTTGCGCAGCGCTTTACAAAATGAAGGTAGACATTACAGTTACAATACAATTTGGTACAAGAGGAAACAGAGGGCCCGGCTCGTTAGAGCTTACAATCTAGGAGATAATAACAATAATAAAAATATTATTATTATTATTATTATTATCTCCTAGTTTGTAAGCTCTAATGAGCCGGGCCCTCTGTTTCCTCTTGTACCAAATTGTATTGTAACTGTAATGTCTACCTTCATGTTGTAAAGCGCTGTGCAAACTGTTGGAGCTACATAAATCCTGTATATTAATAATAATAATAATATTTATTATTATTATTATTAATAATAATAAATAAATACATTTATGCTATATAAATCCTGTATAATAAAAATAATTATAACAATAATAAATATTATTATGAAATCAATCAATCAATCAATTTGTATTTATTTTTTATTATATATTGATTTATGTAATAATTATTATATTTAATAGTGTGGTAGGGGATTACATGATGGTTGGTTTATTAGTGTTTTAGTAGTGTGTGTGGCATTGCAACACTTTCTTTTTATCTTTATCGTTAGCTGTAGAATGCCACGTTAAAAACTTGAGTTTTGTCGTGTTTCTGCATTAGCGTTTTTAAGCATATTTCAGCATTTGCAGTTTTTAGCATTTTTTAAGCAAAACTCAAAAATTCTCATAAACGCCAGATAGCTGCGTTTTTCAGCGTTTTGCAGCATTAGAGCGTTTTTACAGCTGAAAAACGTTGAAAAACCCTCTGTGTGCATGGACACATAGGATACCATGCTGAGGAATTTACTGGCTGTAGAAAAAAAAATCTTGACGCCCAAAACAACCTCTGTAAAAACGTCCAGTGTACATGAGACCTTAAACTTGAATGAGCTCAAATCTGTCTGCACTGAACAGCATGTGAATCGCACAGGAACACGCAGAGCATTCCTGTGCGATTTCTAGTGTGGACAGACCCTTACTAAAAATTGCAGATTTTGAGCCTGGGTTCACATATATACAGTGCAGTCAATCGCATGTGATTCGCACAGGAACCGCACTGCATTCCTGTGCAAAATCACATGCGATTTGTGTGCGGTGCGATTGGAGCCATGCATTTTGTATGGCTCTAATCGCACCGCACCCGCACCAAAAACATGCAGGACCCTTTGTTTGGTCTGCACTAGAATCGGATCGCATGGGTATTCACACCCATGTGATCCGATTCTGCACATCGCACCTCATTTTGCGGACCGCTTTCGGGGTGTTGTTAACATTTACAACCGCAGTGGTTTGTATTAACGGGGTGCGATTCTGATGCTATGTGGAATTTGTACTGAAAACGCTGTGAATTCCGCGTCGTTTCAATGTGAACCAGGGCTAAAAGAAGATGTGAGGAATTTATTGTGTACCCTATGAAGTAGTGTGATGTCGGAGGGTTAGCATTCAGGACTGGGGCCAGTATGTGTCCATAGCAGTCTATGGAGAATTCGCTGACATCTGGAAACCAGCAGCAGGTCCTTTATGTGGATTGCATTGGAATTTCAGACCAGGGCCATGCAGTCGAATACTATTTACCAGGGACGGACTGACAACTCATGGGGTCCCCGGGCAATAGGGGATCATGGGGCCCCTGTGTCCTCACCCACACTCAAACCACAACCAAAAAAGCCTATGAAAGGTACTAGGGGCATCTCTTAGGGCCCCCTACTGACCCTGAGCCCTCGGGCAGTGCCCGAGAGCCCGAATGGCCAGTCCGCCCCTGCTATTTACACAAGCTAATAGACTCTGCATGACCCCCGATCTATGATGTCAAAGATACTGAGTTCTTCTGTAGGCCCAATTCATACCAGAACACAGTGCAGGAAAGCCACGTTGTGTGCGCATTTCCAGCACTTCTTTCAGAATGAACTGCATTTGTGATCTGCAGCGGGTGTCGATGTTAACCACACCCCAAACGCGGGTCACAAACGCATATTTGACAGCTGTCATGGATTGCCCAGGACAGTCACAAGTTTTTGAATGATGTCCCGCCATGCCTCAGTGCTGGTCAGTGACCCGGAAATCCGAGATCAGAGCGGGGATCCCAGGCCAGTGTCCTGCACATCCGAGATTAGGGTGGGAGCAGCAGCAGATAGGGGCTCCTAATTCTGCAACAGCCTAGAGTAGCCAAAAGAATAAAAACTTTCCTTGCCTTATTTGCTCAGATGGAGTCCATCCAGTCATCTCCAACCTACACACCTCCATCCAGTCATCTCCAAACTGCACACCTCCATCCAGTCATCTACAACCTACACACCTCCATCCAATCATCTCCAACCTACACACCTCCATCCAATCATCTCCAACCTACACACCTCCATCCAATCATCTCCAACCTACACACCTCCATCCAGTCATCTCCAACCTACACACCTCCATCCAATCATCTCCAACCTACACACCTCCATCCAATCATCTCCAACCTACACACCTCCATCCAGTCATCTCCAACCTGCACACCTCCATCCAGTCATCTCCAACCTACACACCTCCATCCAGTCATCTCCAACCTACACACCTCCATCCAATCATCTCCAACCTACACACCTCCATCCAATCATCTCCAACCTACACACCTCCATCCAGTCATCTCCAACCTACACACCTCCATCCAATCATCTCCAACCTACACACCTTTATCCAATCATCTCCATCCTCCACACCTCCATCCAGTCATCTCCAACCTACACACCTCCATCCAGTCATCTCCATCCTCCACACCTCCATCCAATCATCTCCAACCTACACACCTCCATCCAATCATCTGCATCCTCCACACCTCCATCCAGTCATCTCCAACCTACACACCTCCATCCAGTCATCTCCATCCTCCACACCTCCATCCAATCATCTCCAACCTACACACCTCCATCCAGTCATCTCCATCCTCCACTCCTCCATCCAGTCATCTCCATCCTACATATGAATTACATATGAATTCCCCGCCCCTAATTAAAGGAATGCCCCCCCCTACAGAGGCTAAAAATGTGTCCCTACAATTTTTTTTGTTAAATGTTGTTAAGTAGTGTGTTTGTCTGCAGCGGATTGCATGGTGATCTGGTTGCAGTGAATTCCCAAATGTATTGCATGCAGTAGTTTTGGTGTGTTGCAGTGCGATTTCAGCTGTTCAAAGCAGGGGCGGACTGACAACTCATGGGGCCCCTGGGCGATAGAGGATCATGAGGCCCCTGTGTCCTTGCCCAAACTCAAAAAAAGTTGAAAAAGGTACCAGGGGCATCTCATGGGGCCCCCCACTGACCCCGGGCCCTCGGGCAGTGCCCGAGTTTCCAAATGGTCAGTCCGCCTCTGGTTCAAAGTGAACGAGCTCAAATTGCCTTGCACTTAACCACATGTGAGTCGCATGGCATTCCTGAGCGATTCCTTGTGTGAATGGGCCCCTAATGCATATATTACTATGTAGTGTGGATGCGTGTTGCAGTAAAATGATCCCTGCATTGCAGTACACATGTACAGTGCGTTACTGCGTGTTATAACATGTGCCCTAAGGGCAGTCAGATGTTCAGGTTCAGCCTGCCGGACCTCAGACATCTGTGCCAAACAGGTAATCACTCCCAGCCCATAAGGCTATGTAAGGCTATGGACGATCGTTTAGGATTCTGGAACAGGGTGGAGAAAGGGGGCTGCGGGGACCTAATCAGGGACAAATATTACAATTCAGACATTGAGGGAGCTTTACTAAACCTGTAACACTCAGAATCGGGTGCAGCTGTACATGGCAGCCAATCAGCTTCTAATGCAGATCATATATGGGTCGAATAACAAATGATTTTTCGTCCGGAAATCGAAAACGTCTTTTGCTCGGTAATCCCAGAAAATCCGGGACAGTTGGCAAATGCAATATAATGCAAGATTAAATATGAGCCCCCCCTGCATTTGGGGCCCCTAGGCATTGCCCAGGGGTGCCCATGCATTAAGACGGCCCTGCAACAGTGAGGATTCCCCCTTCTACATTGAATTTGTAGATAGGGGAACTGGGTACGTTTTTTTCATTTAACCTGCTGGTTGAACAAAACAAATTGGATCATCGTTTGGGTTACTTAAAAGAGAAGTGTGGTCAAAGCTCTTTTGGTTCTACTATTCCTATGGATCACAGGGGTGCAGGGGTGGACTGACAACTCATGGGGCCCCCGGGTAATAGAGGATCATGGGACCCCTGTGTCCTTGCCCAAACTGCAAAAAGCCTATGAAAAAGGTACCAGGGGCATCTCATGGGGCCCCCTACTGACCCCAGGCCCTCGGGCAGTGCCCGAGTTTCCAAATGGTAAGTCCGCCCCTGCAGGGGTGCATTTAGTTCTGCACTCCTGTGGCCCGTTTTCAGCGATTTAAAGCCTGCTGTTGGCTGATGTCACAGAGCCGAGTGGGCCGGCACGTTGCTGAGTTCCTGAGTCACCCACTCCCACCTTCTCCACTCCAATGAGCACTGGAGGGGCTGATCCGAGAGACAAAGACTGACAGTCATCGGCTATCTGCTCAGACAGAGAACTGAGTGACCAATGGTCTTTGATCGCTCAGTTCTCTGCAGGGGCGGACTGACAACTCATGGGGCCCCTGGGCAATAGGGGATCATGGGGCCCCTGTGTCCTTGCCCAAACTCAAAAAAGCCTATGAAAAAGGTACCAGGGGCATCTCATGGGGCCCTCTACTGACCCCGGGCCCTCGGGCAGTGCCTGAGTTTCCAAATGGTCAGTCCGCCCCTTGTTCTCTGTCTTAGAGGCAGCGGGGGACAGATGCAGCATTGGAATGATGCTGCATCCACCTAGGTCAGTATGTATTTTTATAATTTTAGAATTCCGAACTTCTCTTTTAAGGGTATCCATTATATACAGGGATAAGGTTTGGGTTTACCACTATCAGTGCTGGGACAGGATCATCCAGTGCCCAGGGCAAGGGTGCAGAAATGTGCCCCCCTTCTTTACACATGCTGTAGAATGGGTGTCCTACTTTGTGCTCATTCTTCGCCCCCTTGCTCTGGCTGTCTTTAGTAGCCACATAGTGTACAGTGCTCATCAGTGGCCAAAGGCTTGCTTTCTTGTAGCTAGAAGGTAGTTGCACATGCTTGGTGTGTTTTTGTGTCAGTTGTGGGTGGAAGAGTTGGGAAGCAGGTATGTTGACCTCCGTAGTGGTCTGATTATGTCCATATTTCTGTGCTCAAAGCGGTACTTTTTTTTGCATGGAAATATGTATTTTTTTTATTGTAGGCCTGTAATTTTTAGGAATAACTCACTGAAATCTGTCTGAACAAGAGTCTAGTAAACATCCCGGGTATGATAAAGTTTAAAACACAAAATCATAAATTATAATTTAATAAATAATCATAAAAAATAATAATATAATAATAATAAATTTAATTCAATAATATAATCAAACCAAAAACACTGAAATTTGAAATAGAGCGCCAAGTTCGGACATCACTGAGCAAAGTCGCAGAATCATTTTCAGTGCCTGATGGCAAATTTCCCCACGAATCATTATCACTCAATTCTGCAAGTGGTTCTAACTGTTCTTACTGCCTGGAAACTGAGAAACGTCCACGGCGTCCAAAAAGTGTCCCTTTAGGTCAAAAGCGGTTTTAGACCAGCTAGAGAACAGCCCTGTTCTCTAGCTGTTCTCTAGCTTGTCTAAAACCGTTTTTGACCTAAAGGGACGCTTTTTGGACGCCATGGACTTTTCTCAGTTTCCAGGCAGAACAGTAAAAATGCAGGCGGGGCACAGGACAAAATGTATGTGAAATGGTTTGATACAGTAATGTTTTACTATGTGATTTTAGTGAATTTAATGAATGTCACTTTTTGTCATTTTCAAATTTCCCGCGGTTCCGTCCCCTTACGTCCCGACGTCGCAGGGAATGGAACCCGGAAGACAGATGCCGGCATCCGCCGGAGGACATTACAGGGGACACTGCAGGGGGGACATCGTGGGAGTGCAGGACAAGGTAAGAGAAGAACAGATCCCGGAGCAGTGCCGCATGATAAGCCCGAGTGTAGCTCGGGGTTACCGCTTGTGGTGCTGAAACTTTACCCCGAGCTACACTCGGGAATACCGCCAGGGGAGTTAAAGCACAACGTGACAGCAGTAGCTGTCAGAGCTGCCATGAAGCTGTGGCCCACTGGTTGGCAGCTGCTGGTCTGGAACTTATTTGCAGCGAAGGGGGCTCCCTCCCAAATCGCTGTGCCTTGGGCGGCTGCCCCTCCTGCCCACCCCTTTTCCCAGCCCAGACCATTGCCGTGGGTTTGTGGGGACTCCCCAGGATTCATAAATTGCAAATGATTGACCAAAACCTTAGCAGGCTCACCACCAGAAATAAGGATCAATGTATTGTATAGTGCAGGGCATAGCCTTTTCCCCCGGTCACATGAGTCACAAAGCCCCCCTTTTGTATAAATAAAGTGGCAGTCTAAAACTGAGGATATCGGGTCACCACAATGTTCAACAAAGGTGGACTTGGATCAATTTTCCTCCATATGAAATGGAATCAATTGACGTTAATAGGCATTTGTAGGCAAAATGGAAAAATCTATATGTGTGTGGCCAGCTTAAAGCAAGCCATAGATTATACAATTTTCTTTCTTTCCACCACGGGTGAAAGGAAAGAAAATAACTAGATTCCCCCATCAACACTGACTGTGTTTTGCTGGTGAAGAGCCTTCCCTCCTGGAACACAGTGATCACTGCTAGCGGCTATAGCCACCGGCAGTGATCGAATGCAAAAAATCCAACAGGCTGGTTGTAATGAAGTCGATCAATGGACCACTTCAGTACAACCAGCCTGCCCATAGATGGATTGAATTTCAGCCAGTCACTGCTGAACCGGTCGAGATTTAATTAATCTATGGCCAGCTTAAAGTGTTACTAAATCCACAACAGTAAAATCAGTCTGTATATGCAGTAAAGCATGCTTGTTATACTCACTGTGGAACCTGAGGGGTTAATCCTCTGCATTGTGCAAAAATGCTGTTTGATCCTGTCTTCTCTGATCCTTCCCTTCTTCCAGTGTCCGTTCTTATCTCCTGACACATCATTTGGAGACACTCTGCACATGCTCAGTTTGGTGTGTATTGCTAGAGAGGTTTTTTTTCTTGGGAGAGTACATGTGATCAGCACAGGGCCAAATAGCACTGTCCAGACAGAGGTTGGGGGTCCTGCATCCTCCAAGAGCAGAAATAAAACTCCTCCTACAAGCTCGAACCAGTGCTCTGCTGAACACTGATAGAAGTCATAAGACTGCTCTAATTGCTGATGAGAAAAGGTATTTAGCAGTTTATATTTACTAAAATAATTGCATTTCCATGTTGTGTGTACTGTGGGAGACCAGATATAGTGAATGCAGGGTCCGGGGAGACCGGATATAGTGAATGCAGCGACCAGGGAGATCGGATATAGTGAATGCAGGGTCCGGGGAGATCGGATATAGTGAATGCAGGGTCTGGGGAGACCGGATATAGTGAATGCAGGGTCTGGGGAGACCGGATATAGTGAATGCAGGGTCCGGGGAGACCGGATATAGTGAATGCAGGGTCCGGGGAGACCGGATATAGTGAATGCAGGGTCCGGGGAAACCAGATATAGTGAATGCAGGGTCCAGGAGACCAGATATAGTGAATGCAGGGTCCGGGGAGACCGGATATAGTGAATGCAGGGTCCAGGAGACCAGATATAGTGAATGCAGGGTCCGGGGAGACCGGATATAGTGAATGCAGGGTCCAGGAGACCATATATAGTGAATGCAGGGTCCGGGGAGACCGGATATAGTGAATGCAGGGTCCAGGAGACCATATATAGTGAATGCAGGGTCCGGGGAGACCAGATACAGTGAATGCAGGGTCCAGGAGACCATATATAGTGAATGCAGGGTCCGGGGAGACCAGATACAGTGAATGCAGGGTCCAGGAGACCAGATATAGTGAATGCAGGGTCGGGGGAGACCAGATACAGTGAATGCAGGGTCCAGGAGACCAGATATAGTGAATGCAGGGTCGGGGGGAGACCAGATATAGTGAATGCAGGGTCTGCGGAGACCAGATATAGTGAATGCAGGGTCTGCGGAGACCAGATATAGTGAATGCAGGGTCCGGGGAGACCAGATATAGTGAATGCAGGGTCCAGGGTTTAGTAACACTTTAAGACCCACGCACACAGAGCCAGTAAAGACAATAGCCACATGACTTACCAGCATGTCTGCATGTCTTTGGAATGTGGGATTTAACCCACAAAAGCTGAGGGAGAACATGAAAACTTCATGCTGATAATATCCTGGCTGAGAGTCAACCCATTGCTGCAAGGCATAAGGGCTAAACTCACGCACGATCAGGGAGAACATGCAAACTCCATGCAGCTAGTTTCCAGGGTGGTAATCAAACCAAGAAACCCATTGCTGCAAGGCATAAGAGCTAACCATTAATCCACTGTGCTGCCTCGATGTTCTAATGAACGAAGAGAGGAAACGTTGCATTTACACATCCTGGCCGGCCAGAGAGGATCTCGTAGCCCTGCAGGCTGGCTGTCTATTGCTCCATGCCTAATCTTCACACCTCTCCCTGGCTGCATCTCTTTAGCATCCTTCATGGTGCTGACCTGCCTTGGCCCTGCCTCTCACCATTCTTGAACTCAACACTTTCCAGTTTACTTGGCAGCATCCCTCCTCCATTCCCACCTCCTTCCCGGCATCCTCCTTCTATCCGTCTCCTCGAATGCATTCCTAATGTATGCAAATCCAAATCCCCTTCGGATGTAATGAAAGCAAACAGACATCCCACACACAGTCCACCCTCCGCAGAAGACGCACACCCCAATAATGATCCTGGGAATCCAATGTTACACAATTTTTTTATAATAAGGGGAAGCACAATTTTTACCATAAATAACATAGTAATAACAACAACAACAACAATAATAATAATAATCATCCCGGGGCTCCAATGTTACCCTATGTTTTTATAATAAAGGGAATGTGATTCTTACCATAAATGACACAGTAATAATAACAACAACAACAACAATAATAATAATAATAATCCCAGGATTCCAATGTTACCCTGTTTTTATATTAAGGAGAATATCATTCTTACCATAAATAACATAGTAATAATAATAATAACAACAATAATAATAATCCCAGGATTCCAATGTTTCTCTATAGCAGCGTTTTTCAACCACTGTGCCGCGGCACACTAGTGTGCCGTGAGATATTCTCTGGTGTGCCGTGGGAAAAATTCCAATTTCATCTGTAACATGTGGCTTCGGCTCACAAATAGACCAATCATTAGAATCTAATGATTCAGTGGTCGGCAAGCCGCGGCTCGCGAGCCACATGCGGCTCTTTACCCAGTCTAATGCGGCTCTTCTGTGTGCCGGGCGCCTGCTCCCCTCCCTCCTCTCGGTCGGCCGCTCCCCTGCCTCCTCTCGGTTGGCAGCCCCAAAAGTCCGCGCGGACCTTTTAATCCGGCTTGCGGATGTGGCTGTCAGGATGTGTGTAGGCGGGGCAGCGTGCCGAACGTGAGGGGAGGGGAGCTAGGCTCCTCTCACAGTCCGCCCTGAAGACCCGAACGGCGCGGGAAGACAGCGAGAGGAACGCAAAAGGTAAGTGAATTGACACGGGGGACTTGGCTTACTAGAAGGGGGGGGGGGGAATAGTACTGTGGGGGATGAAATACTATATGAGGGATGAATTACTTTATGAGGGATGAAATACTATATGGGGGGATGAAATACTATATGGGGGATGAATTACTATATCAGGGATGAATTACTATATGAGGGATGAAATACTATATGGGGGGATGAAATACTATATGGGGGGATGAAATACTATATGGGGGGATGAATTACTATATGAGGGATGAAATACTATATGGGGGGATGAAATACTATATGAGGGATGAAATACTATATGGGGGATGAATTACTATATGAGGGATGAATTACTGTATGAGGGATGAAATACTATATGGGGGGATGAAATACTATATGAGGGATGAAATACTATATGAGGGGATGAAATACTATATGGGGGGATGAAATACTATATGGGGGATGAAATACTATATGAGGGATGAAATACTATATGAGGGATGAAATACTATATGAGGGATGAATTACTATATGAGGGATGAAATACTATATGGGGGGATGAAATACTATATGGGGGGATGAAATACTATATGGGGGGATGAAATACTATATGAGGGATGAATTACTATGGGGGATGAATTACTATATGGAGGATGAATTACTATATGGGGGATTAATTACTATGCTTACTATGGGGGAATATTACTATACTTACTATGGATGACACATACACATCATTCATCTACTCTTGGTCCGGCCCCCGGGTCCAATTATAAAATACTTTATTATTTCATAATAAAGTAATTATAAAATAATTTCTTTGTGTTTGATTCCTATTCAAGAGAATTACTTTATATATAGTCAATATAGGCACAGAGGTAAATTTTTTTAACATTTTCTAATGGTGGTGTGCCTCGTGATTTTTTTCATGAAAAAAGTGTGCCTTTGCACAAAAAAGGTTGAAAAACACTGCTCTATAGGGTTGATTTACTAAAACTGGAGAGTGCAAAATCTAATGCAACTCTGCATAGAAACCAATCAGCTTCCAGGTTTTATTGCCAACGCTTATTTGAACAAGCTGAAGTTAGAAGCTGATTGGCTATCATGCCCAGCTGCACCCAATTCTGAGTGCACCAGTTTTAATAAATCAGCCCCAATGTTTTTAATAAGGGGAAACACAATTCTTACCATAAATACATCATAATAATGATAAAAACAACAATAAAAACATAACATATCATAAATAGTATAAAAATAATCATCATCATCATAATAATAAATAACACAATTTTTACCATAAATAACGTCATAGTGATGATAACAACAATATAATCATAAAAAAATCATAAATAATAATAACATTAATAATAGTAATAATAATAATAATAATAACAACACAATTCTTACCATAAATACCATCATAATAATGATAACAACAATAAAAGCATAAAAAAATCATAAATAATAATAATAATAACAACAATAATAATAATAGTAACAGCAATAATAATAATAATAATAATAATAATAATAATAAATAACACAATTTGTACCATAAATACCATCATAATAATGATAACAACAATAAAAGCATAAAAAAATCATAAATAATAATAATAACAATAATAATAGTAATAATAATAATAATAGTAACAGCAATAATAATAATAATAAATAACACAATTCTTACCATAAATACCATCATAATAATGATAAAAACAATAAAATCATAAAAAATCATAAATAATAATAATAACAATAATAGTAACAATAATAATAATCATAATAGTAACAATAATAATAATAATAATAATAATAATAAATAACACAATTCTTACCATAAATACCATCATAATAATGATAACAACAATAAATGCATAATACGTCATAAATAATAATAATAATAATAATAATAAATACAATTTTAACCATAAATAAAATAATAACAATAACAATAATTATAAGCATAATAAATAACACAATGTACTTTAAAAAAATTCTTTAAGTCCTTCCTCTCGGAGGAGGTTACACTCTAATCTAGTATCTATAGTAGCTACTATTACCACCCATGAGGAGAGAGCCTGACACCAACCAACACCACCCCCCACCCAAGAAAGCCTTCCACGACCACCACCCTCCTTACACCGGCCACCCCCCCAGTGAGAGAAGACACTCACCCTCACAGCTCCAGACATCTCCTGGAATGAGAGTCGGGCTCTGAATACACCGTCAAGCAGCCCGCAGCCTCTCTCGGATCCCACCTGGTCCCCATACCACATGTGTCCCTTCTTCTGTCCCTTCTTCCGGGGAGTGGTGCTGCCCCCCTGAAAAATGCCGCCCTAGGCAAATGCCTTGTTTGCCTTGTGGTAAATACACCTCTGCATGTAACTATCCTTATTAGGTTTAGGCTGGCCATACATTATACAATTTCCTTTAGACTTACCTTCAACTATGTAATGCAAGGGCCTGCTTGGTTGCATACAATTGAAAGTGTTTAGGTTTGACCTCATATTACATGTTTTTGGTAAATCTAAAAGAAAATCGTACAAGAAAATTGTATGATGTATGGCCAGCCTTAGTCAGAATTGTCGATTACAGGCATTCATTCTTTGTGATAGGGCCAGACAAGTATCCAGTTTGGTATTTTGTTTTATTTAAATATTAACATTTTTTAAATAAGATAATTAAAACAAAAAAATGGAATAACTATACTTACAAGATCATACACATTACAATTCAGTGGGATACAATTCTAAAATTATAAAAATACATACTGACCTAGGTGGATGCAGCATCATTTCAATGCTGCATCTGTCCCCCACTGCCTCTAAGACAGAGAACAAGGGGCGGACTGACCATTTGGAAACTCGGGCACTGCCCGAGGGCCCGGGGTCAGTAGGGGGCCCCATGAGATGCCCCTGGTACCTTTTCCATAGGCTTTTTTGAGTTTGGGCAAGGACAGAGGGGCCCCATGATCCCCTATTGCCCGGGGGCCCCATGAGTTGTCAGTCCACCCCTAAGAGGCACTCTTTTCTGTGTCCAGTTGAAAGCACCACCACACATCTTGATTAAGAGGCCGATCAAAACTGGAAATCTTATCCTTGGGTTGTACCCTAATGCTGATCACATAGATTTGGCATCTAATTGTACAATCGTCGTTAAGATAGCCATAGACATAGCAATCTTATTGTACAATCTCTCTGCCATCTACTTCAGGTTTACTAACAAGTACGTAGTGGTAAGCGCCTTCCTAAACCATTCATTCAGTTTTTTGCAACTAGGCAGGCCCTCATACTATATACAGTAACTGTTGATACGTTTAAATGGGATTGTACAATCAGATTGGAAAACGTGCAGGCAGATTTAGCAACAACTAAGATGTATAAGGGACATGATGTGTGGTGGTGCTTTCAGTTGGACACAGAAAAGAGTGAAGGTAGGCCTTCGAACTACATAGTTGTTGGTAAAAGTCATTGAGATTGTACAGAGATTGTATAATAGGACTGCAGCATGTGTGGTCACCTAAAGTCCAATTTAGGGTCACAAATACGATCTGATCATACAATCAACTTTAGATTTACCAAAACTATGTAAAATGAGCACCTACCTAATCTTATCAATCATTTTGTATCCAATCAGACGGGCCCCTTGCACTGCATAGTTTGATAGCTCTAAGACCCCATTCACACCAATGCATTTTTTTAGTGCTTTTTGCAGAAACGCACTACAGTCCATTTATCATGGTTTCCTATGGAACATGTTCACACCTGTGCTTTTGTGAGCTGCTGCGTTTTTGGAAAGGGTCAGGAATTTTTTTTTAAAGCAAAGAGCAGCGTTTTTGCTATAATTGAGTTCAATTGAGAATCTGTTGAAATGCGTGATAGTGCGTTTTGCCTCGTTTTGCATTTTTATTCTGCCCAGCAACAAAAAAATTCCACTTTAAAAAAAAAAGAACTGAACAAAATGCAAAACGTGGTAAAAAGCGTAAAAACCGTATTAAAGAAGTGTCAAAAAGCGTGTAGAAAAACATAAAACGAACTGCGAAAAGACAAAAAGCAAACTGCATAGGTGTGAATGAAACCCAAAGGAGATCATGCAATCAGATTGTCTGTGTTCATCTCAGTGGCTAAATGGTTAGCACTTCTGCCTGGTAGTACTAGCGTCGTTGGTTTGAATCCCAGCCATGGCACCTCCTGCCTGGAGTTTGCATGTTCTCCCTGTGTCTGCGTGGGTTTCCTCCAGGTACTCCGGTTTCCTCCCACACTCCAAAGACCTGCTGGTAGGTTAATTGGATCCTGTCTATATTGGCCCTAGTATGTGTGAATGGGCAATAGGGGATCATGGGGCCCTGTGTCCTTGCCCAAACTCAAAAAAGCCTATGAAAAAGGTACCAGGGGCATCTCATGGGGCCCCCTACTGACCCTGGGCCCTCGGGCAGTGCCCAAGTTTCCAAATGGTCAGTCCGCCCCTGTTCAATACGACTACATAGTCCTCGTTCACGCCTGTGCGACTTGTTGCACTTTGACCGTCGCACGACAATTCACATCAAGAAGAATTCCATTGTTGTCAATGGGGCCCATTCACACCTCTGCAAGTGCTTTGGTGCGACTTAGAAAACGTTGCGGGTACTTTTTTTGGCACAACATCGATCTTTTTGCCTCTATAGACTTCAATGCGACGTTGTCAGTACTCGTTCAGTGCTCTTTACCCGCTTAGGCCCCATTCACACTATGGCGTACGAAGGCAGGTGTCTTGCGTTTGCACGTTTGTTCGCAATTTTTGCATGTTTTTGTGCTACATTGATAGGGCAGCCCATTAATTTCATTGGGTCGCCCTACAAGCAACAAACGCATCAAAGTAGCTCATGTGGTTTTTTGAGGGTTGAACCTTGCGTATCTTTTAGCTGTGTTTGTTGCCCATTTTTATGCATGAAAAAAAAGCGCCTGCTTGCCGCGTTTGGGGCGCCATTAACAATGAATACAATTTTGCGCAGGTTTAGGAAACGCTACAGTGTGCATGCAGCCTAAGTCCTTGTTCACACTTTATGCAATTTATTGTGGTTTTCCATGCTTCGGCCATCACGTAACAAGAGATGTTCTGTTACTGTCTATGGGGCCTATTCACACCTATGCAGGATGCTTACGAATGAATAGGAAAAAAGGAACAGGTGCGGTTTTTTGGGGCATTTTTGGCTCATCAGGCCCGGTTCACACTAGCGCGGGTGGAAGCCGCTGCGGGACTTGCTCTTTGTTCCGCAGCTGCAACCACCCGCACGCTAAAACATGGGACCCATGGGTGGATGCTCTTAGTCTTAATGGCTCCCAGTGCGGTTCCCAGTACAGGTTGCAATGTCTGGAAAGGTGCAAGGACCTTTGCCCTGCGTTTTGCGAGCCACAGCAGCACATTCAAATGAATGGGCTACTGTGCCATGACCTGCAAAATGGCACTAGTCTGAACCAGGGGCGAACTAATAACTCATGGGGCCCCCGGGCAATAGGGGATCATGGGGCCCCTGTGTCCTTGTCCACACTCAAAAAAAGCCTATAAAAAGGAACCTGGGGCATTTCAAGGGGCCCCCTACTGACCCCGGGCCCTCGGGCAGTGCCCGAGGGCTCGAATGGTCAGTCCGCCCCTGGTGTGAACCAAGCCCAAACAGGGGCGGACTGACCATTCGAGCACTCGGGCACTGCCCGAGGGCCCGGGGTCAGTAGGGGGCCCCATGAGCTGCCCCTGGTACCTTTTTATAGGCTTTTTTGGGTATGGTTTGAGTGTGGGCAGGACACAGGGGCCCCATGATTCCCTACTGCCCAGGGGCCCCATGAGTTGTCAGTCCACCCCTGAGCCCAAATGTTGGGTGGAGAGCATAAAAAAACACATTGGAGGAAATTTACTACAACTGGTGCGCTCAGAATCTGGTGCAGCTGTGCATGGTAGCCAATCGGCTTCTAACTTCAGCTCATTCAATTAAACTTTGACTAGGGGCGGACTGGCAACCCATGGGGCCCCCGGGCAATAGGGGATCATGGGGCCCCTGTGTCCTTGCGCACACTCAAACCACACCCAAAAAAGCCTATGAAAGGTACCAGGGACATCTCATGGGGCCCTCTACTGACCCCGGGCCCGTATGTACCCGATTGGTCAGTCCGCCCCTGACTTTGACAATAAAACCTGGAAGCTGATTGGTTCCTATGCAGAGCTGCACCAGATTTTACACTCTACAGTTTTAGTAAATCAACCCCAATGTTTTAGGGGGAATTTACTAAAACAGGAGAGGGCAAAAGCTGGTGCAACTGTGTATGGTAGCCAGGGGTGGACTGACCATTTGGAAACTCAGGCACTGCCCGTGGGCCTGGGGTCAGTAGGGGGCCCCATGAGATACCTCTGGTACCTTTTTCATAGGCTTTTTTGAGTTTGGGCAAGAACACAGGGGCCCTATGATCCCCTATTGTCAGTCCGCCCCTGATGGTAGCCAATCAGCTTCTAACTTCAGCTTCTTCAATTAAACTTTGACATTAAAACCTGGAAGCTGATTGGTTTCTATGCAGAGCTGCAACCTATTTTACATCTTGTATGTTTAGTAAATATCCTCCATAGAATGCAAGTGCTTCTTTTGGTGCGACATAGTAGGGGAGATTTACTAAAACTGGTGCACAGTGAATCTGCATATAGTAACCAATCAGCTTCCAACATTCAATTATTATTATTTATTTCAGGTACTTATATAGTGCTGTCAATTTACACAGCACTTTACATATATATTGTACATTCACATCAGTCCCTAACCCTCAAGGGGTGTACAATCTAAGGTCCCTAACTCACATTCATACATACACATACTAGGGACAATTTAGAAAGGAGCCAATTAACCTACCAGCATGTCTTTTGGAGTGTGGGAGGAAACCGGAGTACCCAGAGGAAACCCACGCAGTCACAGGGAGAACATGCAAACTCCAGGCAGGTGGTGCAAAGGCTGGGATTCGAACCAGCGACACTAGTACTGCCAGGCGGAAGTGCTAACCATTTAGCCACTGTGCTTTGATAATAAACCTGGAAGCTGATTGGTTACCATGCAAAGCTGAACCAGATTCTGTGTGCACCGGTTTTACTAACAGCCAATACCCTCCAGTGTGTTTTTGGTCCCATAGACTACAGTGAGAGTGCACAAAAAGCATGAAAAATGCATCAAACACACACTAAACAGCACAACAATCGAATGAAAATCCAGATGCTCCGGCGCAAACCTAGCTTTAATTTATCGGATCTTTGAAAATCTTCCATAAACCATCCTTAGGGTACCACGCTGGACAATTCATTAATTTTCTGTGCATAAAAGACAGTGGAAAGTATACAAACTCCATGCAGATAATGTCCCCACAGGGAAAGGAACCCAGAGCTACAAAGCTTACCACCAACCAAAGTTTTAAAATTCCACTCCCCCTTCAAAGCATAGAAACCAAGATGATGCAGGTCCATCCTTCGTCCGTCGTAATCCAAAAAAGTACATTTTTTAAAGACGCATCCCTTCCTTCGATTTGCCAACGCGTCCGTCGTGTGCGATTTGCGTCGAAACCCTGATTCGATTTTCCGGTCTCTAGCGCTTGGTCCTCCCACCTCTTTCTCCTCCATATGCTCCCATTGCTGCACAATCTGCTTTGCATCAATCCAATCTTTTTTGGCTGACTTTATCCAAGATAGCATCTCTGAGATCTGTCATCAGTAAGTGAGACACAGAGGAGAGGGGTCACCTCTGATGGACACCACTCCTCATCTTCACAAGTCAGGAGAGAGGCTCAGAGACCCCTGCCTCTTGCAATTATTCATGCGATTCTCTTCTCACTGCCCCCCTCTCCTTGTCTCCGTCAGCAGCTTGCTCTGAGCCCTAGCCTGGCCCCCTCCCTCCCCTTCATTCTCTCTCTCTCTCTCTGTCTCTCTTTCTCTGTTGCATTCCTTGCCAGAAGCTGCAAGCTTCACTTGGATCTCCTCCTTGCAGGGTTGGAGTGTATAGGACTTTAAGATGCTGCTGGGTCTCCGCAAGCTCTCCATGTGACTGGGACCTTATTATTGCTCTCTGGTTGCCAGCTGAAGAAGCCAAGACACCCAGGTAAGGGCACAGAAGGGATCTCTATCTGTCTCCTTGTCTCTTTGCATCTCTGTCCTCTTGGGAGTTAAGAGGATGCCACAAGGGGATCTGGTGAAGCTTGGCAGCTCCAAAGAGACCGAGCCTGGGGGATGCGTGCACTCCTGGAGGAACTTAGAAGCCAGCTTTGGGCTAGGAGCAACTGTTTGGCCACCAAGCGTTTGGCCACCAAGCCTTTTGCTTAGTGTTCCTTGGAGCTATGGTACCTCTCCATCCCTACTTCCAAGAAAGGAAGAACCTTATGGCTTGGGGAAGGCTGGTTAGTCTCATTGTGGTGCTGATCACTAATTACGGCTGGGTTTATCCCTCTGCTTTCATACTTTTTATTTCATGCATTTGTGGTCCCCCTTATCTTCTTGGCACAGTGTGGGAGATATCTGGATAAATTTGCTTCTGATGGAGGTTTCTCTTTTGGGATGAGATGTGCAGAAGAAGACATAACTGGGCACAATCTGGAGTCTAAAATCCTGTTTTCAATTAATTCGGCTCAGGTTTAACCACCCCTGTGCCAGGAGGAAGCATTCCAGGGCATCTTTCTGATCTAACGGTACCCAGCTGTTCTCACCTTTCTCCTGGCAAAGTGGTAACGGCAATGCCCGATTGCCTTTCCCTCTGCCTAAGAAAGAGTTAACCGCCCCCCCCTCTTCCCCTGGTGGAGGGATATCTGAATATAAACTCTCTCATCAACTCACCTACCCTGCACAGTGAAATGGCTGAAGAGTTCTTTCCTGCTGTGCATCCTAAACTCTGCACCAGGGGAGCTTCAGAGAACCCTTTGGCACAGCAGGGGTTAACCACATCTGTTTTGCATGTGTGTATGCCTATGTGTGTGATGCTGATGTTTATTTGGGGGTTTCCAGTGTCTTGGGGGGGGCTGGTGTTCATGGTAGAGGAGGCAGCTGCTGCATACCGGTGTCATTAAGCCAACGCCGTTAACTCTTTCACCAACGAGCCTTTTGTTGCAAGGCCCTGCTTGCTCTGGAAAGGGTTAAGCTTTTCCGAAGAAAATAGTCTGAAAAAGAGCTTCGGTTGTAGATGATGCAAATGGATGTAACCTTCCCCAGATTCATTGATTTCATGCATAGGACCCTAAATATTTAATTTAGAACACATCCTGTGGCTATAGATGGAGGCATCCTTAGGGTATCTTTATTAACAAACTCTTTGCAGTACGGGGGGGTGGTGGTGGTGGTGACCCACTAAAGAGCAAAGAATGCCCAGGAATCCATTGCCTGTTGGTCTATCTAGGTAACAGAGGGACAAGCCGGCTCCTTTCTACAGCATCCAATACTTTCCGCTAGCCCCCCTTGGGTAGGTGGCCTTTCATATTCATTCAGTGCATGTCTATACCCCTTTGCTTAGATTATATCCAGTCTAGCAGTTATGGTTCGTAAGAAAGGCTTGCAGCACTGCATAGTGAAGCTAGCCCCATCTGCTTTAATAGCCTTTCAGATGATCACGGAAAAGAACTGTGGTCGAAACTACATCCCCCACAAAGAATAGATTTTCTTGTGAATTATTTAATCACGGAACAGTTCAGTGAGAAAGAATAACAGACCGACGAAAGACTCGGATCTTCTTCACCCGCCTAGCTGTTGCCTTATCCGTCTATTCTCTTTAATAAATGTATATATTTCAGGCTCTAGACGTGCAGCTTTACTGATCGCTCCTCCGTATCACTTGTACTCTGTCAATAAAATAAGCTTACTATTTAATTAAAACCGGCAAGTCCTCAGTTGCTATTATAAAGTGTGTCTAAATCAATTCTTTTTTCCGCTGAGGACACAGCAGACAAGTGGATGATTGTGAAGTGTCTGAATTTTTACGAGAAGGGAATTTTAGGTCCTTCCTTTTATTACTGTCACAGTTGGAGACCTCAGCAGAACAGAGAACTAACACTTTATTATACTGTTCCCATAAACTGGACTTAAAAAAAAAATGCAACTATGGGTTACAGAGTCATAGAGGAAAAAAGGACTATTGGAATAAAAAAAAAAATCCCATATCGAATGCAAATGTTGTGTCACCAATGAGAGTTGGGAGCCTCTAAAAATGTTGTCTTGGGCAAAAAAGTCTTAGGCCACTGAGCTTCATAAGAACAATGATACGTTTAACATGTATGACTTGTTTAGTCCAAGTTCAATACCATTAATGGCTGTGCAGCTGAGATAAGAAAAATGGCTAGGTGCTGTTTGAAGCTGGTCTTAACTAAGGAATATCCCGTGATAAGGTCTGGCTTTAAATGCAGCTGAAAAAAATTGTAAAAAAAATTATAAAAAAAATATCTTTTTCAATTATGTCATTGAAATGATGTTGTTCGATGGCTTTAAAGTTTAAACACCAGAGATGGCCAGCAGACGACCTTACATCAGGCTATCATGCAGTGTGTATCAGACTCCTCTCACACAAAGAAGTGAAAAGAAAAAAAAAAAAGGCCATCCAGGGGAAAAAAAAAAAAAGGACTGTAGTTTAAGTAGGATCCCACTGTTCCAGCCTGCGTCACTCCACTTTTAATAAGGGTTTCTGAATTTCTTTAAAACTTTCAGGCCTAAAATACTGACGGCGCATTAAATATAAATCACTAGCTCTAGTCTTGTTTTTGATCATTTTTACACTGCAGAATTTAGAAATATTTGAAAGAAATAACAAAAAAATCTAGTTAATGTGGACTGATTTTTATTTTTAAAGTGTATCTATCTTAGAATTACAGTATTTCCCTATTATAATGGTATCCTTAAATCATGCCCTTACAGAGAAGCTTCTAAGATTACTTAAATAGTTTTACTTTTTCCTGTTAAAATGCAGAAACTTTTTTTTTTTACAAAAGCATAATGAATTGTATCAAAGTTTGGTATCTTGATAGTTTTTTTTTCCTTTTTTTATCTTTTCTTTCTCTTTTTTTACAAAAGCATAATGAATTGTATCAAAGTTTGGTATCTTGATAGTTTTTTTTTACCTTTTTTTCTCTTTTCTTTCTCTTTTTTTTACAAAAGCATAATGAATAGTATCAGAGTTTGCTATTTTTTTTTACGAGTAGTTAAATTGTTTTTGGCAAAGTTTGTTTCAGAAAGTAAAGTCTTTGTTTGAAAAGCCTGTACCCGATCTGTCTGTGACTAATTAGAGGGGTTAACCAATAAGAACTAAGTTTGGAGTTCTCCGCCAAACAATTAAGTTTATGCCCTCAAACAGCCAATAGTAATCTCAGTAGACTATACAATGCAGCCCTGTGTTTTTTTCTGGTACCAGACTTGCATTTAAGGTGAAAGGCCAATGTGCCATAGGGAATATTGCTTCAGCGTTATTTAATAAGTCTTGAGGAAACAATAACATTGTGAATTGATGATCGGTTTCTATACTGCAATATAAAGCAGTCCTTTATGTGTAATAGCAAAAAAAAGTTAGAATTCTTTTAGTAGAAGAGAGCTTTTTTTGTAGTTTAGGTATATGAAAGAGGTTATGATGAGCCTATTCACCCAAGAGGCCTTTTGTTGATGGATGAAAATGCCACTTATCAAGCTAGATCAGCCTTTCTTAACCTTTTAACATGAAGGAACCCTTGAAATAACTTTCTGGTCTTATGGAACCCCTGCTAGAAATGACTGTATCTACATCTCATGATACATTAGTGTGATGGTCAGTGGGAAGA
Source organism: Staurois parvus (assembly GCF_062004578.1). Classification (NCBI taxonomy): domain Eukaryota; kingdom Metazoa; phylum Chordata; class Amphibia; order Anura; family Ranidae; genus Staurois; species Staurois parvus. Next base: position 11,710,082 of record NW_028318294.1, on the reverse strand, counting down.
ATGCTCCTTACACTTATGGTCATTGAGAAGAATTACCCCCTTACAGATGGCTAAAAAGATCAATGGCGTCGGTGGGATCTTATCTGAGAAATTGCTCAAGGAACCGCTAGCAACTTCTGGAGGAACCCTGGTTGAGAAACCTGAAGATAGATGGATTTGTAAACCTCCAGGCTTATTGAATGAAGTAGTTAACAGTAAACGGTAGTGACCAATCAGAAATCAGGTTTCATTATTGAGCTCCTGAAAAGCTGTTAAAAGCTGATTTCTGGTTGGTTGAAGGTAGTTGCTGTTGGGGCGATTTACTAAAACTGGACCACTCAGAACCTGGTGCAGCTTAATATTTCTTTGTCTTGGTTCCCTAAAATGTAGCTGGCCTATACATGCAGCATGCTCATGATACAGGACCTTTTGGGAAAGATTTACTAGAACTGGAGCACTCAGAACCTGGTGCAGCTGTACACGGTAGCCAATCAGCTTTAAACTTCAGCTTGTTCACTTAAGCTTTGGCAATGAAACCTGGAAGCTGATTGGTTTCTTTGTAGAGCTACACCAGATTTTGCAACTTTAGTAAAAAACCTTTGTGTGCTCCTGTTCTTCTTTGTCTTAATATCTGCGTACTGTACTGGGGTTTCTAGTTCATTGACTATAATGGATGTTGATGGACTGGTGACATCACGTAGTTGAGTTTTGGTAACTTATAAGGCAAGTTCCACTTAATAGTTCCTTGTCTTGGTTCCTTAAAATGTAGCTGGCCTATACATGCAGCATGCTCATAATACAGGACCTTTTGGGAAAGATTTACTAAAACTGGAGCACTCAGAATCTGGTGCAGCTGTGCATGGTAGCCAATCAGCCGCTGACTTCAGCTTATTAAAGTCAGATTCCACCCAAAACCTAACTCTAAACCTACTCCCAGTCCCATTCTAAACCTAATGTAGCTAACCCTGTGAAGAAAAGATCGCTATACTTACCTATTCTGAAGCCACTCCGGTCCGGTCTCCAGAGGCAGCTTCTGTGTAAAGAGCGGAATCCAACAATGACTGGTAAATGCCTACGAGATGACGTCACCCATAGACTTACTGTGGGGCATCCATTGTCGGCCTCCTCTGCTCTACATAGAAGCCACCACTGACAGCTCAACATGGAACCAGACCGGAGCGGATTCAGAATAGGAGAAGTATAACAATCTTTTCTTTACAGAGTTACAGAGAGTAGGTTTAGAATGGAGCTGGGAGTAGGTTCAGGGTTAGTTAGGTTTTCGTTGGAATTCCACTTTAAACTTTAGCAATAAAACCTAGAAACTGATTGGTTTCTATGCACACCTACACCAGATTTTCCAGTTTTAGTAAATAATCACCTTTCTGTATAGGTAATAATAACTTTTACAATAACTATTTATAAGATGGAGTATTTTCTCCTCCATTGAGCGTGGCATAGTAGGGTGGGGGCATTCGTGACTTGTGCATATACTGTATGTAATATACCGCAATGGGGTTGATTTACTAACACTGGAGAGTGCAAAATCTGATATAGCTCAGCGTAGAAACCGATCAGCTTCCAGATTTTGTTGCAAAAGTTTAACTGAACAAGCTGAAGTTAGAAGCTGATTGCTTACTATGCAGAACTGCACTCTCCAGTTTCAGTAAATCAACCCCACTTTGTTCCAAAAAGTCCCATATATCACAGAACATGATGACCAAACATGAGCATATAGTTAATGTCTGAAAATGAATAAAAGCAGAACTGTCCATAGCAGCCAATCCTACTGTTCCTGTTATGCTATTGGTGCAAGTTTGCTCATTATTCCTACCAGCTGCAATGGGTTATGGCACACCATTGCTTGTAAACATTACATTCAAAGACAGGTTCTTTGGACCTCATGTACGAACCTACCTAAAAAAAAAAGCAAACTGCCAGGTTTAAAGGGAAACTCTAGGCACAAATAACACTCATTTTAATACATTTAGCAATAGCCACATAGGCTATAAATCCACTTTGTGTGCACCAAATATATTCACAAACTCCTGTATAGTCTTGCAAACGTGCTGCTGACATCATCGGTGTGCTGTGCAGAGAGAGGAGCTCTGGGAGGGGCCCAACAGGCCCCACCCACCTGCAGAAAAAGATAGGTGGGGGGGCGGAGACAAGACCAGCCATCCTGCATAAGAAGAGAGGGCAGCAGTGATCAGTTCTAATTACAGGAAGCTCCTGCACAGAGGTGGTAAAATGCTAACAAAGGACTCCAGGATTCTAGTAAATATACCAACACCTCTTTTATTTAGACAATATTTACTTATCCAGTTCCAGTTCAGCTTTAGCCCTGGTTCACATCTGCGCGGTCGTGCGGGCTCGGGCACGAGAGCCCATTCATTTGAATGGACTCCCTCGCCCTGGGACACGTAGGGAAAAAGTCCCTGCACTACTTTGGAAATTGCAGCCCGCATGGGAACCTCGGTTCCCAGTACGGTTGCGATTTCCAGTGCGGGCGGCGTGCCATTAGAATTAATGGCACCTACCCGCGGGTTCCGCATTCCTCTGTGTGGGTGTTGCAGCTGCAGGCATTTGTGTGGGTCCCGCAGCGGCACCACCCGCATAAATATGAACAGAGGATAAATGCAGTGCAGGTGGATTAGGATATATGCAAAGGGCAAGAACCACTTCCTTTTGCACATCACTTGCATTGCTCCATTTTATTTACTATAGAAGCAAAATGTTCACCTAGCCCAGTTAAATATATTAACCTCCCCCCAAAATGCATTCAATTGCAACTTACCAATTCTTAGATGTGATGGCTGCATTTGTTTTCCTTTTTAGGCTTTTTTATCTTTATTTCCACCTGGTGATCCTACCAGTAAGTCTGTTATTCTTTCAACATCCTTTTTCAGACCAAGCTGTCTGGACAAAGTAGCAGTTAGAGGGTTGAAACAAATCATTTACCCCCTGACAGGGGTGCTTAAAATTATCAGCTTTTATTAATTTATGTAAAATCTTTATTTCAAAAGAAAAAAGGTTGCAGGAAAGAAGATCGTGCAATTCCCCCATCAATGCAATCAGTGTTGATGGGGGAATCCCTCCTGCAGCACCATTGTGGTAGTCTTCCCTGCCGGCACAACACAATGATCGCTGCTAGTGGCTTTAGCCGCCGGCAGTAATCGCATACAAAAATCTAACAAACTGGTTATACTGAAGTCGATTGAGAGAGGGTCAGTTGTTGCTGGAGTGGCATTTTGTTGCAGGGGGGAGAATTTTTGGTTGGGGGTCTATTATTCTGTAGGGGATCTATTGTTGCTGGTGAGGGTATTGATGCTGGTGGGGGCCTATTGTTGCTGGCTGCAAGGTATCTATTTTACTGCTTTTCTTGATATCAATAACAAATTCCATACTCGTTACTTAGCACTACAAAATGTTACTTGGTTCTGAATTCTCTAAAAGGGGTAGTACTAGGAGGTGGATAGGGGCTGGAACCAAGGGGTGGTGCTCAGAGGTGGGTTGGGTCAAAGACAAGGGGGTGACTAAGATAGGGAGAGTTCCTACACCTATTCTCTGAGAAAAAAGCCCTGGAAACACTAAATGATATCCTTATTTTCCAAACATAGTCCATTCGCATCCACGACCTAATATCCCTGTAATCTGTTTTCATGAAATCATTTCTCACTGTGTTTTTCTGCCTCCTTGAGCTCCAAAACCTCTCCTTTTCCCACTAATTTCCGTTTGTTTGGAATAAGCAAAGCAGGTTAGTTGCAGTCATGTACACTGCTGCATACATACTACACATCCCATAGTCCATAGTCCACCTTGGGAGTGAGCAAGAGAGGGTGGCTATGTTCCTACATACAGTCAGATCACCTCCTACAGGAAGATCACAGCAGAAAAAAAAAGGAAAAGGAATTTGCAGATTTACAGGATGCTGAGAGCAAGGAACTTTTTGAAGTTAAAAAGGAATTAAAGCCTAACGCTAACTATGCTTAAAAATGGTCCCCCCCTCTCCTGCTACCTATCCTGCCAACATGTATGAAAATGATGTGTGTACTTACCTACTTTTAATCTACTTCGGTCAGGTCCAGTCCGGTCACATGATCCCGCAGCTCCAGCTTTCCTGTGTCAGTGAGCAGCAGCTGCAGGGGAGAGGAGGAAGCAACACTTTACATTATAAAGGGGGCCGTACAATTCAATACAAGAGGGTTAGGAGAGCCCTGCTCCTGAGAGCTTACAGTCTCATAGGGAGGGGCAAGTGGTACAAAATATAATAACTGTGGGGGATGAGCTGATGGAAGAATTACATTCCAGGTGGAGGTGGTAAATCCTTCCCTGAAGAGATGAGTTTTCAGGGATTGCCTAAGGTCCCTTTCACATGAAGGGTCCGCCCATCAGTTTTTCATGTGGACCTAATCGGATGATCCATGAATCCCTATGAACCAGTAGGTGTAAATTGACTTTTACACCCACCTACCTCCAAACCAATCTAGTTGCCTACCTTCACCCATCTACCTACAATCCAATCCAGTTGCCTGCCTCCAAACCAATCCAGTTGCCTACCTTCATCCGTCTACCTCCAGTTCAGTTGCCTACCTTCACCCATCTACCTCCAAACCAATCCAGTTGCCTACCTTCATCCGTCTACCTCCAATCCAATCCAGTTGCCTACCTCCACCCACCTACCTCCAATCCAATTCAGTTGAGTACCACCACCTGCCTACCTCCAATCCAATTCAGTTGCCTTCCTCCACCCGCCTACCTCCAGTTCGAATCAGTGCACTAAAAAAAGCGTAATGAGATTCATCCAGTTCCGTCTAAGTAGATCGGAACAAAGGGCATTTGGGTGTAAACAGATAGCAGATTTGGTTCACACCCAGATGCCCATAGAGCAGAGCAGGCTGCGTCCATGTCCACTCTGCATAAACTGAGGAGACTCGGACCTGTCATCAGTCTGCTCTGCTCTGAACAGCATGGGATCTGTGAATGGATCCCCTGCTGACCGGGAAAAAGTCCAATTTGTGTGAAAGGGGTCTAAAGGTGGCCAGAGCAGGAGATAGCTGGACAGATTGGGTAAGGGAGTTCCAGAGGATGGGAGAGGCTCTGGAGAAGTCCTGGAGACAAGCATGGGAGGAGAAGACAAGATAGCTAGAGAGCAGGAGGCTTTGGGAGGCACGGAGAGGACAGTTTCAGTGATATATTGAGACAAGATTGGTGATGCAGCTGGGGACAAAGTTATGGATGGTGCTGTATGTTCTTGTTGGTATTTTGAATTTTATTCATTGGGAAAAAGGAAGTCAGTGGAGGGATTGTCAGAGAGGTGTGGTCGGCATTGAACAATTGGTAAGGTAGATAGGCAGAAGCATTCATGATAGACTGAAGGAGGGATAGCCTATGTAAAGGTAGGCCAACGAGGAAGGAGTTGCAATAGTCAAGGCAGGAGATAATCAAGGAGGGAATGAGTTGCTTGGTGGTTTCATTGGTTAAAAAGGTGCATAAGAGTTGTTAGTGTTATACTGGAATTCCACTTTAAGAATACATACAGTGCTTGAATATGTTTTTTTTTTCAAGACTAGAGTTTAGTGTTTCTTTAGGCAGCTCATAGCGTTCTAAGAGCTTTTGTCTTTTGAGTTGGTTAGAAAAATAATTGGGAGTATCTGGTTACCTTGGCCAAGACACAAATCTTGTTTCCAAACATTTCAAGTGAGGAACTTTGTGTTTTGAATTGAAACAACATAGCCGAGTACTGTCCCTGTAATTTTTTTATTTGCACTGACCAGTAAATTTTTAAGACAGCCTTTTAGGGTCTACCCCCTTCTTCCAAGGTCCCAGCAGTACTGAGCATTCAGACAAGCAACCAAGTCAAACGTTTCCTTTGTTTACCCATGTTCTGATAGCTCTTCACTACTTTTTTTTTGTTAATGACTTCCAGACATCCCAGGCAATAATAGCGCGGCTTAGTGTGCAATGGAAAAAAAACTCAGGGCATTTTAATGATGGTTTGGCACTTTGTGACACAACAGTTATGTGAGTTGTGGCATTCAACTCTCATTTCCTGGCTGGCCCCATCACCCCGATACCTTCAATATGTAGATACAATGACTTTGTTTCATCTGGAAATTGTTCGTTCCCAGCAGTAAGATGAAATTCCTGCAAGGCATATTGTTTTCAGGCCTGTCAGAGACCCTGGAAGGCACACAAGCAGGCCCCAGACTGTTTTTTGGTGGGGGGGAAGTGTGAGGGATGGTGTATAAAGTGTAGAAGGGGTAGGGGGTTGGAGCAAGGGGTGAGAGCTACAGTATCTCCACATCTGGTAGTAATTCCCTTACAGGTCTGTCTGATGTTTTCATTGCCTATACATAGGCACATTACTCCAGAATCTTCAGACATTTTTTTGCTCATGTTCTTTTCATTCCAGGGCCTAATGAAGGCCTTATGTTGCCTTTGTGAGGAGGCCACAGAAAATGTTGTGTTGCATACCTTCCAACAGTTCCTCATTTGGAGGATCTGTCTCTCTTTTGGAACCAAATCCCTTTGTTTGTCTTTCTTCCTTAGTTTTCCTCTTTTTGAAAATATATATAGACCTCTATAGTAATTGCACTACTTAACCACTTGAGTACCAGCCTGTAGAACCCTTTCATTACCAAGCCATTTTTCAGTTTTCAGTGCTGTGATACTTTGCCATACAATTGCTCAGTCATGCAAAACTGTACCCAAATAAGTTGTATTTCATTTTTTAAGTACAATCATGATTTATTAACACTTTTGAGATATTACAGATAATCCAAAAAAACAACATACAGGTATCCTGTTCCAAGAATATATCAAAACACATACAGTCCAGGAATGGAACATTTAGAGTACAGTGAAAATTAAAGTCTACACCATTTTTTTTGCTAGATAGAGGTGGATGGAGGAGCCCTGTCTATTGTGCTATTGTATTTTGACAGTGGGACTCCCCTGCTGTCAGAATACACTAATCAGTGCTGCAGCCAATTGGCTGCAGCTGCTGATTTCAAGTGGTTGTAAACCTCAGACATGAAATATGAACAAAATGTCCCTCTATAGCGTGTACTTGTTTCAGTCCAGAGCACTAAATGTCATTTCTGTCTGCTGCCTCCTTGCTCTGCTGTAAGTAATAGTCACTTCTGATAAGTTTTCCTGACACCAAGAGAAAAGTGGTGACAGGGGAGGGACCTCCAGCAGACTGACAGCCTCAGCTCTGTTCCTGTGTGCTGTTTGAAAGGGGAGGTGTCCCTTCCCTCCAATCAGCTCTCAGAGCTCTCCTCACTGAGCTCTGCAGTGTGTAATTTCAGCTCTCCGCCCCCTGCTTTCTGAAATCTCAAACAAGCTGTATAAATGCTTCCTTTTGAGCAACTCTGGATAAGAGAAGACAAACAGGTACAACTTTTGTAGGAGGATTTGTTTCATCTCTGTGTATCACCTGAGGTCAGTCACTTCACTAGGTAAATTTCCAACATTCCAGTTAGGTGATCATTAGGTGATCGACCTCTCTAGAGCAAGAATGGTCAAAGATGGATAAAAATTTGGCTCATCCTTGCTGAATTGGCTTAAAGATGCTTCCTAGGTTTCTAAGGAGCTACAGAGGACCAGGGATGCATGACACAAAGCCACCGGGTGTCCTTTTCTCTCTCCACCCTCATCCCAAAGAGCTGGATTGGAAAAGTAGGAAAAAAAAAGAAGGCCTAGTGCATTACCTTTAAAAAATAAATAAGAAATAAAATCAAATGGAAAGCATGTCACAAAGAATGAAATGTAGCCCAAAAACCCCTGAAGGTGGTCTGGTGGGGGACTGTAGACCTCTAGATAGCTGGTGTCTGACACGTTTTGAGGTTGTAACTCTTCCTCAGAGCCATTTCCCTGGTTCATTGAGGGCAGCAAGGCTTTCATTCCTTTCCCACTCATGTGGGGATATTGGCATTGTGGAGTCCACTGTCCAGCACAGGAGCACATGCACTCGGTTGCTTTTTTCTTCTTTCCGGGTTGGGAAAGTAGCCTGGAATAGTTGATCTTGATGAAATTTGGAGGCAGGTTTACTGAATTATGTGAACAATTAGTAGCTAAGGAATGTTGTTAGACTAAAATAGAGTATTTTTTAATATAAGATGACTTTACTGTTACTGTACCTAGCAGAACTGTTGTATTAAACCAGTGGTCTCCAAACTGTGGCTGTAAGCCAGATGCGGCCCTTTGCTTACCTTTATCTAGCCTTTGGGGCACTATTCCTCCCACTGACACCAATGACAAGGCACTATTCCTCCCACTGACATCAATGACAAGGCACTCTTCCTCCTACTAATACCAGTGATGGGGCACTACTCCCACTGGCCACAGTTCAGCCCCCCTTAGGTCTGAAGGACAGTAAACTTGCTCTTTGTTCAGAAAGTTTAGAGACCCCTGTACTAGACTAAACCTTTAACATGGACCTTCTAATTGCAATATTTTGAAAATCCCCTATGAAGGGAAAGTAGTGATGATAACAGTACTTCTGGGCTTAGCCAATCATTTTTATTATTATTATTACAGGTATTTATATAGCACCGAAAATGTATGTAGCACTTTACATATTGTACATTTACATCAATCCCTGTCCCCAAGGAGCTTACAAAGGCCCCTAAACTCGCATGCATAAATACACATAATAGGGCCAGTTAGGACAGGAGCCAATTAACCTACCAGCATGTCTTTGGAGTGTGGGAGGAAACCCATGCAAGTATAGGGAGAACTTGCAAAATCCATGCAAGCAGTGTTCTAGTTAGGATTCAAACTGAAGATTCTAGTGCTACAGGAGCTTATTAATTCTTCATGGTGCATGCTTTTTTTTTTAAATCTTTGTATTGGTTTTTGCACTTCATGGTACATTTAACATTGGGTGAAGCAGGGATATGTACTCTGCCTACATACTTTGTACTAAAGGGTGCCCCTCTTTCTTATCTTAGAAAGTTGGGAGGTATGAAGTTGTAGTCAGTTTTTTTCTTTATCATTGCAGTGCAGCTATATTTTACCCTTTTTGGTTGCTCCAGTTTGCCTGTACTTTAGGATGGTTTCTTTTAAGTTAACCTGTGACATTTGACATCAAATTGGAATGTTGCAGATCAGAAATCGCCTTTTTTTTTTAATTCGTGTTCCCATCGTCTCATAATCAAAGCCAGGAGTTTTGGCTTTCTTCGTTCAGATCTCCAGCCCATAGCAAAAAACTGAATTTTGTATTATACAAAACCATGGATCTGGACACGGACAGACTCGGCAGAACAAGATAGTTGATCTAATTAGTGAATCGCTGAGAATCCAAGCATTCTTTGCTTTGTGATAGGCTCTCTTTAAAGGAAAATTGTACTGAAAGAGATAGGTAGGCTGCAATTACTGAACTTTCTCTGCAAGTTGCCTTGCTGTCTCTGGCATCAACATTTTCATAGAAGCCAGAGCATGCGATCTTCATGATTTACTGGGTTAGTGACTCAAAGTATTGATGCCCCTGGATCAGTATAGCAGCTGGGCAACTAGCATTTTCAGAATGAGAAGCTATTAATAAAATGGCAAACTTGAAGTGTTTAGGCACAGGGATGTCAAAGCAAGTTATAAGACCTAGAGCCTGACATCATTTATATTCCTATGTTCTCAGAACAGAAAATGCAAAGTGGCTCCATCCTTTAGTCAATTCATAAAAAAGATCAGCGTGTTACCAAGCAACAGGGGCTCTGGTACCCGGCTTAGTGCTCTTTCAGTTGGGTGGCCAGGTGAGGTAAAAGATGGGCCCCATGGATTTACTACCCCCTGCCTGCCCACCTGAACTATCCTAATACAGCCAGACGGGGTCATACATATACTGCAGGCACAATGCTTCTTAGCTGCAACATTATCAACTTGGGTTGTAGAGTCTGATAGGTTGTACCGCCTGTCAAGCTTGCCCATTGAGTTTAATATGGTTGCACTGTAAGCATATGCAATGCACACAATTGCAGTGTGATATTGTGACATTATAAAGCCTCGTCACTGCTGATCAAATGCCCTGTCCTTGTGACCAAACCAGCAGTGGTGAAACCCGTAGAGATAGGTGGTTTCAGGTAGACACATCAAAGAATGCCGTTTATTTTTTTGTCAAATTAAATGCAGAAAGAAGAGCTTAGTTTTAGAGTGTGGCTTATATTTTCTATACTTTTGACTGAGATTGGAGATGGGCTGTGGTAACCAGCACCCTGGTCGTCCATGTGGGATGAAAGGAGCAAATCTGGAGTGGATCCATGGGTTTGGATATGTTCATGTCCATGCAAAGCTTGTAGATAAATGTAGCAAACTAACCAATCATCAGATTTCCTGACAAATGAATCATCATTTTATGGGGGTTTAGGTGAATTGGTATCCATATTGAGACTCAAGGGGAATTTTTTTTCCAGGCACTGATAACCATTTTTTAGGCTGCTGTTTGGAAAACCAGAATTCTAGCCTAGAACAGCACAAAAATACTCCAGAAAAGTATATAAAAAGTATACTTGGTAACTTGCTGATATGCTAGTTGGACTTTTTGGGGGGCCAGAGGGTGAATTATACAAACTGTTAATATAACAACCAAATTAAGGAAAAAAATCAGCAGATCTCAGTGATGGGTCACGTAGGTCTGCCAGTGTATGGAAAACCATGGCTGCCAACCATTCAGACATCAGGTTCCATTATTATTATTATTATTTTACAGGATTTATATTGTGCCAACAGTTTGCACAGTGCTTTATAATATCAAGGGAGACAGTACAGTTACAATACAATAAAATACAAGAGGGTCAAGCGCAGGGGCAGACTGACAACTCATGGGGCCCCCGGGCAATAGGGGATCATGGGGCCCCTGTGTCCTTGCCCCGGTGTAGTGGTAAAATGAGTATTCCAGACCCATGAAGATATGTATCCTCTGAAGCAACTGGGCATGTGCCAGTTTCAGGCTGAAGAAGCCAATCTCCGACTTTAGCACAGATCTACCACAGTTAACCCCTTACAGGGTGCAAACCATTGAAGCTGATCTCACGGATCACTATGGGTTGCAAGATCAGTTAACCCCCTATAGGTTCAACCAGGGACACATATCTTCACGGGCCGGGATACCCATTTTACCACTATACCGGCACCACTCCTTCCTCTCTGGAGGGGTGGCACCAACCCTAGGGACGCCTCTGATGGAGACCACACATTGGGGCAGACCTATACTGTAATAAAGAAATGCTTCTATCCTAACCAGGGGCAGACTGACAACTCATGGGGCCCCCGGGCAATAGGGGATCATGGGGCCCCTGTGTCCTTGCCAAAACTCAAAAAAGCCTATGAAAAAGGTGCCAGGGACATCTCATGGGGCCCCCTACTGACCCCGGGCCCTCGGGCAGTGCCCGAGTTTCCAAATGGTCAGTCCGCCCCTGGTCAAGCGGGCCCTGCTTATAAGAGCTTACAATATAATAGAGTGGGGAAAGTGGTAAAAAGGTAATAACTGTGAGGGACAAGCTGAGGGAAGGGTAAAAGTCCAGTTTTTGGGTGAAAGAGGGATAGGCTTCCCTAAAAGGATGAGTTGTCATGGAACTCTTAAAGGTGGACAGAGTAGGAGACAGATTGAGGTAGAGAGTTCCAGAGGATGGTAAAGACTCTGGAGAAGTGCATGGGAGAAGATAAGGGAGCTAGTTGTTAGGTGGAGGTGGTAGAGGAATTCTAAAAGGTGATATGGTTGGCCATTATGGATTGTAGTGCACTCCATACCTTTGCAACATGTTTCTAAACAAGCTTACCTATGACTTTTCAGAGTTATATACTGTAGTTACTTTGTAGACGAGACCTCACAGTCTAACATTAGTCTTTTCTTTCTCCTTCATTCTGTAATGTCTGGGTCTGTTTGCTATTATTTTTGTAGAATTCATTTAGCCATTTTACTATGTATAATTATAGCTTTACCTCTATGTGGTGTTGGTGCATTGTGCACTGTTTATGGTAATTAGAGCTTCATCAGGTTGTGTGGTTTTTGTGTTCAGTCTGATTACACATGTCATGGCTTCCAAATTTGGTAACTTTGTCCCTTGTGGGAATTGAATAAGTAAATAATTTCCGGTTTTATGACTTAAACACCAATGTCAGTTTATAATAGGAGATATAGGGCCCCAGAATAAAAGCAGTGAAATCATAATTTTTTTGGACCAAGATAACCATGAAAGCCTTGCAATGCAAAAAAAAAATAGGTTCACTTTTAATAACAAAAGTCTTTTCATATATAGAGTCCCTTCCTTTGCTCCCCCCCTGCTCTACTAGGCAGTCCTGGGTAAAATATTACTATACAAGACTTGTATAGCACTTTACAATATAAATGAGACAGTACAATCACATTACAAGTCAGGACAAGCGAGCTATAGGGCCCCGCTTGTCCTGCTTGTAGGAGCTTACAATCTAAACAGGAGGGTCAAATGGTACTAAAGGTAATATCTGCGTTGGGATGAGCGAAGAAGAAAGGAAAGTTCAGTCGTTAGGCAGAGGCAGGAAAGGCTTTCCTAAAGAGATGAGATTTCAAGGATAGCACAGAGTAGGAGACAGCCATAGAGGTTGGGGTAGGGAGCAGAGGTGGACTGACCATTCGGGCTCTCGGGCGCTGCCCAAGGGTCCGGGGTCAGTAGGGGGCCCCATGACATGCCCCTGGTACCTTTTTATAGGCTTTATTGGGTGTATTTTGGGTGTGGGCAAGGACACAGGGGCCCCATGATTCCCTATTGCCCAGGGGCCCCATGAGTTGTTAGTCCACCCCTGGTAGGGAGTTTCAAAGGATGAGCAAGTCTCTGGAGAAGACCTGGAGACAAGCAGGAGAGGAGGTGATGAAAAAAGATAGAGAGTAGGAGGCTTGGAAGGAGCAGAGATGATGGTTTGGGTGATATTTTGAGACAAGGTTGGTGATGTAGCTTGAGGCAGAATTCTGAATGGCTTTGTATGTTGTTAATATTTTTCTTTTTTTTTTCGTTGGACAGTCGGAAGTCAGTAGAGGGATATGTATGGTGAGGTGGCGGAGACTGAGCGGTAGGTAAGGATGAGTATGGCAGAAGTGTTCATGATGGACTGAAGGACGGACAGCCTGTGTAGGGGTAGGCCAATGAAGAGGGAGTTGCACTTGTTGGGGCAAGAGATAACAAGGTGGTGAATTAATAGCTTGATGGTTTCATTGGGTAAGGGACATATATTGGGAATGTTATGGAGGTGAAGGTGACACACTTCGGGCAGTCACTTGGGGGGAAGAAAAAAAGAGGCCTTAGCCCAGTGTATGCTTAGAACTTACCCTGCAATTCTGGTGGTGAGCAGAGACCAACCCCCGATCCACCCTCTTCGCTGTTTGCTTCCTTCCCTTCGCTTCCACGGGTTCCATACACTGGACACCTTCTCTAGGCCCTATAGCCAGGGAACACAAATAGAACTCACACTCTTCAGAGAGTCCACCACGAGGCTGGATGTGGCTAATGTTCTTTACTGAAAACCTCAATCGATACATAGCTTCAGTAGATCAACACAGTTCCAATAACAAATTGACCTATGGTCTCTGCCCCTACCGGTGGCTGCTAATGCAGATGATTCGGCCTAATGTTCTTCCTGGCTAAGGATAGGAGGGACAGAGGGTTAAACCAACTTCCAAGATCCTCTACTGTGTTCCTGGACCTAGGATGGGGGACCCTAGGGCACCCTAAGGGGGGAGGAGCTCAGCAGACAAATGTTTCCTCCTTCCACTTCCTCTGCAGTCTGACCCACCTCCCTCCTAGGTTCTGCCTAGTCTCCCAGCCTTCTCCCAGGGAAGGAGGCACCTTAAAGGGGAACCTGTCTACAAATGGAGCCCACAATAGGGGCAGTCTTGTTTGCGGAACATACAGATGTCCAAGCTCATGGAATAAAAGTCTGCTTGTTAATCTGTAGGATATAAGGCAATGGGTCATATATGCAGGTCCAACCACTATTTACGGGAAGTACTTTTAAGTAAACAATTTATCACATCATAACTGGTTTTATTGAGTACAGGAAATAGCTACGTGGAACATGCATTAGCATGTTAACGCCTACAATATATAATATGAAAGTAAAACTTGAATAGAAACAGTTACTGGAAAATTGCAGTTGCCCCAAATGCACTCATGTACCAGGAACATTTGTTAAATTGAAGTTTCTTTAAAGAACACATTCACTTCTGAACTGTGAGATGGATGAGCTATATTTAGCTTTCATTATCCATAAATTAGAGTGTTATATAATATCCACGTATATAAATTGATACCAGCTGCATGCGCTTTCCCTCCTCTCTGTATTTCTTGGTTGACATTAGCAAGGCTAAGGTCTAGTCTGTGCTGAACTCCACACACTTATACAAAGCAATTAATCAATTTGTAAATTCATTAAAATAATATCATGTATTACTGAATGCGACTAGTATAATTACCTGAATTTGTCTTGATATCAGTTGGCTGTAATTCCCTGCACAGCACACTGGGAGAGGGAAGAGCAGCTGTAGGAGCCAATTTGACTGTGCTACATGCGCATGTGCTTGGAACATGCTGACAGGAGGAGAGTGCAGAGTGATGACTCCGCCTGTGTGTGTTGCGCCTTCTTCATTGTCCAATCAGCAGGCTGGATGTGAGGTCTTGACTAAGCTGTGCTGCTGTCACAGTGGCTGCTGTGCTTTCTGGGTGTCTGATGAACGAAATAAAATCTGCACAGAACTGTAAACTCTTTCCCAGATAAAACCATTCCAATGCTTTCTAACTATCCATTTACCTGCTAGTATGGGAGTAGAGAAGCATGATGACCCTGCAGCTCCTTCATTGTCTAATATGCAGGTTGGGGGTGTGTCAAATCTGCAGTTGAAGTCAGGACCTGGCTAAGCTGTTTGGCAGGGTACCTTTATCGCAAAAAGGGCTGAATTACAAATTATTTGTCAGGTGAAATGATTTCCTTATATGTGTTTCAGTTGTTATTTAAAGTGTTACTAAATCCACAACATTAAAATCAGTCTGTAGATGCAGTAAAGCATGCTTGTTGTACTCACTGTGGAACCTAATCGGTTAATCCTCTGCATTGTGTAAAAAGGCCTTTTGATCCTGACTTCTCTGCTCCTCCACTTGTTCAAAAGTCTACGTCTTATCTCCTGATAAGAGAGACTGAACTGTAGCCATTCTGCACATGCTTAGTTTAGTGTGTATTGCTAGAGAGGTTTTTTTTTTCTTGGGAGAGTGCATGTGATCAGCACAGGGCCAATCAACACTGTCCAGACAGAGTTCAGGGGTTCTGCATCCTTCTAGAACAGAAAGAAAACTCCTCCTACAAGCTTTGACCAGTGCTCTACTGAACACTGATAGAAGTCCCAAGACTGCTCTAACTGCTGATGAGAAAAGCTATTTAGCAGTTTATATTTACTAAAATAATTGCACTTCCATGTTCTGTGTACTGTGGGAGACCTGATATAGTGAATGCAGGGTCTGGGGAGACCAGAAATAGTAAATGCAGGGTCCGGGGAGACCAGATATAGTGAATGCAGGGTCCGGGGAGACCAGATATAGTGAATGCAGGGTCCGGGGAGACCAGATATAGTGAATTCAGGGTCTGGGGAGACCAGATATAGTGAATGCAGGGTCCGGGGAGACCAGATATAGTGAATGCAGGGTCCGGGGAGACCAGATATAGTGAATGCTGGGTCTGAGGAGACCAGATATAGTGAATGCAGGGTCCGGGGAGACCAGATATAGGGAATGCAGGGTCCGGGGAGACCAGATATAGTGAATGCACTTTTAAATGTGTCAAAAGCATGCTGCATTGCCATTGCCCCAGATGGAAATGGCAGAAGTGTGAATGTAACCAAAGCCATTTTAAGTCCTTTGAAACCTGGAGTTTTCATTAACATAATACCTTGTGACCCTTGGTGATTCTTGTTCAGACACTTCCTGTTATGGGTGACAACGCTTTGTCCTTGTCTCCCAAATTGCTCTCCTGTGTTGTCACCCTGATACATGTGCTACTAATGAACACTGTGGGGTTGATTTAGTAAAGGCAAATAGACTGTGTACTCTGCAAGTGCAGCTGCTTGGATAACGGTAGTCAGCTGAGCTCATTTCCTAAGCTCTGGAGCAACTGCAGAGTGCAACTGCACTTTGCAAAGTACTCATCTATTTGCCTTTAGGGCCAGTTCACACTACAGAAACCCAGCCCAGGTGCGTTCTGGATGCATTTCTGCATGCATGTTTTTGACACGTTTTTTGGTAAGTTCCAGTGCGTTTTTGATGCTTTTTTGACGCGTTCCAGTGCTTTTTTTATGCATTCCAGTTCATTTTTTCCCCTCTCTTTTTCTTCAATTTAATTAGTTACTTGTGCATTCCAGTGAGGTTTTTGGTGTGTTTTGGTGCATTCCAGATGTGTTCTGGATGCATTTTTGCATGCGTGTTTTTGACACGTTTTTGGCGAGTTCTGGTGCATTTTTTATGCTTTTTTTTGACGCGTTCCAGTGCATTTTTTATGCATTCCAGTTCATTTTTTTCCCCTCTCTTTTTCTTCAATTTAATTAGTTACATGTGCATTCCAGTGAGGTTTTTGGTGTGTTTTGGTGCATTCCAGTGCGTTCTGGTGCATTTTTGATGCGTTTTACTGCGTTCCAGTACAGTTCTGTGCAGAAAATATGCAGCACGTTCTACTTCTTTTCTGCAACTGGAACGCTCTGGGACTGCAAGCACTGATGTGATCTATGACATTGACAACCATATAACCTACTCTCTGTGCGTTTTGGATGTAGACAAAAAAACAACTGAAATGCATGTAGCGTGAACTGGCGCTTAGTAAATCACCCCTAAAAGTAGCCATGCCAGTGCATCTTGCATGGGCATGTTCTGTGTTAGGGGCCTTAGTTTGTACGCCCCATGAGGGTTCGGGACCAGGGGTGGACTGACAACTCATGGGGCCCCTGAGCAATAGGGGATCATGGGGCCCCTGTGTCCTTGCCCAAACTCAAAAAAGCCTATTAAAAAGGTACCAAGGGCATCTCATGGGGCCCCCTACTGACCCCGGGCCCTCGGGCAGTGCCCAAGTTTCCAAATGGTCAGTCCGCCCCTGTTAGGGACTGATGTGAATGTACAACATACATGTAAAGTGCTGCTTAAATTAACAGCGCTATATAAGTACTTGAAATAAATAAATAAATAAATAAATGTTCTGCTCAGATCCTGTGATGGGCGGCTAATGCTGAACAGCATGTATATAGAAAGGAAGTGGTGATAAAGAAGCTGGAAGGGATCAGCAAGACCAAGATCTAAAAATAGGATGAAAAAAGGGGAAAACAGTATTTTCTAAAAGACATAAAATAATGAAAAAAAAAAACAGCAATTGTTAATAATATACGGCACATCAGCAAATGATAAATGCCATCAAGTTGGGGTTTAGATCTACTTTGGTACATTTTGTAAACTACTAAAATATGTAATATTAAGCCCAGGTTCATTGTGGTGCGACTTGTCATGCGATTTGACAGTTCCAAAACACATGACAAGTCCCACCTTTTGTCTGCAATGGAACCGGTCAAAGTGGTGTGACTCCGATTCCGTTTTCAGGTGTGACTTGCATTGACATCTGTGCATGAATTCACACAGATATCAAGCAAGCCGCATATAAAATCACACGTGTCTGCGGCTTTGAAATCAAGTCAAGTAGCACGATTTTAATGTTTGCATTTGGTGTGATCCAGGACTAAAACAAAGTATATCTATGTATCAAAAGCTGGAAGCTCCCTCTTCACTCCATTTGTGTCCTTGTCCCTTCTATAGCTCACGAGACTTCCCTCCTGGTATGTATAGTTTAGCCCTGGTTCACACTGATGCGGTGGGAATTTGCAGAGTTTTCTGTACGAATTCCGCACCTCATCAGAATCGCACCCCGTTCATGCGAACCACTGCGGGTGTGTATGCTAAGTTACCAACACCCCAAAATCGGTCCGCAAAATGCGGTGCGATGTGCAGAATCAGATCGCATAGGTGTGAATACCCATGTGATCCAGTTCTAATGCGGACCAAGAAAAGGGTCCTGAACCTTTTTGGTCTGGCTGCGGTGTGATTTGAGCCATACAAAATGAATGGCTTCAATCGCACTGCATACAATTTGCATGTGATTTGCACCGCATATGTGTGAACCCAGCCTGAAAGCCGGATCTGACAAATATAATTTTTTTTTCTGTTTCTTGAAGTTCCTCATTCCTGAACATTGCAAAATCTTGTCTTTCTCTTGGCGTTTTCTAGACAAAGTTTGTAACTATTTCTACACCGCTATTAATAACTCTTTTCACACAGATACTTAGCACAGTAATCCTATTGCATCAGCTTAACCACAGCCTCACTTCACTTCTCTGTACTGTAGATAATGCCTAGGTGCTTACATTGTGTGTTTGGTCTCCAGGGATTTTTTTTCTCTCAGAGAATAGGTGCTGGAAGTCACCCTTTCCACGTCACCCCTTGTCTCCACCTCCACCCACCTCGGAGTACTATCCCTTGGTTCCACCCCTACCCACCTCCGAGCACTATCCCTTGGTTCCACCCCTACCCACCTCCGAGCACCATCCCTTGGTTCCACCCCCCCACCTCTGAGCAACATCCCTTGGTTCCACCCCTACCCACCTCCGAGCACCATCCCTTGGTTCCACCTCTACCCACCTCCAAGCACCATCCCTTGGTTCCACCCCTAACCACCTTTGAGCACCATCACTTGGTTAAACCCCTTCCCACCTCCGAGCACCATCCCTGGTTCCACCCCTACCCACCTCCGAGCACCATCCCTTGGTTCCACCCCTACCCACATCCGAGCACCATCCCTTGGTCACACCCCTACTCACTTCCGAGCACCATCCCTTGGTTCCACCCCTACCCACCTCCGAGCACCATCTCTTGGTTCCACCCCTTCCCACCTCCGAGCACCATCCCTTGGTTCCACCCCTACACACCTCTGAGCACCATCTCTTGGTTCCACCCCTTCCCACCTCCAAGCACCATCTCTTGGTTCTACCCCTTCCCACCTCCGAGCACCATCCCTTGGTTCCACCCCTACTCACTTCCGAGCACCATCCCTTGGTTCCACCCCTACCCACCTCCGAGCACCATCCCTTGGTTCCACCCCTACCCATCTCTGAGCAACATCCCTTGGTTCCACCCCTACCCAGCTCCAAGCACCATCTCTTGGTTCTACCCCTTCCCACCTCCGAGCACCATCCCTTGGTTCCACCCCTACCCACCTCCGAGCACCATCTCTTGGTTCCACCCCTACCCACCTCCCAGTACTGCCCCTTTTAGAGAATACTGAACCAAGTATCATTTTGAGTTGCTAAATAATTTTTATGGAAAAACAGTAAAATAGATCTCCTACAGGGTGTTGATTCCTCCTTAGGCCTTTCGTGCCACGCATGTCCTCAGAGGGGAGATCAACACCTGGTGTTGGCTGCCATCTTTGTGAATGGTCAGTGTACCCTGCATTTTACTACTGTACTACTAGTTTTCATTGAATAAAATTACAAGGAAATACTACACTATGGGCACCTTTTTTATGGCTTCTTTATGGAGCCATTAAGTTTCAGAGCCAGTGGAAATTTCCTAATTGATCCAGTATCCAGAGGAAGGGAATTCCTGTAAGCAGGTGGCTGACCCTATCCATCCTAAAGGGGACCTCTGGATTAGCTGACTTCACTCATTTACCACTGTGCTGCCCATTCCTTGAAGGATGATCTTTATACACCTACCATACCTCAGTGCCCCGAGGTGGATATAATAATGCGTATATCCAATGCGCATCTGGAAAGTGCGCAATTTATCACTCCTTAAGAGCACCAGCATATTGATTTCTGCTCATTTCTGGATTTACCTCACCATATACTCACAGACTTATTTATATTTGGATTCTACCGTGATCATATCTCTGACTGTTTTATTTAGCGCTGCACTTTACCATATACAATGTTCTGTGTACTGTAGAAGACCAGATATAGTGAATGCAGGGTCCGGGGTTTAGTAACACTTTAAGCTACTAAACTATCCAAGTGCAATATAAATGATTATAAAATAACTGTCCAACGTGGCTGTTTGCATGTTCGACTTCCCATTCAGGAATATTAACTAATGTCAGCTATAATTATTTATTTCAGGTACTTATATAGCGCCGTCAATTTATGCAGCGCTTTACATATATATTGTACATTCACATCAGTCCCTAACCCTCAAGGGGCGTACAATCTAAGGTCCCTAACCCTCAAGGGGCGTACAATCTAAGGTCCCTAACTCACATTCATATACTAGGGCCAATTTAGATAGGAGCCAATTAACCTACCAGCATGTCTTTGGAGTGTGGGAGGAAACCAGAGTACCCGGCGGAAACCCACACAGGCACAGGGAGAACATGCAAACTCCAGGCAGGTGGTGCCCTGGTTGGGATTCGAACCAAAGACCCTAGTACTGCCAGGCAGAAGTGCTAACCATTTAGCCACTGTGCTGCCCATATTTTTTATTTCTAAAGTATCATTTCTAATTAAGCATATTATATAATCAGTATTGTAAAGTAACTGGTCTCTTTGGTATTGTCTGTGATAACTTTGGAGGGTAAGACCTGGGTATTATACATGCTACATATAGTTTCAAAAGTGTTTGCAATGCTGCGAGAAGCAGGATATATCCAAATCGATACAATGGACCACAGGAGCTTCTGGCAGGAAACCTCATCCCATTAAAGGACATGGAGACTTGGAGCTCCGAGAAGGGATCCCACTAAACCTTTAGGGTTGTCCTTCAGTGGTTACCGGATCTTTTGCCTCTTCTTTAAGAATTTCAGTGGTCAAATGCTGGTACGATATATGTATGTATCCTCTTTGATCTGTGGTTACCTCTAGGTGTATTTTCTTGTGATTGGACTGTTGGATACTTCTCACATAGCATGGCCTTCAAATCTACAGGCTAGCTATTATAGGTCTTTGCTGAAAATCCTTTGGTTAGGAGAGCAAATCCTTTACTTTTATATTGAAAATTCATAGTGAGGCTAATTCATATTTATTTAATTCATAATTATCTCATCTTTGTAACTCTTTCCTTTTTACCAAAAGGACATTCTTCCTAAAAAAGTCCAGTAAAATATGTCCTTGGTCAGTGGAAAGACCTGGCCATAAGCAACATTTTTATGGGGCTGGTTCCTCAAAAGTGCTGCGCTAGTCCATTATGAGAACAAATAAAATAATGATAGCAGGTTCCAGAAACATAAGTTCCAAAAAAAATAGTCCACTATGTGAATTCCCAACTTCCCAAACGTACACGCAGGTGTTTTTCAATGAAAAAGTAGTGAATGAGAGCCCAAGAGAATCACCAAGATAACGGAATAAATTTTGCCCAAGATGTATGATGAAATATTATTTATTTGCAAAATTTAAAAAAAAAAACACTTTTTTTCAAAATTTTTGGAATTTATCATTTACATAGCAAAAAAATAATAATCCCAGCAGTGAATAAATACCACCAAAATAAAGCTTTATCTGTCTCAAAAAAATGGTAAAAAATTAATTTGGGTACAGTGTGGCATGACCGCGCAATTGTCATTCAAAGTGTGATAGCGCTGAAAGCTGAAAATTGCCCTGGTCAGGAAGGGGGTAAAAGTGTCTGATCTGGAAGTGGTTATATGATAAAAGTACGTATTGTGCTCACAAATTGACAATACAGTCAAAGGTACATCATGTAGGAACAGCTCTGTCCAATTCGCACTACGTGTGCATCCATGATGGGAGCTCTGGACCTCCAACAGGCTGACGTGTTTCGAGGACTTGCCTCTTCCTCAAAGTCGCTGACATCCAATCCGATCCGCCGAAAAGAGACTGATAGGGATCTGTTCCCTTTCCGTCCATTGGATCAGATGGCAGTCAGATGGAAATGGACAGGCAGTCCATTTCCATCCGACTGCCCATAGAAGACAACGGGCTGTATCCGTGTCCGCTCTGCATAAGCGGGGATCAGCAGACTGATCTTCCACTGAGCAAGAGGATCCACTGATGGGTCCGCCCCCTTGTGAAAGGGGCCTAATTGTGGACAACAAACACAACAAATAACATCAATAGGACAATTTTAACAATACAAATACAACAATGCAACCAGGAAAGGGATCTTTGGGTGTCCTTAAGGCACGCTTTATCACTGTAACTGCCCATGTCCTCAGCCGCACCCCGACCGGCTCGAAGACGCTATGACCTCACACATTCTTACATTTTCCCCCAGGGGACCTAACTACTGGGATAACCACCAATAACTAACCAGGTGGAAGCGCCATACCCTAGATGGGCCCCCAATTTGTTTGTAACAATATAGTTACACACTGACCCCCAAAGGCCCCATGACCTGCTAAGCTGCTGTGACAACGTTCCCTATTTTAATTTCCTGTAGGTTTGGTCCAGTTATCCGCCTATAAATGTGCACCCACAAAATTGAATCCTACAACCCCAAGGACACCAGGCACCTGGAATTTTGGGCGGGAGGGGAAGTTTCCTCTTCGCCAAAACTTTCCAGAATTAATACTCACTATCCCTTACATGAACCACCCTTGTGGCTTTGCCCTGCCCGTCCAACCTTAGGCCTTCGATTGGGTAAGAACTACTCCCCTTCACCACTAAATGACCCAGATTTTAACCTTTCTCTGATCTGTTCCTCCCTTTAGTCATGCTGACCCTCCGTCCATTTTCTCTCTCTGGCCTATATGTCTTGTCTATATGTTGGGACTGCGAGTCAGGCTGAATGGGTCCTTAATTGTTTCTTTATCCATGTATAATGCTGGCCATATATGGGTTGAAATTCGACTGATTTTTCATCCAAAAAATAATCGGTCGATTTTCGCTCTGTTAGTGGGTCAATGGCACCAGACGATTTTCGTGGTTCCTCCCCTTTTCGATGATTGGGCATGTTGGAAAATTAGTGAAAAACGACCAATTTTCGACTCAATGATGGTCAAATCGTACAATCGTCCTGACCTGGAAGGAAAAAAAGTTTTGCCTGTTATATGGGGTGAACTTTATGACTTGGTCAGCCGATTTTCGAAAGCATTGATGACACCAATGGATTACCGAGTGAACAACGTTTTCGATTTTTGGACAAAACATCGTTCGGAATTCGACCCATGTATGGCCTGCATTAGTTTATGTATTGGAGCTCTTGTAGGTCTCCAGCTCTACAGGAACAAAAACACAAAAATTCCGCTCCCCAGTACTTCCAGAATAAAGGTGACAGTGCTGTCTTTCTATGCTCTGTATGGACCGTTGTCACCTTACAACATGCTACTGCTGTAGTTTCTGATTCCTATCCGTGAGCCTCTTCCAGCCTCTGTACCACTCACCTCCTCTGTGATTGGTTGTAATAAAAACACGCACCTCCTCTTGTCATGCTGGTGAACAGAGGAGGAGTGAAATAAAAGAATTGCTGAGACATGCATTTAAAAGAAAAAAAAAAGAGAATGAAAGCAGTACTGAACCCAAAAGCAAACATTTATTATAATGCAGCTTACCAATTCTTAGATGTAATAGCTACATTAGTTTTCTTTTTTTTAATTCCTTTCCTTTAATTTCACCTGATGATCCAGCCAGTAAGTCTTTTATTTCCCAACAAAACAAGTTCTCCTACAGATGTATTAGTTATATTACCACTGACAGGGGTGCTTACAATGATCAGCTTTTAGTTCATGTCAAACCTTTATCCCAAAAGAAAAAAAAATGTTTTCCTGTAACTGCTTGTGTGAGCTGGAGTTTGGCTTCAATTTGCAGGGCCCTCAAATCCCTCTTGTATTGAATTGTATTGTTGCTGTATTGTCTCCCGTTATAATGTAAAGCGCAGAGCAAACTGTTGGCGCTATATAAATCCTGTATAATAATAATAATATAATAATTTGCTAGTGTATTTAAATCTGCTACTACATCTCAGTTCCCAAATC
This sequence comes from Staurois parvus, assembly GCF_062004578.1. Taxonomy (NCBI): domain Eukaryota; kingdom Metazoa; phylum Chordata; class Amphibia; order Anura; family Ranidae; genus Staurois; species Staurois parvus. The sequence goes on along the minus strand of NW_028318294.1, from coordinate 11,686,139 downwards.
TGACTGGCAATGCTGCTGTGCCCCCTGTGCTCCTTCATCCAGAATGAGGGACACTCTAATACAAGTCATGTGTTACTGACCAGATCACTGGGCGAAAAGGGGGGGAAGCCTAAAAAAAAAAAGAAAACAAATACAGGCACCACATGTAATGATTAATAAGTTGCAAAATATAAAATTTTTGGTTTTGATTTTATTACCGCTTTAAAAAAACAAAAGAAAAAAACATGCAGCATTGCACCTTCTGAGCATCCTCAAGTGACACATTGGGGTTTATTTACTAAAGCTGGAGAGTCCAAAATCAGACTCCCTTCTGCATAGAAACCAATCAGCTTCTAACCTCAGCTTGTTCAATGAAGCTTTGGCAATGAAACCCGGAAGCTGATTGGTTTCTATGCAGAAGTGAGTTTGATTTTGCACTCTCCAGCTTTAGTAAATAAACCCCATTATGTTTTTTTTTTCATTTTAAGGGTTTGCTTGTACTTTATTAATTTTTATACCAAATATTTGTATGGTTCCTAAAATACTCAAATCTCAATTTTGTCATGTTGCTGTGTGCAGGGGCGGACTGACAACTCATGGGGCCCCCGGACAATAGGGGATCATGGGCCCTTGCATCCTCACCCACACTCAAACCATTCCCAAAAAGCCTATGAAAAGTAATAGGGGCATTTCATGGGGCCCCCTACTGACCCTGGGCCCTCGGGCAGTGCCCTAGTGTCCGAATGGTCAGTCCGCCCCTGGCTGTGTGCATCTTGTTTCTGAAAACTGTTGCACGCAGGTACTTGGAAGCGAACACAGGTTACACCAGGGTACACGGCGCCAAGAACATACAATAAATAAACACATAAAATACAAATCACGGCAGTCTATCATACATAGGTACATTATAGTGAACCAGCTGTCTCTGTCTTCCAGGGGAAATCTCTGGTTTAGAATGGTTGCTGGTGAAGAGTATAACATCTTCTAGAGATCAAGCAAGTCAAACCCAAATGGGTTCCAGTGGGTGAACTGAGTGTAATTAATCATCAAGGGACCACCTTACCTCTTCTGAGGACCACATTTCCTTTTAGAAAAAGTAACAATTGCAACTTCCAGCATTCCCCCGGAGACAAACTTAAAGCATTTGCTTACCAACTGGGAAATCTTTGAAGTCTATTTCAGTTTAAATTCCGAAACCATCGGGGACCACAAAGAAGGAGCAAAATGGCCACATGGGACTGAAACAAATCACCAGTGTGACATACCTGCTCTAGATTGTAAGCTTGTATGGGCAAGACTGTAAATTGATTGTCAATTGATTTGCTTTTGTGAGTTTTTTTTGTATGTACCAGTTACTGTGCTTATCATTCTCAGAGTTTTGTGAGCCTTTACTATCTGTATTTCCCTCTTTGAATTACATTGTACCAACCCGCATGAAATTGCCGCATACATTTTTAAGGGTTGATTTAGACGTACGTCTAGATCCACTGCTCCTCTGAAGAGTGATCCACATTTGGATCACTTTTCAGAGGCAATTGACAGGTGTCGAGGAGGCAATGTAACTCCTCCTCACTGCCTGTTTTAACCCAATTTTTTCTGACAAAAGCATGCATTGTACGTGATTGCAGGGCATTTGTGGCACTTCCCGGTCTTGCTGGCCACCAATTGCATTATTTTAGGTGATTTTTGCCACGGTGGGGGGAAGCAAAGCAATGTAAATCATGCTTGTTATGCTCACTGTGGAACCTAAGGGGTTAATCCTCAGCATTGTGTAAAACGGCTCTTTGATCCTGTCTTCTCTGATATTCCCCTTCTTCTGCTGTCCCCAATCCTTTCCGTTGATAGTACAGAGCTCTAGGAGGCACTCTGCACATGCTCAGTTTGGTGATTTTTGCCACGGTGGGGGGAAAGCAAAGCAATGTAAATGAGGCATGTACAGATTCCCATCCCCTGCCATTTGAAGCTTAAAGTTTTACCCACAACAGTAAAATCAGCCTGTGTATGCAGTAAATCATGCCTGTTATGCTCACTGTGGAACCTAAGGGGTTAATCCTCAGTATTGTGTAAAACGGCTGTTTGAACCTGTCTTATCTGATATTCCTCTTCTTCTGCTGTCCCCAATCCTTTCCGTTGATAGCACAGAGCTCTAGGAGGCACTCTGCACATGCTCAGTTTGGTGTGTATTGCTACAGAGTTTTTTTTTTTGGGGGGAGGGGGAGGATGCATGTGAACAGCACAGGGCCAATCAGCACTATCCAAATAGAGGGTCAGGGGTCATGCAGCCTCATAGGGCAGTCAAAGGAGAATGAAAACTCCTCCTACAACATTAGCCAGTGCTCAGCTGAACACTGACAGAAGTCACAAGACTGCCATATACTGCTGATGAGAAAAGATATTTAACAGTTTGTATTTACTAAAATAATTGCATTTCTATGTTGTGTGTACTGTGAGAGACCAGATATAGTGAATGCAGGGTCCGGGGTTTAATAACATTTTAAGGGGGGGGCGGATGTAAAAACACGGCTCAACCGAGGATTTTTAATACCCTCCAACCACACACACATAAATTTGGCCTTAAACAGAACTCAAGCCAGTGCTATAAAGCTTAATTTGTTGCCATCCCCCAGCTGATGATGAATATACTGCTTATTATTGTAGGAGATTATTCAGCAAAGAGTATTACTTACCTGACTCCAATTTCCTATGACAGCTGGAGACCTGGTCAGCTTCTCTTTAATTCTGGAACATGGGAGAGTACTTCAACATAATCACCTACAATGCAGGACCAGAGGTAGCCATTGGTCCTGCATTGTAATGAAAGATGTAGTGAGAACGGTGGTGACCCTTTTGAAACTAGCAAGAAGAGCAACTTTGGGGGACTGATTGGTAGGAAGAACCTTGCCCAGGCTATACAAACAAATGTAGTTACATATATAGAACAAGCAGTAAAATCACATTAAAACAAACCCTCACTCACCTCTGTAGCTTTGGGCATTGTGTAGAAATTCATCTTCAACAGAAGCACTGAAGTCTTTATTTTTTTCCCTATTACTTTCCGGGTACTCCGGTTTCCTCCCACATTCCAAAGACATGCTGATAGGTTAATTGCATCCTGTCTAAATTGGTCCTAGTATGTGTATGTATGAATGTGAGTTAGGGACCTTAGATTGTACGCCCCTTGAGGGTTAGGGACTGATGTGAATGTACAATATATATATATATATATTATATATATATATCTGCGTAAATTGACGGCGCTATATAAGCACCTGAAATAAATAAATAATAATAATATTGTAGCAGAATCTTGGCAGCCTGCCAGCCCTATAATGTAAACACACAGCAAGTGTTTATAAACACCCAGAAACCAACTACAACCCACTCTAAAGTCTTTGTTGTGATCTCTGAGGATGAATTACTTCCCAGTGCAAGCAGCTAGAGAGATCACGGATGCCTTGTTTTGAAGCTCTTTTACGGCTTGTTAAAATAACATTTTAATATCCGTAGTCTGGAAATCTTTGGTTATATGTTACTCTATGTTATATCTTCTCCTAGAAAAATGGAAAATAAATTATTCATCTGCTGTGTGGGGGGCAAATGACATATTTTTTAGAACTACCTTCATTTATGATTTAACTGTAATAATAGTACCAATCATAAGCACATTTTTTTGAAGCAAACATTTCTGTTTTTTAGAACCATTTGCCTCTGTGACAGACTGTTGGTTTTTATAGAAAAACACAGTTAAAAAAAAATATATAAACGTCTCGTCATTGGATATACAGTACGCCATTGTCCTCCGAGACAATGTATTGTGGAGCAACTTGAAGCTCTGAATTGTTCATACATAACTATTTTAAAATACAGGCAGCTATGCATACGATTACGTAGAATAATTAGTGACAGGGATTGTAGAATTGTCCGCCGGATATTTCCGAGCTGCCAATTTAAGAGACAAAGGAGTTAAACGTGTGGATGAGCACAGCCACTTCAGTGAGCACGCTGTACCTTAATAGCTGACGATTATTCTTTTTGAACATGAGAGTAATCACTAGAGGGCAGTAATGTTCTTCCGTAAATCTCATCCGCTGGCCTATGTGCGTCTCAGGGCACTATGGAAAGATGGTTTGTTACCTCCAGCAATGTACAAAGTCTCGAGGGAGACAGAATTCAATCTAGCTGCGGTTCAGCCTAATGCTCAGGCAGTTTGTCAGGATTAACATCTTTCTAGTCAGTGGCTCTTCTTACCTATAGCGATGTCTGCGCACCGCTCCGCGCCCGGTAAAGTTTTGGGGGAATTGCGTAACTTTATTTTTTTTTTTCGTCTCCAGAGCTCGGCGGAAGGATGAGAGGAGTAAAGACTGATTTAAAGAGATTTGCTGTCTATTTTCATGTATCTAACAGAAAAGCACTTCAAAAAATACAGTGCAGAGACGAAAGTAAATGAAAAATTTCGAGAAAAAAAAAATGTAATAGTACCATAAACACGGCACAGGGTGATAAGCTGCTGATCTTTTGTAACTGTCGCAGGCTTGAGCTCAAAATTGATGCTTACAGAAACTCAAAGATATTTCGTATTTATAGAGTATAAAGGCATCAGGCAATACCGGTATGATGATCAATCACGGCTCAGTCTCTGCTAAATTCTCTAGTGATCAGGGGAGATGCAGAGCGCCTAAAGCAAACCTATGTTTAAAACAAAAACTGCAAATACCCCCATCCTGTGCCTTAAAGGCCAAATCCAGTTTTAAATCACCCATGCCCATTTGTCATTATCCCCCCAAGCATTTTGTTTTTCAATTTTCTCTCTCTATACCTTTTCTTTTGGGGTCATCGATATGAACAATTTACTTTTTTTTGGGGGGGGGGAGTATTTACTAAGACTGAAGAGTGCACAATCTGGTGCAAGTCTGCATAGAAACCAATCAGCTTCCAGGTTTTATTGTCAATGCTTAAAGTGGTTGTAAAGGCTAAAGGTTTTTGCCTAAAAAACCCTCTGTGTGAAGCAGTGCCCCCAGCCCCCTCAATACTTACAGTCATGGCCGAAATTGTTGGCACCCTTGATATTTCTCCAGGAAATCATGTATTTCTCACGAAACGTATTGCATTAACACATGTTTTGCTATACACATGTTTATTCCCTTTGTGTGTATTGGGACAAAACAAAAAAAGGGAGGAAAGAAAGCAAATTCGACATAATGTCACACAAACCTCCAAAAATGGGCTGGACAAAAGTATTGGCACCCTTTCACAACTGCGGATAAATAAGAATGTTACAAGCATGTGATGCTCCTGTAAACTCACCTGGGGCAAGTAACAGGTGTGGGCAATATAGAAATCACACCTGAAAGCAGATAAAAAGGAGAGACGTTCACTTAACCTTTGCATTGTGTGTCTGTCTGTGCCACACTAAGCATGGACAACAGAAAGAGGAGACGAGAACTGTCTGAGGACCTGAGAACCAAAATTGTGGCAAAATATCAACAATCTCAAGGTTACAAGTCCATCTCCAGAGAACTAGATTTGCCTTTGTCCACAGTGCGCAACATTATCAAGAAGTTTGCAACCCATGGCACTGTAGCTAATCTCCCTGGTCGTGGACGGATGAGGAAAATTGATGAAAGATTGCAACGCAGAATAGTCCGGATGGTGGATAAGCAGCCCCAAACATGTTCCAAAGACATTCAAGCTGTCCTGCAGGCTCAGGGAGCATCAGTGTCAGCGCGAACTATCCGTCGACATTTAAATGAAATGAAACGCTATGGCAGGAGACCCAGGAGGACCCCACTGCTGACACAGAGACATAAAAAAGCAAGACTACAGTTTGCCAAAATGTACTTGAGTAAGCCAAAAGCCTTCTGGGAAAACGTCTTGTGGACAGATGAGACCAAGATAGAGCTTTTCGGTAAAGCACATCATTCTACTGTTTACCGAAAACGGAATGAGGCCTACAAAGAACAAAACACAGTACCTACGGTAAAATATGGTGGAGGTTCAATGATGTTTTGGGGTTGTTTTGCTGCCTCTGGCACTGGGTGCCTTGACTGTGTGCAAGGCATCATGAAATCTGAGGATTACCAAAGGATTTTGGGTCGCACTGTAGGGCCCAGTGTCAGAAAGCTGGGTTTGCGTCCAAGATCCTGGGTCTTCCAGCAGGACAATGACCCCAAACATACGTCAAAAAGCACTCAGAAATGGATGGCAAAGAAGCGCTGGAGAGTTCTGAAGTGGCCAGCAATGAGCCCAGATCTAAATCCCATTGAACACCTGTGGAGAGATCTTAAAATTGCTGTTGGGAAAAGGTGTCCTTCCAATAAGAGAGACCTGGAGCTGTTTGCAAAGGAAGAGTGGTCCAAAATTCCGGGTGAGAGGTGTCAGAAGCTTATTGATGGTTATAGGAAGCGACTGATTTCAGTTATGTTTTCCAAAGGGTGTGCAACCAAATATTAAGTTAAGGGTGCCAATACTTTTGTCCAGCCCATTTTTGGGGTTTTGTGTGACATTATGTCATATTTGCTTTTCTGCCTCTGTTTTATATTTGTTCCAATACATACAAAGGGAATAAACATGTGTATAGCAAAACATGTGTTAATGCAATACCTTTTTTGTGTGAAATACTTGATTTTCAGGAAAAATATCAAGGGTGCCAACAATTTCGGCCATGACTGTACATCCAGCGATATGAATGACAGCCTTGGCTGTCCTGGGTCTCTGCCTCCTCATTGGCTAAGACAGCAAGCGGGAGCCACTGCTGTCAATCACAGCCAGTTAGGCTGGCCATACACTATACAATTATCTTCCAATTTTCTGCCCAATTTCCTTTAGATTTACCTTCAACTGTGTAGTGCAAGGGCCTCCCTAATTGGATACAACTGAAAGTGTTGTTTAGGTTTGTCCTCCTATTATATGGTTTTTGGTAAATCTAAACCAAAAATCTCCAGATAATTGTATAATGTATGGCCAGCCTTAGCCAATGAGGAGAGGAGGGGTGGGGCCAAGCTGGGACTTTTGTGTGAATTGACACACAGAGCAGCAGGTGCCCCCACAGCAAGCTGCTTGCTGTGGGGGCACCTGACAGGAGGGAAGGGCCAGGAGAGCCTACAGGGGACCCGAAAAGAGAAGGATGTAGGCTGCTCTGTGCAAAACCAATGCACACAGTAGGTAAGTATAGACATGTTTGTTATTTTCCAAAAAGAAAAATTAACCTTTAAAATCGCTTTAATTGAACAAGCTGAAGTTAGAAGCTTATTGGCTACCATGCACAGTTGCACCAGATTTTAAGTTCTCCAGTTTTAGTAAATTTATCCCTATGGGTCCTCTTCATTCTCTGGAGGTATGTGCATTCAGTGACCCTAGATAGGTACTACTTTTGGCAGCATTCACCGTTGAGTAGATAATGCCCCCCACGAAGGTAGGTTCTTGACGCACTTGGGATAAATAAGCTATTCACTTTGCAATGTAATTTTCTTTTAGGTTAGCGAATGGGTGAAAATTCACTTGCAAAGGGTACCCAATAACAGACAAGGAAAAAAAAAAAAATATATATATATATATATATATATTGTGTTGCATTGGATGATGGAAGTCAGCAGAGCTTCAGCTCATTCACTAAGTTAAGGGAAAATTCCCTTGCCATGAGAGGATTCCCCTTCAAAGTGAATAGCCTAGTTGCCTTTAGAAAACCAACCCTGTTGGGTATAAAGGAATGTGTTGAATGACTTTCTTTCTATGTAGGAGGGGATTGGGGTTAATTAAAAAAAACAATGCTGGAGTTGAGCTTCAAAGAAACTCTGTCCTTTCAAGTGTTATGGAAACTGCTGCCAAACATGAACTATTCATGCAGTATGGGGAGAAAAGACCCGATAGTCATAGAATAGAAGCAGCCTCAGCCCAGTTCCGTCCAGGCCATGCCCCAGGTGTAGCCTGGGCAGAACTGGGCTGAGGCTGCTTCTATTCTATGACTGTCTTGCCAATGTGCGGCATTCCGGAGTTTCTTTTCTTCCTATAGTACATGCACTGACCCGGGATGGACTCTTTTCTAGGTCAGCACCCACAGTATGAGCTACCAGATTAGGAACCTGGAGCAGCACCCTTAACTCTTTTGATGAACTATCTTATAAACAACTCACTGGTGTAGGATCAATGAACACAATCTCTGCTTGGGTTTGCTCCCCTAGACCTGGTTATTCCCCAACAGGTATTGGCAAACATTTTCCAGCAGGCTTTTTCAACAAAGGTCAATGGAATGATTGACTCTTATTGAATGGAGTGGGACTGGCAGGGCCACTCATCAGGAACTGGACAAAATTTGTATGGCCAGCTTTAAGACTGCCATAGACCACTCAAATCTTGACCAATTCAGCAGGGAGTGGCCAAGATTTGAACCCTGTATGGGCAGGCTGAATGTACCCAAGTTGATCGATCAATCAACTTGGGTACAACAATCCTGCTGGATTTTACATGTGATAATTGCTGGCGGCTGTGTTCTGCTAGCGGGGATGGCTCTACAGGAGGGATTCCCCTGTCAGCACTGTCTATGTTGATGGGAAAATCAAGCAGATTTCTTTCCTGCAACCAATGAACTTCACTCTGTCTATGGCCAACCTTAGGGTACAGTTCTTGGAGGAAATAAGGAGTGCATTTGAAACAGTTAGTGAGCAGATTATGATTGTATCACTGCGTTTGGGGAAAGAAAAATGTAACTTTCTTCGCTGATGTCTGCACAAGGCCATTGTAGCCTCATCAAAGATTCTAGGCAAGCATCAGTTTTATACTTATGGTGGGTACTGCTAATTGAGCAGATCATTGTATGTTAATGATGGAAGTGTCAAATACAGCAGAGACTAGAGAGATGAACATGAGAAGGAAAGGCAGGTTAGAACATCAGGAAGGGGGTAGTAGTGACTCGAGGAAGCAAATCCCTGCTTTTCTATCAGGATTGCCAAAGACTAAGTGCAGACCAAGGTATTGAAAATCAGTAATGGGGTAAAGAACAGCTACAGAAAGCCTACAAGTAATACTAGAAAGTGAGCCTACAAGCAATATTAGTGCCCTTTGTCTTCTGTCTTTCTTTATTTGGCAAAGCTTCCACATTTCTGGTCCTCTCAAAATACTAAAGAACAACAAAATGTCAAACAAACGTACTACATAATCCAGCGTAGTAAACATAGAATGGTGATATTTCAATTATAAAGTATATTACGTTAGTTTCTGAATGCTCTGTTTATCAGGAAAATGAAAATCCATCCAGATTTCTGGCCTGTAAATAACAGCTGAGCCTCTTGATGATGCCATACTGCCTGTATCTTTTGGATCCCACTAACCAAATGCACACAACGTAGACCCTTCCACATTTCCCCAGGCAGCTGTTCAGAAAAGAAGTAATTAAAAGATCACAGACCACATCCTCAGATATTCGCAGATGTCTGTCTATCCATGACTTCAACCAATCACGGGCAAATCTAATGTTAGATAATCTGGTTCATCTGTTTCTGCTGTTACCTCCTGCAGTGAAATCCACCAGTGCCAAATTGAAATCACTGAAATAGCGACACAGGTGCTATGTAGAGTAACCGCACACAGTTGTAGGACCAAAGGTATGTGCGGCATTTAAGAAGGTCTTTTTTATCTACCGCTGTCAATCCCTATTTGACTGCTTGCCAACCTTCCTCTCAATGCCGTAGTTAATTTTTCACTTATGTTAGTGCTAATTAGTATCTGATGCTTGTGCCAAGTCACCATGAAGAGATTCCTAGCCCTCGTTAACACTTGCCATAGTAATACGGAACGTTTGCTTTATTAAGAAGCTCTTGGATGTACCCTGGATGTTGGATGTACTTTGTGTACTAGAAGAATGTGGACAATTCTGCTTTTTTTAATCTTTATTGTAAATTGTATTTCTTGGGTAGATTAGCAATTATCAATAAAGGTGCACCAGGGGTAATGAAGGTAACACCAAACTGCTTTCAAGCCAATACTCTCTAGAGTCTAGATTTGATTTCTTCGCCCTCTTTTCATCAATGGAGTAATCCTTATGGTATGCCTAAGATACCTTTCTGTTTTTAAAGTATATCCGAACCAAAACTTTTTTACTTACTATGTTATTTTGGCTAGAGCCATAGAGTGTTGAAACTTGTGTTGTAACATACAGGTTGACATTAGCTCCAACAGTAGGAACATAATATACCCTTCACATGAGAATCCTTCCAGTACTTAGAAGAGTTTGCTGCCACTTGCTCTCCAGCCTTTCATTTCCAGGTGGGTCCTCTGCTCCTACAGTTGGAGATTGCATTGTATTACTGCAGTGCATGTAGCCTGGTTTCTGGCCTGGACAGAACTTAACACCTTTTCCATCTAGCTGTTATACTTTATTATTATACAGTATTTATAAAGCGCCAATAGTTCACTCAGCGCTGTACATTACAATGGGGGACAGAACAATAACAATACAATACAATGCAAAACATGAGGGGATCGGGGGCCCTGCTCTTTCGAGCTTACAATCTAGGAGTGAGGGGATGGTGGCACAGAAAGCTGTGGGGGATGGAGTGGTAGGAAGAGTGGAGGAGGTCGGCAAGTTAGCAGGGGGTGGGGTAGGCTTCCCTGAAGAGGTGGGTTTTCAGGGTGCGCCTAAAGGAGAGGAGAGTAGGTGATAATCTGATGGGTTGGGGCAGGGAGTTCCAGAGGATGGGTGACACCCTTGAGAAGTCCTGGAGGCGGGCATGGGAGGATGAGACCAGGGAACTAGAGAGAAGGGGGTCTTGTGATGAGCGGAATGTGCGTGTTGGGTGTACTTGGATATTAGGTCAGTGATGTAGTTCGGGGCAGTATGGTGGACAGCTTTGTACGTCAATGTTAGGATTTTGAATTTGATTTGTTGCGCAATCGGAAGCCAGTGGAGGGATTGGCAGAGGGGGGTGGTGGAGATGGAGCGATTGGAAAGGTGAATGAGTCTGGCAGCCGTATACTTGCAACACTTCTCGAACCTTGTGCGTGCAGTTTTCTTAAAGATGTAATACGTTTAATGCACCAGGTCTGTGCACCCTTTGTATTTGGTTTATGTCTTCAAATGTGGTTACTGTTTATTGCTTTCTAAATTAGAAGTTTAAGTACAACTGGAACCACATTTTTTGGACAGAGATGGTAAGGGTTAGAAATACTTTGAAGTCTTTATTTCTCAGTCATCACCATCACAGAGACAGAAAGGGATAAAAATCCTCAGCAACGGAGACAACTGCAGCAATTAAAAACCTGAAAGAGCTTCTAATCCTTTCCTTCTCTTTCCAAAAAGAAAAAAACAAAAAACAAAGAGAGTCGTTTTCTTCATTTTGGTGAGGCATCAACCACAGGCTCGAGGTGTATACACATTTAGGGTAATAGGAATATTATATAAACAGTGCCACAAAGTAATAAAGGCAACTAATTTGTGCCAAACTCTCAGCGGGAATATGTAGTAATTACCTTAAAAAATTTCAAATAACATGTAATTCAAATATAATATTTTCCATACACAGTGTAGTCCCACCATTGTTATACCAATGCTCTCACCTGATCATATGACCTAACAGAAGTTTTCGGTCTTATGTGCTTTTCCATTTATACTAACTAGGAATAGTGTTTCCTTCAATGGTATCCAGGTTGTCCTCAATCTATCTCCATCCTAGGGCATCCAAATAATTTATTTAAAAAGCTCAAAAAAGAAGAGTATACATAGTGTGTTCTGTATATCCACATATATTTTTATTTAAAAAACTCCCAGTTTTAAAAACTCAACTCAAAAAGTGCCCTATGACTCTGAACTGCAGAATACATGTATTATATAGGGTATTGGTCTTACACAAAATGGTGGCCTACTCACTTTCGGTGTGATGTCATCAGGCTCCTCCCTATGCATGTCACAGGGCCACATGACTTTGTCAGGGAATAGGATGCCGAATGGCCAAACCGCTTATATACCCAGTAAACAATTGCTATTTCTATAGAAACCACTTCTCGGGCTATGTCACACTATGAATCACAAACATATAGGAAGAATTATCCGTGTATCTGTAGGTCAAGGGCACCACATCCCTAATAGTAATAACCATAAAGAATTGTGTTTGATGGGTTTTTAAAGGTGCCGAAACACAAATACGTATCCCATTGCATAAAATTCTATATGTATTAACAACACAGTCAAGGAATTAAAACCACATAATCATTAAAATCATTACAAAGCTTCCATCCACATAATGGTGTGCCAGACTGGTGAATCCATTTTTTAAATAGAAGTGTAGTCACTTGATCTATACATATTTTTCCATTGTCTTGGCTTCCTCAGGAGATAAATTAAGTGCTACAAATATTAGATCACTATCAGAAGATTCACAGTATATTCAATAGGTTCCACTCCCCCCGGAAAAGGCAGTTATAGCAAACCATAGGATGGACATATGGGTCCTGAGAGACTTCCAAACAAATATTCTTACCAGTATATAGGTAGGTTCTACCTAGGATCAGTTATTAAACAATGAACCGGGATCAGTCACTAGACAGTGACTCATAGGGATATCCGACCAACATCAAACATCTGGAAGCCATTCAAGATGTCTGCCGGCAAGCCATGTGTTACTGACTATGAATCACAACTCAACTGCTCTATTGATGGGTCAACTTACCTGTTAAGGACTATATCCCACTAGGGATCCTGTCATTGTCAACTACTTGATTGCTATGCAGAGTAATGCTCACTTGGTTCCATTAATCAATACCTTGCTGTCCCAAAGAGTGAACTGATGCTCTGTTGCTGACATTGGCTGCAGAATGTTACTTGGCAATGGTGACTCAATAATCCAGACATCGAAAAAAAAAAAAAAGAAAACATAGCAAGCTTGTTGCTGGTGATTTGTAGCCAGTGGCAGGATAGCTAGTGTGGTATAACACTTAATATGTCAGCTGACAACCTAATAGTGCTGTTAAGCCAAGTATTTGTTGGTCCTACTGGCATAAGATTGTCACCAAAAGCATAAAAAAATTATACGTTTGTCAACAGTCATTCCACATCTTTGGTCAGTCTTGCAAGGAGAAGTGCAACAGAGCCTGTATGGGTTAATATTGCTGTTCTTTAGATATACACAAACAAAACTGTAAAAGGCTATAGCTTCCCTTTAACCAAATGATCCAGGATTACTGCTGAGCTTGTGTGGTTGTAAGGTCAGCACATGAAGACTGTGAAGGCCATGAAAGTGTAATATTGCGGCCAAGAAGAGCTGACTTCGGATGGAACTCTTTAAGGTGTAAATTACACTTTCTGTGGATTGACGCGATCCTCACCTCATTCTTGTTTGGGTGCCATGAGGATGTGAGCTTGGATGTTTTCCATCAAGCTGACTGAATGGAGAAAATATTTCTGTTTCTATTCTTTTATTTAGTTTCTTTATAGAAGCTTCATTGCTTCTTTTTTTCTCTGAAAGTGAAAGCAGTCGATCAACTGAATCAGCAGAAGATTTTATCAAAGCTGTTAATAGTATTGTAATGAATTTGGAGATGAAGCGGAAGAAATCAATGCAGAGGGAAGTCTTCGGAGGTGAGTTTTAAAAGGAAGGCCGTTGAAGTATGACTGACTATATACATTCCTGTAATGCACACGCTTAGCACATCTATCGTACACTTCCTCTCAAGATTGGTGGGATGTGAAAAGTTCTTATTTAAAAGACACACCAAAGCGTTTATTTTTGAGAACATATTGAAATGGTGAATCTAAGCATGAAGGAGCAGTAACGTGTGATTGCTCAAAAAGATTGATTCTTTAATTAGGTTTTGTTTGCAAGGCTATTTGAATTAGAAAAGGGGCAGCTGAGGCTGAGGAGCGTTAATAATCTGCTCTGTACCTTAACAAGATTCTGTCATCACCCCCCCCCCCTACTTTAAAAAAATACTGCTTCAGGTATAAAGGCACTTGCAGATACCTTCAGCTACCTCCAAAAGCCTCTGGTTACAGCAGTATTCCCGCCGTTTTGACAGTCAAAGTCCAGGTGCTATCATATAATACTGAATTTTGTCCACCTCTTTATGCTATCTCCATCCACAGTCCCAGAATGGTCTTTAAGGCCACACTTCCCTCTTAATGTGTCTGACTCTATGAACTTTACTTTGCCTTGGTAGATCTCAAGTTTATCATCTTTCTAGTACCTCTTCAGCTCAACATGGACATTATGTCAATACAGGTTTATCAGACCTCTACTTGGTCCTCTCACATGTAAACAGCAAATAACCTCTCTTTCGCACCTTAGTTTGGCTTTCTTTGGAGAAACATCAAATAGCACAAAGGCACCCAAGTTGGTTTATTACTCTGGATGGAGAGTCAATGATTCTTCCTACTCATTCCTACTTATCTTAACTCCACAGAAGTTGTTTGACAATCCCAATGGTGTGCACAGCAAGCATTCTCTTTTGGGTTAGGGGAATCTAAAGTCCTACTATATAATGCCTTTTCAACCACCAACTACTTAGAGGAGACTACGTATTTGCCCTTCCACATTCCAGGTCTCCAGAGTAATGGCCACATCATGCTGATGTGCTGTCTCATAAATGGGGAAGTCTACAAATTACAGACAGGCAACACAGGAAACTCATTACAGGAGTTTAACATTATCCCCTTACTCCCCTGTCCACATAGATATATACATTTCCCTACCGAAAATAATATTGCTTATTGCTCTTAGAGAGACAAGTTTGTCGTAAATACCAACTTTTCTATATTTATAATGGTGGCACTTTTGTTGGACCTCTAACTATAGAAAATTTTGTATTCCTTTCTAATCATGGAAGATGCCATTTATAAATTCATTGAATTAAACCAGACAACTATAATAACTTCTTGTCTATGCCACCATTCTTTAGGAGCAGTATAAAGGAAATATAAAGATGATGGGAACAATGCTATGTGTACTGCAAACAGTAGAAAACCACCAGTGCCTTGACTTTTTGAAACCTCTCTTTGCTCCAGATGTTAACATTGTAGGTGTTTGTATGGTATATGACAATGTATTGCTGGAACATTTTTTCTACCTTATATGGCGGTAGTATGACCAGAATGTGAAAAGTGCTTGAACATCTTGGCTTTGAAAAGTGTCTCACTTTTCCATCTAATAAATCTGGGAGGCATGTTCACAATGGTGTCAGTGGGCTCCTGTTGAAGCCCCTTGACCAACCCATCCCAGGGGAAAAATCAACAGGTTTTTCTGGACTGTAATTGTTGATGAAAATAGGCCTGACACCATATGTGGTTGTTCATTCGACAAACATTAACACTCAAACCTGAATATTTAGATGACAGATGGTCTTCAGCACCATTATGTAGCAGCCTGCCAGTCCAGTTTCCATTTCACCTCTGTAGGAAGCCTTAATATAACCTTGCATGTATAGGAATTAACTACTAAATATGGTAATGATGCTCTGTTCTAATCTGCTGCTACAGCAATGACAACAGATTGCTGTGAACAGGCTAATATATGCAGAGTCTATTGTCACAAATATATATGTTAGCTACCCTCCTATATCCAGAAACAATTAGCTATCACACTTCTCCTACCTCTGGCTACAGCTGTTTCTAACTCTTCAGTGCCTTTAGTGCTATAGTTGTGAAACGCTTTGTTAAGCAAGTTGTACCTTCTAATAAGGTACATATTTAGACTTGATATTTGGTGACTCTCAATTAAAGCTTTTCCCAAAACAGAAAGCTGTCTAGATGTTCTCTTTCCCATGTGAGTGCTCATTTTTTCCTAGTCATTGTCACATTGCTGCATTAAAATCTGACCTCTCAGAAAGAAAAATTCTTCCAAAATTCTTCGAAGTGAGCTAATATTTATATTCCAAATCTTTATATTAGCTTCCATTATAGCTTCCATAGTAGATCGAGGAAGGGAGGGCAAGCAGTGCCCTACAACCAAGCTCTACTTCATTGCACAGTGCCATCAGTCTGAAGCCCACCACAACTGTATAATCTCCTTTAGATCTACTAGCAAAGTACAAGGACCTTCTTCATCGAATACAAAGTTTCAAGGAGAGTTTAGGTAGGTCCCCAAACTACATAAAAGACAAGGGGGTGCCGCAGCTTCAGGAGAGATGTGAGTGCCACATGAAATGGTCTGGTGGGTCAGAGTTGGGCCTTATGTTTGACTCACGAGTCTTCAAATAAGATGCATATTATCAGGTCCATCCACAGCGCACAAGAACATTTTAATAAAATATAAATCGGTATGAAAAGGAATATATATATATATATATATATATTTAGTTTCAGATGCATTTTTGTTGTCTGTCCTCTCAGAATACGATTACCCTGATATCATTTCACCGGAGCCCTCGGGCACCACGCGTGTCACCGAGTCTCTTTGAAATCCTACAGCTACCGCGGTTAACTTTTTAATGAGAGGTTAGAGGCACTTTCCTGCACTAATGAAGGCAAACATTTCATTGGTTGTGTCAGACCTTGCATTAAAAGTAAACCTCTAGGCATGTATTTCCTAAATAGCGGCTGGTTTATACGACCGTAAAGTGTCTCCTAACCTCACCTGTTCCATCGGCCTGGCACCTACAGGGCATACTGTAATCAAAAACACTTTGCTTTAGTTTGGCACTCAATGACATCTTAAGTGGCGGGGAGACAGTTTGGAGCAGTGTTTTATCTACTCTGGAACTCATTATTTTGTATCATTGAGGTAGTACAGAAAATAGGTGCAGACAGTGGTCACTTCTGATTTCTGTACATTGTAATGACTTATTTAGTGTAGTGGTATTCGCAAGAACTGTTTTTTTCAACATGGAGGAACCCTTGCAATAATTTTCTAGTCTCAGAGAAGCCCTGCTAATATTACTCTATGTACAACTCATGATACATTAGTGTGATGGTCAGTGGGAAGAATGCTCCTTACACTTGCGGCCTTTGGGAAGAATTCCCCTCTTAGAGATAGCTAAAAAGATCAATGGTGTCAGTGAAAACTTAACTGAGAGACATAAATTGCTCATTATTCAAGGAACCCCTGGCAACTTCTGGAGGAAGCTAAAAATACAAAAGACAGGGGGCACACCAGCCTAGTGCATTATCCCAAGAGTATTTTATTTGTAAATGAAAAAATCATACTCACAAACAATGATGGCTCTGATGAAGAGGGTTTACATTTGAAATGCATAAGCCGTTTTTGGAACCTGGATGGCATCCATCTGGTGTTGGTTCTTTCTGGATCCCACTACCCATTGCACCACAAGCTGGTGGCTCTACATGCTGGAATGTCTTCATTGTATGTGAGTATGTTTTTATCATTTACAAATAAAGTACTCCTGGGATAATGCACTAGGCTGGTGCACCTTCTGTCTTTTGTCTTTTTAGTTGGTATCCGACTTCCCCGATCATTAGAGGGCAGCAAGGCCTGGATGTCGTTATCAAGAGATGAGTGAATAGATCCTGGTCCACCACACCTGTGCGCAGGAGGTGTTTTTTTTGTGAACTCAACCTCTGGAGGAACTCTAGATTTTCATGGAATCCTGGTTCAGAAACCCTGATCTAGAGAGTGCCTTGAAGGGGAACTGCACACTTGAAGAACTGTGTTCAAAATTTCTCACTTTAGGAATGTTTGTGAGATTTTTCTAATTGTTAGTGGGGTCAAATCAACGTTCGTTTGTCACAGCAGCGATTAGAAAATTTGAAGGAGCAGTATGAAGAATTTTTTTTAAATGAACAATTTTCAGAGAATGTATGCTTTTTTTGTTCTGAAAATCTACTAAAAATAAACAAAATTTTGAAGTAATTTCAAACGACAGTCATTAAGTTATGGGATGTACTGAATATCTATTCAAATCAGTTTTTATTGAAAAGAGACAGGGTACAAATATACAGTCATAGCATTAGACAAGTAAGTTCAAGCACAATGTATAGAGAATGATCATATAATTGTTTGCACAAATTTTTGTATGTACGTGAATGTTTGAAAATCTACTAGAGTATGGCCAGCTTTAGGCTCCATTCCCATTTGGAGTTTTAGGACCGTCAGACAGAAAACACACATTTCAGAAATGAGCATTTCACCGGCGGGGCAATTAATTCATTTTTGTTAATGTCCCCCAAAGCGCCGGTAGCAGGTGCATATCTGTGCTACAAATGCGCCAAAATGTGTGGTGAAAAAATGTGGCAAGCTCCTTTCTAAAAAAGGTTTTAGAGCTTCTTTGGGGCGCCCCAAAACGCGAGCAGGAATGCGAGTTCCCACTACACTCAGGTGTGAACTCAGCCTTCAAGACATTAGAGATGAGCTTGTTGTTAATAATGTGTTTGTTGTATAGTTTAAAGCTGATGAAGGGGTCCTGTGCGCACCCACAATGTTGCACTATTTGCATTTGTAATGTGATCTCTCTTTAAAATGAGTACTTCATAGTAAGGATCCTTGGTGTTCCGGCATAATATTTCCTCGATGTTTTATACTTCTTAACCGGCCTGCAGTTGCTACAGCACCCTTTAACTACTGGATATTTCCAGAAAGGGATGCAATGGGAATATAACAAGTATGTTGTGTGGTTCAAAGTGCATTCATTTAGTTTAATTAGTTCATATCTGGCATAGCTGCAATGGATGTGAATTAGGTGTATATAAGTATATAAAATGCTTGAATTGTTACAAGAAGATTTATTTTTTTATTATTATTATTATTTATATCATTAATGCATAATTAAAGTGAAAGTTATTAATATCCTTATTCTCCAAAAATAACCCACACACATCCACAACTTAAATGACTCTGTCATTTTAAATGTATTTTTTATCATGAAAACAGTCTAAGTAACTGAATTTTGCCTGATATCAGCCTCTTGCTGTACTTGTTTTGGCACTGGGCTCCAGGACTCAGCCCAGATCTTTTTCCTCCCCTAAGAATTTTAATTCTGGGGCAACTGCCCCTGTGGCCCCACCACCAATGTTATGCCATAGACTCTAGCAGGAAAACAACCAGGACAATGGAGACCAGTGGCATCCCTAGGAGGGGTGCGGAGGTGCTGGCCACACCAGGTGACACCATCACAGGGGGTGCAGGAGCAGGATGCTAGCAGAGCTTCTGGGCTCTGTGAAGGTCCTGGACAGTTATGGGGGGTGATCCCGGATTCCCGGCACAGTGACAGCTGACCCCGATGTAGCGGTAAAATGAGTATCCCAGACCCGTGAAGATATGTATCCTCTGAAGCAACTGGGCATGTGCTGGTTTCAGGCTGAAGAAGCCAATCTCCGACTTTAGCACAGATCTGCCACAGTTAACCCCTTACAGGCTGCAAACCACTGAAGCTGATCCCACGGATCACTATGGGTTGTAAGATCAGTTAACCCCCTATAGGTTCAACCAGGGACACATATCTTCATGGGTCAGGATACCCATTTTACCGCTACACCGCCACCACTCTTTCCTCTATGGAGGGGTGACACCACGTATTAACGCACCAGGTGGCACCAATATTGGGGACGCCTCTGATGGAGACCACACATTGGGGCAGACCTATACTGTAATAAAGAAATGCTTCTATCCTAACCAGGGGCGGACTGACAACTCATGGGGCCCTTGAGCAATAGGGGATCATGGGGCCCCTGTGTCCTTGCCCAAACTCAAAAAAGCCTATGAAAAAGGTACCAGGGGCATCTCATGGGGCCCCCTACTGAACCCGGGCCCTCTGGCAGTGCCCGAGTTTCCAAATGGTCAGTCCGCCCCTGAGCCTAACCCTATGCACTATCTACTGTGTAAGGATGAAAAAGCAAAAGTGCAGAATACCGATACTAATGAACATAATGCTCCAGTCTCCTTTCAGTATTATTGAAGCAATGGTCACACAATCTTAGTAGCAGATTAGGATATTGTTTTTCAAGTACAGACAGCTATTGGTAGACTCCATGTGAGCTCTGGTTGTCTCCTTCATCTGAGATCACATAGCCAGTGCCTTAGTATTTTGACATGTGACCGGTTTTGAGGACATTTTTGTTATCAGTTAACTAATTAGCTATAGAAGTTATGGCTGAGGTTCTTCCAGAGTATAAGTCTAACAAATGGTACCTAAACTAAAGATATTGCAAGTTTGAATTGTTGTATATATGGAAATTTTGCTCATGTACTCTGTTAGCCTCATGTAATTGCAGACAATTTCCAGTGTGCAAAGAACAATAAAATATTACAGCTTCTGGAACTAGTGAGAGGTTGCTAAAGCAGCAGTGGAAACAGTGATGGCATAGAATAGTCGTTCCGTATGAGCGAGTGTTTGTTGAGCTGCACACGACAGTCATAAATTTTTAAATGCCCACCTGACTTAATTACGTAAGTAGTTTTTTTTTTTTTTGCATCTTTTTTTCATTACGATACATTTTTGTGCTTCTCAGATCTTTTCTTTACGTAGACTTTGCATGACATCATTGAAAGACTTTAAGGGCAGATGTTGTCTGACATGTTCATAGTGATGTCAATTGAATAGATTATTTGATCACCAAATTTCAGGTGGATAATATTGATCATCAAAGATATCTATCCAATGTCTAAGGGAATCCTCTGGTGGGAATTGAACCCGAGAGACCAGAAAGAGTGCCAGCTATTACCTGCTCTGCTGCCCATCACGTTAGATAAAAATTGCCTTTAAGTAACTTTAATTTTGAAATCAAAATGGGAAAAAAAGTTTGCAGAAGTAATCACAGCCCTTACAAAGCGGTCATCTGTGGATGGTGGTGCAATGTGACACAGAGCAGGTACGGCCACCTCTCTTTTTTAGGTGTAGATGAAGGTCACGCCAGGTCCCGGCTGCAGTAATTACCCATTATCCAAAGGTCCACGGGGCCATTCTCTGTACTAGAGATGTGAAACAGATTGTCGACATACATCATATTGCACATTACTCTGCTATCAATCCTCGCTCTGTTAAATCTTTACTTTTGTAAAGAAACTGAGTAAAAAAAATACGTTCTATCTTCAATTCATTTAAAAAAAAAATTGTTCATCCAGTTCTTCTTGGCGTAATGGAATGAAGCTGATATTAAAGTGCACGTGTCACTACACTGATAAAACTTTTCAGCCAGTAGTATAGTGCGGACTGTATTTAGACATTGTGCTTCATATACTAAAGAAACTCCTGGCAAAGCCCCTGGCTCCTGACAGAAAAAAACTACCCGATACAGGCATGCTATGTGTCTGCACAGTGTCCTGTACTTCTCAATGGTCAGCCAAAGGATGAAAACTGGCAAGGCTAATACACAGCTTCTGTGCTTTGTGTGGTCAGTTAAGACCGCAAAATGTATGACACAACTAAGAAAAGTGGCCACACTTTAACCCTTTTGAGGACCATAAGATTACTGACGCCAAAATAATCAATTTTTTGTTTTTAAAGTTTGTACACTTCAGTTGCTGTAACTAAGCCATTTCATGAAATAACTGGCAAAAAGCTAGATCCATTTGTTGATAAGAACTATTTTTTTTTTTTTGGTTTGAGTCAAAATATTATTTTATGTTCTTAATTAGATGGGACAGGCAATTAAAAACATGGGACAAATATGTCCCTTGGTCCTCAAAGGGTTGTCATGAAAAGTAGACAGTTTTATTGATGGACAGCACACACTAAATATATAAAATATAAGACTTAGTAATATATCATAATATAAAGTCCAAATATATAGTCCTCAGAAAATATCCTATAGGTACATCTGGATCTCCCCCAACCAGTGCTTTTAAAGGAATAGTGAAGCCAATAAGAGAAGATCCTCCACCAACAAACTGCACACACAGCCTCTTACCACAATTTGTTGACTACTATACTAGCAGTCAAACAGCACATAGATCAAATAGTCATGGCAGGAGATCTCCAGTATTTCCGGATGGGACCTTATCCACACTACCAGCAGACCAGCCACACAGATGTTGACTTGTCTCAAATGAGGTGCGAGACTCCTGATGGAGGCAAGGCACATTTAGGTTCAGCAGGCTTTGCTCTTCATGATCAGCCAAAGCCACCCAATCAGTACTGGGTGAGGGGCTCTGCCAAAGATGTAAGACTTTTCTGGCATGCATGGGTAGAGAATGAAACTGAGTGCTCATTTGTAAGTAGCCAGGACCATGCATCAAATGTTTGGTACACCCTACCATCTGCAGGATGGAGAGGAGCAGCTTGAAAAGTAAGAATTCTTTTACAAAACAACATATTAATATACTAAGGATGCTGTAATGCATAGGGAGTTTTTGAAAAATATTACTAAAGGTGAGATAACCCTTTAAACCCTGTACATTTGCTGTACCAGGAAAGTGGAGGTAAGACTGAAAATGCAGGTTGTTAGTATAAAGTTTAGCTCATAGAATATCTATTTTTGTGACTTTAGTTGGGTTTTAATTACAGGTAGATTGAACTATTAGAGGAAACATGCAGTCTTCTTTTATTTCAAAGTTACTTTTTAACTGTACAGACCAGAAAACATGAGAAAGGAAAGATTGCTTTATTTTTCTTAAATGATATAGTCTTCAAACTCTTTTCGGTGCCCCTGTACCCTTTTTCCCCTACAGTTATCTTGCTTTTTTCAGTGAAAAATGTTCAGACGTGATCTGAAGAGGGAAACAAAATAAGGAAAAGGTTATCACAGTTTGTATGTTTGAGGTTTGGTTTTGCCCTTACTACTACTTAGACAATGACCTGTGAGTGTCATTAAGATACAAACTGTTCTGAGTATTGTACTAGGTTATCATTATTGTGATTACTGGACTGTAGCTATTATTACAGTGACTGCTGGGTTATTATATATAGAATGGCATTTTATGTGAGCATGGGATTGTAAATAGCCAACAGAGGCAGGGTAGTGGGAAGCAAACATTTAGGGATGATCTACGCCCTTGTTCCATTGCTTTTATTTATTTATTATAGGGACTTATACAGCTCCTTCAATTTACACAGGGCTTTACATATATATTGAACATTCACACCAGTCCCTAACACTCAAAGAGCGTAGAATCTAAGGTCCCTAACTCACATTCAAACATACATATACTAGGGCCATTTTAGACAGGAACCAATTAATGTACCAGCATATCTTTGGGGTGTGGACGGAAACCAAAGTACCCACACAAACACAGGGAGAACATGCAAACTCCATGCAGGTAGTGCCTTCCATAAACTATTTTTTATTCACTTGCCATATTCCAGACTTTCTAGAAAGTTTGACCATTAAAGAAGAGTCAATACCCTAGATTAACACCCTTCCGGCTCATATGTCACTGCCCTTTCCTCTTCTACAAATATCTAATTAATCTCTGTGCTGGCCATCTCCACCAGCCCTCCCTTCATTTCCATACATAATCTTCTATGCCAGGGCAGTTGCGAGGGAAGGCATAACGGGGAATACTTTTGAACAGGGTTTCTCAACCAGGGTTCCATGGAACCCAGGGTTCCTGCAGAAGTAGGTAGAGATTCCTTAAAGTGGTTGTAAGCCTCAGACATGAAAATGTACAAACCATATCCCTCTATAGTGTGTACTTGTTTCAGTTAAGAGCACTAAATGTAATTTCTGTCTGCTGCCTCATTCCTCTGCTATCAGCATACAAGTCACTTCTGACAAGTATTCCAGACACCAAGAGAAAAATGGTGATGGGAAGGGAGCTCCACCAGACTGACAGCCTCAGCTCTGTTCCTGTGTGTTGTGTGGAGGGGGGGGCAGGGGTGTACCTTCCCTCCAATCAGCTCTCAGAGCTCCCCTCACCAAGCTCTGCAGAGTATAATTTCAGCTCTCCGCCCCCTTTTTTGACAGCTCTACAAGTTTTTTATATACAGCACTTTGAATGGATGTAGAGTAGAGAAGACTGCAGATATACAGGTATAACGCATGTTTAGGTATTTATTTCATCTCTGTGTATCATCTGAGGCCAATCACTTCACTAGGTATATGTGAGGGGTTTACAACCACTTTAGGCATCAATGTTTTTTAGTTGTCTTTAAGGGGCATTATTCCACCAATCAGCAATTTAAGGGGGTTCTTCTCCCATTGACAACTTATTTAATAGGATCCTTCTCCCACTGGCCACTAATATAGGGGGTCCTTCTCCAACTGGCTATTAATATAGGGGATCCTTCTCCAACTGTCCACTAATGTAGGGGGTCCTTCTCCAACTGACTAGTAATATAGCGGGTCCTTCTCTCACTGACCACCAATATAGGGGGGTCCTTCCCCAATGACCACTAACATAGGGGGTCCTGCTCCAACTGGCTATTAATATAGGGGATCCTTCTCCCACTGGCCACTAATATAGGGGGTCCTTCTGCAACTGACTAGTAATATAGCGGGTCCTTCTCTCACTGACCACTAATATAGGGGATTCCTTCCCCATTGAATACTAAAATAGGGGGTCATTCTCCGACTGGCCACTAATATAGGGCTCCTTCTCCCACTTGTCCCCAATAAACTGGATTACTACGCTGACTAGCAATGTAAGAAAGTATTCAGTAACAACATACCCAAAGAGTCACTGACAAGTGAGATCACATGGAGGAAAACATCAAACAAGCACAATAACTCAAGACAAGATAGCTCTCATATAGCAAGGTTTCCCTCAATGGGCATCCAACTATAGCTCAAACCATAGAAATATAGAAAGGAGTGCCAGATCAAAATCATATAAAAGAGTCCAATGTAATGTTTGGCAACACCACTCCTTCATCAGGGAGCTACACAGGATAAAAAGTGGATGGACTGGTGGATGGAAAACAGAACTACTACTAATAGTAGAACCAGTATTGAACTCTCCTCAATGAGGAACAACTTTACCGCTCCATTACTACTCAGCAGCTGTTGTTAAGTTGTTCGTCGTTTTTTCATCAATGATTAAAATTATCTTGGACTCTTTCATCTGATCTTGGTCCGGTGCTACTTTCTCTATTTCTATGGTTTGAGCCCCATTGTAAGGGAAGGTACTGTTCCACTGGCTAACAGTATAAGGGAGAAATGCTAAACTGAATATGGCGCACACTATTTTTTTTCTATCCATGTTGTAGTTTCTGGCAATTATTACTATTTGTTTCATGATTATTTACTGAAAATAATGTATTTTTAAGAGCAGAGGGCGTTAACAATTACCTAGCCTGGGTGTTAAATACGCTAGGTATGTCACATTATTTTGCAGTTATTTATTATTATATTCACAGCTTACTGATCATGCTTATGAACTGTGAGCTTTAATTGTAATATTTCAGCAGGGGTTCCCTGGGATATGAAAATTATTTCAAGGATTCCTCTGTGTTAAGAAGGTTGAGAAAGACTCCTATAGAGTGGCACTTGAGTGACAGCCCTGAGTGACAGCTCAGCTGACATTACATCCAAGATGGCAGAATCTAGAAGCATTCTTAGGGCTTTTGGATGGAAGGATTTAACAGATAAATTTATTAAGTATACTTTGCTAGTGCCAAGAAAATATCCCCCACACCATTACACCACCACCACCAGCCTGAACTGTTGCTACACGGCATGATGGATCCATGCTTTCGTATTGTGTACCATTTAGCCACTTGGGCACTGCCCGAGGGCCCAGGGTCAGTAGGGGCCCCATGAGATGCCCCTGGTACCTTTCATTGGCTTTTTCATAGGCTTTTTTGGGTGTGGGCAAGGACACGGGGGCCCCATAATCCCCTATTGCCCGGGGGCCCCATGAGTTGTCAGTCTGCCCCTGTTACATTCACATAAGTCCCTAACCCTCAAGGAGTGTACAGTCTAAGGTCCCTAACTCACATTCATACATTCACATAATAGGGCCAATGTAGACAGGAACCAATTAACCTACCAGCATGTCTTTGGAGTGTGGGAGGAATCCCATGTAGGCACAGGGAGAACATGCAAACTCCAGGAAAGTGGTGTCATGGTTGGGATTTGAACCAACAACCCTAGTAATGCCAGGCAGAAAACTAACCATTTAGCCACTGTGCTACCCACACTGGATAATTCTTCCCAATGGCCACAACTGTAAGAAACATTTTTCCCACCTACCCTCACACTAATGTATCATGAGCTGTACCCAGTGGTGTATTTAGGTGTTGTGCTGCCCTAGGCAACACAAAAATTGCCCCCCCCCCCCCGCAGAAAGAGCCTGACATTGACCAAGAACACCCCTGCCCTCGACCCAAGACTTCCGCTACCACTGCCCCCCCATACACCAGCCACAATCCCCCATGGCGAGAGAGAGAAAGACACTCACCTTCACAGCTCCGGACATCCCCAGGAACAAGAGTCGGGCTGTGCATACTCCGTCATGAAACCCACAGCATCTCTTGGAACCCACCAGATCCCCATGCCGCGTGTGTCCCTTCTTCCATCCCTTCTTCCAAGGGGCAGTGCTGCCCCCCCCTGAAAAATGCCACCCTAGGCAAATGCCTTGTTTGCCTTGTGGTAAATACACCCCTGGCTGTACCTATACTATAACCGGAAAGTTATTTGAAGGATTCATCTGTGTTGAAAAGTTGAGAAAGGATGCTCTACAATAATATTCTTCAATACGTGCTCAATAGAAAAACACTCTACTTTCTCTTTAAGAATCATCTAAGGTAAAATACTTTCCATTCCATACTTTCCATTTTCAAGCCAATGCTTATAAAGGAAGTAAGGCAAAAATACATTCCCAACGTTTACTTTTGTAGCCCAAGAAGTGTGTAATAAAACTGTCTAATAAAGAGATTCTGGTGTATAGCAGATGGATCTTTTAGACTAAACAATTTCAGGAGAGGTCAGAATTCTAGAAGCATGAAGCCTGTGTATAGTAGGTGGTCTGCACAGGGATGAGGCTGGGAGACTAATCTGCCTGTCATCTCCTTTCTAATGGCGTTATGGGAAGCCGGTGAATGAAAGGTAGGGCAGATACTGTTATCTCATCCTCAGAGACAGTTCTCATCCTGCACCTCGTCAAATGGTGGCCTTAGATTTTCCCTGACACATTTCTTTGAGAGACTTTGCAGTCTGCTGTGAGTTGCAGCTTTTTATAGCAAAGGCCTTTCAAACTGAATTTAAAAAGCGCCCTAGACAGAATCATGCTCTAGGTTGTGACTCGTTGATTGCCCTAACAGCTACATAGAGGAACGTGCAAATATTCTAAGAAAAGGAGACATGGATGCTCTGTGTGTGGCCTGTTCAGTTCAGAGGTGGTTTGTGCTACTTTTTTGTATACCAAGTAAGTCACCAAGGCTGTTTCACAGGCCACCTTCACCTGAAACGTAGGTCAGAGCAAAAAAGAAAATCTATGCAGTACATCTCTCCAATGCATGTATATTTCTCTCTGTTTTATCCATTTATCCAGACCCGGAATACCAATTGATCTGCCATAAGTGTATTCAGCTCCCAAGTCTTGTTGTGGGATGACAACACACAGCATTTTGTGGACTGCATGGTATCAGACCTGCGCAGCTGTCTTTTGCTAAATCCCTCCTATCTCATTCTACACCATATAAAGACTAATTATTCTCTAGTCCAGGGGTCTCCAAACTTTCTAAACAAAGGGCAGTTTACTGTTCTTCAAACATTAGGGGGGATGGGGGGTGGGGGTGGAGCGTGTCCAGAAGGTTTAGAAAATGTACTGGTAGCAATGGGACTAAATGGTGGTCCCTCTTTGGTGTTAGGAGGAGGAATAGTGTCCCATTGTTGATGTCAGTGGGAGGAATAGTGCACCTTCTTTACTATTAGTGGGTGGAAAAATGCCCCAACTTTGGTATTAGGGGGAGGAATAGTGACCAATCATTGGTGCCAGTGGGAGGAATAGTGCCTCATCTTTTGTATTAGGGGGAGGAATAGTGACCCATCATTGGTGTCATTGGGAGGAATAGTGCCACATTTTTGGGTTAAGGGTAAGTAATAGTGACCCATTGTTGGTGTCAGTGGGAGAGGTAGTGCCCCATCTTTAGCATTGAGGGAGGAATAGTGACCCATCGTTGGTGTCATTGGGAGGAATAGTGCCCAATCTTTCATATTAGGGGGAGGAATAATACCCCATTTTTGGTATTAGGGGGAGTAATAGTGACCCATCATTGGTGTCAGTAGGAGAGGTAGTACCCCATATTTGGTGTCAGTGGGAGGAATAATGCCCCATCACTGGTGTTAGCTGGGTGAATAGTGCCACATCTTTCATATTAGGGGGAGGAATAATGCCCCATCTTTGGTATTAGAGGGAGTAATAGTGACCCATCGTTGGTGTCAGTGGGAGAGGTAGTACCCCATATTTGGTGTCAGTGGGAGAATACTGCCCCATCACTGGTGTTAGTTGGGTGAATAGTGCCTCATCTTTGGTGTCAGTTGTAGGAATAGTGCTCCATCATTGGTGTTAGCTGGGGGGATAGTGCCTCGTCTTTGGTGTCAGTTGTAGGAACAGTGCCCCATCATTGGTGTCAATGAGGGTAATAGTGCCCCATAATCGGTGTAAGTGGAAGAAATAGTGCCCCACTGCTGCTGACAGCTTGGGGAATAATGTAATGCCTAAGGGCCAGATAAAAGCAAGCAAAGGGCTGCATCTGGTCCCCTGGTTGCAATTTTGAGACCACTGCTCTAGTCCCAAGATAAGAACTGGGGGGGGATAATTAGACTTCTTGAGATTAGAAAATAGCTTGAGTTCAATGCGAACTGGGCTTGGTTGGAACCCAAACGTTTGTTGTCATTGCTGGGCCATTGAGCTGTGGTTGGGGAAGCTCATAACATCTATGACCTAATATGGCCACACAGTCATACAGCTCATTGACTCAGCAATGTCTGGGTTTGGATGAACTTGGGCTCACCCAAGCTCATCGCTTCTTGAGGTAGCACAGGAAATGTGCACAGGACAAACCTATAATTCTGACAAGATCAACAGATATATCAAACAGATACAGCAAAAGAGTTTCAAGGATATAAAATTAACAGAGCAAATAGGAGCAAATAAGAGAAGTTAATTGTTTGGGTTGAATTACACTGATATTTCACCTGCACTGTGCTCCCCTGCCAACCCCCTGATGAGTCGTAGCCTTTGGAAAGAACCTGATGGTTTCTGGTGTAGGGGAGCCTCTGACCTCCAGCCATAATGCAGTGCTTGGACTTGGACACTGTCACCTGGGGGAGAAAAGGACATCACCAAGCTTTGTAAGCTTTGACACCATCCACCATTCACATTTTAGGCTCAGCACGAGGAACAGAGCAGCAAGGGAGTGTGATGATCTCGATCCAGTGATGTGTATGAGAGCAGCAGCTCTCCTGGCTCTTTCCCTTCTCATGGGTTCAGACAGAGCAGTGGGAGCCATTGGTTCTTGCTGATGTCAACCACAACCAGTGATTGGGGCAGGGGCGGGACCAAGCCATGCCCTTTGTGTCTTATGGCCACACAGAGTGCGGCTCAGGAGTGAGTATGCCCAACACCCCCATAGCAAGTGGCTTGCTATGGGGGCACTTTGCAGGGGAGGAGGAGCTAGGAGCACTGGCGGGGGACTAGAGAAGAGGAGAATTGGGGCTGCTCTGTTCAAAATCATTACAGAACAGGTAAGTATAAGTTTTTTTATTTTACTAATAAAAAAAATAACCTTTAGAATCACTTTAATATACGGAGTTGTTTGATATGATATTTTGGTCTTATTTTAGCTCTGATCCCTGCCGGTAATAATGTGAACCTCACAGTAATGGATTAATGAACAATATTAAATTTGAGTCATCCATTAGTACCTCATGGACATGTTACCGATATGTTTCCATTTGTATCTTGAAACCACTTTAGCATCTGATGCCTGTGTAACGACATATCCGCAGGGAAGAGTGCTAAGATGGACGTAGAGCGAGTAATGGAAAACCACCCGCACCGCAGTGATCCACAGGACATGCATCAGCATATTGATCAAATTCCAATGTATTAACTATAATGGGCATCCTGCAATGAAACTATAGAAACCCTAAAATATTAATCTACAGGAATTGTCAATACCATAACCTAACTATAGCATGCGAAGATTACTTTCAGGCAGGTTCTGAATGGGGTGTGCACCTGCGCTGAGATACTTGGGCAAAGTGCTGCTAAGTGAGCTCTAGCCGCTAGTTTGCCTATTATGTCTATTATATATATTGGGGATAAAAATGTATAACCTGAAATTATTAAAGTGCATATCTGTTCAAAAATGCTTGCTTGTGGAAGTGTAAGAACCCCCTTCGGGTTTTGCATGCTATTGGTGCCCCCATGGTTCATTCTGTTTGACTAGGTCATTGTTGTCACCAGGACTAGACATGTGCAGAACGGAAAAAAAATTTGTTTTGATTCAATTCGTTATTTAAATAATTTTGTTTCATTAAATTTGTTTAGTTAATTTTGTTTCATTTTCAAATTTAATTCTATTCCATTCAAATTCAATTTGACAGAACTTGATTTGGCATTCGAATTCTAATTTTTTCTATTTGAAATTTGAATATCAGAAGATGATTATATTATTTCTATTCTATTTTTTTTATTCTATTCTATTATTTTCCATTCTAGTCTCTTATTTTTTATTCTATTCTAATCTATTCAAATAAAAAAATTATTCTATTCAAAATCTGAATTTTGGAAGACAGTTATATTCTTTCTATTTTATTATATTGTCTATTCTATTCAATTCTATTCTTTTTTATTCTATTCAAATTTATTATATTCAAACTTGAAATTTTGCAAGACAGTTATATTCTATTTTATGCTATTGTCTATTCTATTATTTTCTATTATATTCAAATTTATTCTATTTGAAATTTGAATTTTGGAAGACAGTTATATTCTTTCTATTTTATTCTGTTGTCTATTCTATTCAATTCGATCCAATTCTATTCTTTTCTATTCTATTCTATTCAAATGTATTCTATTCGAAATTGAAATTTTGGAAGACAGTTATATTCTATGTTATTCTATTGTCTATTCTATTGTATTCTTTTCTATTCTTTTCAAATGTATTCTATACAAAATTTGAAGTTTGGAAGAGAGTTATATTCTTTCTATTTTATTATATTGTCTATTCTATTCAATTCTATTCAAATGTATTCTATTCAAATGTATTCTATTCAAACTTGAAATTTTGTAAGACAGTTATATTCTTTCTATTTTATGCTATTGTCTATTCTATTCTATTATTTTCTATTATATTCAAACTTATTCTATTTGAAATTCGAATTTTGGAATACAGTTATATTCTTTCTGTTTTATTCTGTTGTCTATTCTATTCAATTTGATCCAATTCTATTCTCTTCTTTTCTATTCTATTGAAATGTATTCTATTCAAAATTTGAAGTTTGGAGGACAGTTATATTCTTTCTATTTTATTCCATTGTCTATTCTATTCGTTTCTATTCTATTCTAATCTATCTGAATTTGAATTTATTCTATTCAAATTTCAGGACACAGTTACATTCTTTATATTCTATTCTATTGTTTTTCTATTCTTTTATTGTCTATTCTACGCTATTATTTTTTTGCTTATTCTATTCTAATCAAATCTATTATATTATTTTATGTTCTATTCTCTTCTTTTCGTGTTCGTATTTGATTCAAATTCAATTCAAATTTAATCCGAATTTCGTTTTGTTATTTTGGATTTGTTACTATTGTAATCTGGAAATTCAGAGACACCAGAATGTCTGAATAATGAAAAATTTGTCTGAATTTGGAACGAAAAAAACCGCACATGTCCAACCAGGACAAATAGTAATGCAAATCCAAAATTTTAGGTTGAAACTGGAACAGGAGGCAAGACAAAGCATCTGTTCCTGGGACAAAAAAAAATCTCAGTTCTGTTGTATTTCCAGAAGAGAAAGTGAAAACATAATGTTAGAAATTCTGTGTATAACCCTACAGAACAGTGCACAGTCCACAAACATTTTTTCTTCATTTTTTTGTTTTAAATTCTAAATCCTGGCCATAGGAGAGAAAAAATGCAATATTTAATCCTTGATAGATGCGGAGGAAAAGGGCTTTCAAACGTGATCTGAAAATTGGCGTACAAGAAATGTTTCTTTCTCTGGGAACATGGGGGAACACAATTCCGGCACCTCCAGGACTGAATGTATGCAATGGCAAGTAGTTCTGGGGTGTGCTGGAGGATCTATTGATGCTGGTTGCTAGGAAATCTATTGTCTCTGGAGGAGATATAATTTTTGAGTGGGGACTGTTGTTGTTTGTGGGAAATCTATTGTTGCTGGGGAGGAGGGGGCTTATGTTGCTGGGGGTTGAATTATTGCGGAGAGGGATCTACTTTTGAGGGAGAGGTCTATTAATGGTTGCTGGGAGATCTATTGTTGCTGCTGGGAGTCTACCGCTGCTGGGGTGGATCTATTGTTCCTGGGGCGGTATCTTGTGGGTGAGACCATTGTTGATGGGGGGACTATTGTAGAGGGGCTCTATTGTTGCTGGAGAGGTCTATTGTTGTGGTGGGTCTATTGTTGCTGAGGGGGTCTGTTGTTCCTTGCTGAAGGAGATCTATTTTACTACTTTTCCTGTTATCATTAACAAATTCCATACAAACTACTTAGCACCACAAAATAATACCTGGTTCTGTATTCTCTAAAAAGGGTGGTACTGGGAGGTGGGTAGGGGGTGGAACCAAGGGACGGTGCTCGAAGGTGGGTAGGGGGCAGAGACAAGAGGTAATGCAGAAAGGGGCAGTTCCTTTACGTATTCTCTGGGGAAAAAAGCCCTGGTTTCTTTATAAATGGGTAACAAGAATATGTCTTGCAATGACCACTTATAGAAGATGTTTGGGCAAACTCTTGTTATTTCATTACTTTGACATATTAAACAATTATTTCTTATAGACCAAGAGTCACCAAACGTTCTAAATGAAGGGTCAGTTCATTGTCCATCAGACTTTGAGGACCAGGCTTTTCTAGTGGGGGTAGAAAGTGCCACAATTTCTCTGGGAGTAATCAATGCCCCAGGCTTGATGGTCAACTGAAGTGAAAAAAAATATATGGCACCTGTGGTCTGTAGAAGGAAGAATAGTGCTCCATCATTGGTATTAATTAGAGATGAGCGAATCGAAGTATCCGAAGTGGAATTCGAGTCGAATATCGGAAAAATTTCGATTCGTGCCGAATCCGAAAAACAGCCTAATTCGGACGCGCGAATCGAAATTTTTCCGAAAATGGCGGCTGACATGTGCGGCGACGGAGCGGGGATGTCGGGGAAGGCGCGCAGACAAGGCGCGCTGCCCCATAATGCATTCCTCAACGACATGTGATCGCATCAGCCAATCAGCAGCCAGCCAGCCAGCACTGTGTAATGGTCGAGGTATATATAGCGGCCATTTTGGAAATCTTCATTTGCCTGCAGTCATTGAACAGAGGCAGACCGCTCTGTACTAGGGACAGGGACAGAGTTAGGGCCACAGAAACGAGAATTGGGGACAGAGAGAAGTTACTTAGGGACAGAGAACCATTACTCAGGGACACAGACTTGTTAATGAGGGCCACAGAATCGTTATTTAGGGACAAAGAAACGCTAGTTAGGGCCACAGAATTCATACTCAGGGACAGACAGAATTGTTACTCAGTGCCAGAGAATTGTTACTTAGGGCCACAGAAACGTTATTAGGGCCACAGAATTTTTACTCAGGGACAGACAGAATTGTTACTGAGTGCCAGAGAATTGTTACTCAGGGACAGACAGAATTGTTACTGAGTGCCAGAGAATTCTTACTCAGGGCCACAGAATTCATTCTCAGGGACAGACAGAATTGTTACTCAGGGACAGACAGAATTGTTACTGAGTGCCAGAGAATTGTTACTCAGGGACAGACAGAATTGTTACTGAGTGCCAGAGAATTGTTACTCAGGGACAGACAGAATTGTT
This sequence comes from Staurois parvus, assembly GCF_062004578.1. Taxonomy (NCBI): domain Eukaryota; kingdom Metazoa; phylum Chordata; class Amphibia; order Anura; family Ranidae; genus Staurois; species Staurois parvus. The sequence goes on along the minus strand of NW_028318294.1, from coordinate 11,652,348 downwards.
ACTGAGTGCCAGAGAATTGTTACTCAGGGACAGACAGAATTGTTACTGAGTGCCAGAGAATTGTTACTCAGGGACAGACAGAATTGTTACTGAGTGCCAGAGAATTGTTACTCAGGGACAGACAGAATTGTTACTGAGTGCCAGAGAATTGTTACTCGCACAGACACAAAATTGTTACTTGCACAGACACAGAATTGTTACTCGCGCAGACACAGAATTGTTACTCAGGGCCACAGAATTCATACTCAGGGACAGACAGAATTGTTACTGAGTGCCAGAGAATTGTTACTCAGGGACAGACAGAATTGTTACTGAGTGCCAGAGAATTGTTACTCAGGGACAGACAGAATTGTTACTGAGTGCCAGAGAATTGTTACTCGCACAGACACAAAATTGTTACTTGCACAGACACAGAATTGTTACTCGCACAGACACAGAATTGTTACTCAGGGCCACAGAATTCATACTCAGGGACAGACAGAATTGTTACTGAGCGCCAGAGAATTGTTACTCAGGGACAGACAGAATTGTTACTGAGTGCCAGAGAATTGTTACTCAGGGACAGACAGAATTGTTACTGAGTGCCAGAGAATTGTTACTCAGGGACAGACAGAATTGTTACTGAGTGCCAGAGAATTGTTACTCAGGGACAGACAGAATTGTTACTGAGTGCCAGAGAATTGTTACTCGCACAGACACAAAATTGTTACTTGCACAGACACAGAATTGTTACTCGCACAGACACAGAATTGTTACTCAGGGCCACAGAATTCATACTCAGGGACAGACAGAATTGTTACTGAGTGCCAGAGAATTGTTACTCAGGGACAGACAGAATTGTTACTGAGTGCCAGAGAATTGTTACTCGCACAGACACAAAATTGTTACTTGCACAGACACAGAATTGTTACTCGCACAGACACAGAATTGTTACTCAGGGCCACAGAATTCATACTCAGGGACAGACAGAATTGTTACTGAGTGCCAGAGAATTGTTACTCAGGGACAGACAGAATTGTTACTGAGTGCCAGAGAATTCTTACTCAGGGACAGACAGAATTGTTACTGAGTGCCAGAGAATTGTTACTCTCACAGACACAAAATTGTTACTTGCACAGACACAGAATTGTTACTCGCACAGAGACAGAATTGTTACTCAGGGCCACAGAATTCATACTCAGGGACAGACAGAATTGTTACTGAGTGCCAGAGAATTGTTACTCAGGGACAGACAGAATTGTTACTGAGTGCCAGAGAATTGTTACTCTCACAGACACAAAATTGTTACTTGCACAGACACAGAATTGTTACTTGCACAGACACACAATTGTTACTCAGGGCCACAGAATTCATACTCAGGGACAGACAGAATTGTTACTGAGTGCCAGAGAATTCTTACTCAGGGCCACAGAATTCATACTCAGGGACAGACAGAATTGTTACTCAGGGACAGACAGAATTGTTACTGAGTGCCAGAGAATTGTTACTCAGGGACAGACAGAATTGTTACTGAGTGCCAGAGAATTCTTACTCAGGGACAGACAGAATTGTTACTGAGTGCCAGAGAATTGTTACTCTCACAGACACAAAATTGTTACTTGCACAGACACAGAATTGTTACTCGCACAGAGACAGAATTGTTACTCAGGGCCACAGAATTCATACTCAGGGACAGACAGAATTGTTACTGAGTGCCAGAGAATTGTTACTCAGGGACAGACAGAATTGTTACTGAGTGCCAGAGAATTGTTACTCTCACAGACACAAAATTGTTACTTGCACAGACACAGAATTGTTACTTGCACAGACACACAATTGTTACTCAGGGCCACAGAATTCATACTCAGGGACAGACAGAATTGTTACTGAGTGCCAGAGAATTCTTACTCAGGGCCACAGAATTCATACTCAGGGACAGACAGAATTGTTACTCAGGGACAGACAGAATTGTTACTGAGTGCCAGAGAATTGTTACTCAGGGACAGACAGAATTGTTACTGAGTGCCAGAGAATTCTTACTCAGGGACAGACAGAATTGTTACTGAGTGCCAGAGAATTGTTACTCTCACAGACACAAAATTGTTACTTGCACAGACACAGAATTGTTACTCGCACAGAGACAGAATTGTTACTCAGGGCCACAGAATTCATACTCAGGGACAGACAGAATTGTTACTGAGTGCCAGAGAATTGTTACTCAGGGACAGACAGAATTGTTACTGAGTGCCAGAGAATTGTTACTCTCACAGACACAAAATTGTTACTTGCACAGACACAGAATTGTTACTTGCACAGACACACAATTGTTACTCAGGGCCACAGAATTCATACTCAGGGACAGACAGAATTGTTACTGAGTGCCAGAGAATTCTTACTCAGGGCCACAGAATTCATACTCAGGGACAGACAGAATTGTTACTCAGGGACAGACAGAATTGTTACTGAGTGCCAGAGAATTGTTACTCAGGGACAGACAGAATTGTTACTGAGTGCCAGAGAATTGTTACTCTCACAGACACAAAATTGTTACTTGCACAGACACAGAATTGTTACTTGCACAGACACACAATTGTTACTCAGGGCCACAGAATTCATACTCAGGGACAGACAGAATTGTTACTGAGTGCCAGAGAATTGTTACTCAGGGACAGACAGAATTGTTACTGAGTGCCAGAGAATTGTTACTCTCACAGACACAAAATTGTTACTTGCACAGACACAGAATTGTTACTCGCACAGAGACAGAATTGTTACTCAGGGCCACAGAATTCATACTCAGGGACAGACAGAATTGTTACTGAGTGCCAGAGAATTGTTACTCGCACAGACACAAAATTGTTACTTGCACAGACACAGAATTGTTACTCGCGCAGACACAGAATTGTTACTCAGGGCCACAGAATTCATACTCAGGGACAGACAGAATTGTTACTGAGTGCCAGAGAATTGTTACTCAGGGACAGACAGAATTGTTACTGAGTGCCAGAGAATTGTTACTCAGGGACAGACAGAATTGTTACTGAGTGCCAGAGAATTGTTACTCAGGGACAGACAGAATTGTTACTGAGTGCCAGAGAATTGTTACTCAGGGACAGACAGAATTGTTACTGAGTGCCAGAGAATTGTTACTCAGGGACAGACAGAATTGTTACTGAGTGCCAGAGAATTGTTACTCAGGGACAGACAGAATTGTTACTGAGTGCCAGAGAATTGTTACTCGCACAGACACAAAATTGTTACTTGCACAGACACAGAATTGTTACTCGCACAGACACAGAATTGTTACTCGCACAGACACAGAATTGTTACTCAGGGCCACAGAATTCATACTCAGGGACAGACAGAATTGTTACTGAGTGCCAGAGAATTGTTACTCGCACAGACACAAAATTGTTACTTGCACAGACACAGAATTGTTACTCGCGCAGACACAGAATTGTTACTCAGGGCCACAGAATTCATACTCAGGGACAGACAGAATTGTTACTGAGTGCCAGAGAATTGTTACTCAGGGACAGACAGAATTGTTACTGAGTGCCAGAGAATTGTTACTCAGGGACAGACAGAATTGTTACTGAGTGCCAGAGAATTGTTACTCAGGGACAGACAGAATTGTTACTGAGTGCCAGAGAATTGTTACTCGCACAGACACAAAATTGTTACTTGCACAGACACAGAATTGTTACTCGCACAGACACAGAATTGTTACTCGCACAGACACAGAATTGTTACTCAGGGCCACAGAATTCATACTCAGGGACAGACAGAATTGTTACTGAGTGCCAGAGAATTGTTACTCAGGGACACCTAATCGTTGAATTAAATAGTATGTCAGACAACATGCAGAGGAGTGGCAGAGGAGGCAATGTTTTAGGAGCGAGCAGACGTGGCAGCAGAGGAAGGGGTCGAGGCAGCAGTATTCGCAGCCAGAGGCCAGTGCTCCCGGTGTCATCCAGCGGTCGTGTCTCCACCGACAACCCTGCCGTCATTGATTGGTTGGCTCGGTCGTCTTCCTCTTCCCAGGTCACCTCTGACACCTACAGCCAACGGTCGGTGGGTACGTCAGACACAACCGTTAGTTGGCATGGCCCGGGACCAAGCCCACTGAAATCACGTGTCCTCTACCTGCCCCTGTCCTTTGCTGTTCCCTCACCAAGCGAAGTATCGCATGCTGTGGGCTCAGCCCCACTGTACAGTGAGGAAGAGCTAACAGAGGGCGGTCAGGAACGGGGGGAGACATCGGCCTTTTCAGCAGCCAAGCGAACAAGTACTGGCGAGGAGAGTGGCTCGGTAGCCGGTCTAGAGACAGGTCTGTCTCCTGACCCAGACGCAGCCGAGGGGGCTAGTAGTGAGGCGGAGACCCTACTTGATGATGAGGAGGTTGATCGCACTTGGCAGCCTCGTCGTCATCAGGCAATTTCTTCCGCATCATCAGGAGAAGAGGGTGGCAGCTTGGCAGCGAGCAAAACAGTCGGTGGGTTGCCCAGGAGACAGCAGCAGGGTCGCATCAGTGTCAGTGGAGCCAAACGTCCACGGAGTAGAGCACCAGCTCCACTGCAGCCTACCACCACGGCCAGTAGTGGTGCCGGTGCGCACGGAGGAAGTAGCAGTCAGCCAGTGAAGAGTAGCGGGGGCAAAGTTTCCTACTCGGTGGTGTGGCAATTTTTCCTCAAGCCGCCCGAGGAAGTAAACGTAGCCGTATGTCGACTATGTGGCCAGAAATGCAAGCGTGGCCAGGGGGCCCATGTTGGGACTACAGCGTTGCGTCAGCATATGCAGCGTCACCATTCGGTGGCCTGGGAAAACCGTGATAAACATACGGCGGTTCTGCCTGCCCCAGCCCCCGCTCCATCACCCGCTCCGTTACTTGCTCCGTCACCCGACGTCGTCAATCGCCCTCTATCAGCCAGTCAAGGCTCCAACACCTCTGCTGAGGGGAGTTGTCGCTCATTGGCATCTTCCGCTCGTTCAGATGCTCCTTCTCCTGCTACTCCTCTTCTCGGATTCCGTCAACAGTCTTTCTTGGAATCCGTATCCAAGAGACAACAGTTTGCGAGCACGCACCCGACGGTGCAAAAGCTGAACGTCCTCCTGTCCAAGTTGCTGGTGCTGCAGTCCCTCCCTTTCCAACTGGTGGACTCAGCACCTTTCCGAGAAATGATGGCTTGTGCCGCGCCGCGGTGGAGAGTGCCAAGCCGTCATTTCTTTGCCCAAAAGGCAGTGCCAGCCCTGCATTCACATGTAGAAGAGATGGTGGGCCAGTCTTTGAGCATGTCGGTCTCTGCCAAAGTGCACGGCAGCGCCGACGTGTGGAGCTGTAACTACGGTCAGGGACAGTACATGTCATTTACGGCCCACTGGGTGAACGTGGTGCCGGCACAGCCGCACCAGCAACTTGGACAGGTCACGACGCTTTTGCCTCCACGTTTGCACGTCCTTGGTCCAGCAAGCATGTCCGCCTCTACCACCTCTTTTTCCGCCGTGTCCTCAGCCGCCACCCCCGTGCCAAGTCCCATTACCCGACCGGCATATCACATGTGCAGGGCGCAACGGTGTCACGCTGTGCTGCACCTGGTATGCCTTGGCGAACGTAGTCACACAGGGGAGGAACTGCTGAGTGTAATGAACAGAGAAATCGACAGATGGCTGTCTCCGCGCAAACTAAAAATCGGAACCATGTTGACTGACAACGGAAAGAACATGGTGTCTGCTCTGCGTCAAGGAAGGTTGTGCCATGCGCCATGCATGGCTCACGTGTTCAATCTGGTTGTCAAGCGGTTCCTAAAATCCACCATCCCACTGCAAGACATCCTTAAAATGTCACGTAAACTGTGCATGCATTTCAGCCATTCCTACACCGCAAAGAACACCCTCATTGAGCTGCAGCGGCAGAACGGAATTCCACAGCATCGCCTGATCTGCGACGTTGCAACAAGGTGGAATTCAACCCTACACATGTTAGACCGCCTTTACGAGCAGCGAAAGGCCATCACCGATTTCCTGATGTTACAAGCGGATAAAGGTACTCCCCTGTGTAACTTAGATGTCAGCCATTGGCAGCTCATGCGTGACACCTGCCGCTTGCTCAGGCCCTTTGAGGAGGCCACGCTATTCGTGAGTCGGCAGGACTATGGGATGAACGACGTCATTCCTCTGTTGCACGTCCTGGAACAAATGCTGTTAACAATGGCTGGTCAGGGTGCGGTAGACGTGGCGCACAGATCTCAACGCCACATGACCCCTGTGGGGGCAGGACAGGAAGAAGAGGAGGAGGTAGAGGAGGACATTTGTGCTCAGGAATTATTGAGTGAAATGGGTGGTTTTTCCACTCAGCGGACAGGAGTGGAGGAGCAGGAGCATCTGGTAGAGGAGGAGGAGGAGGAGACAGAGGACCCAGACGCACCGTGGCAGTATGCTGTGGAGATGGAGGCAGGGAGTCCCTCGCATTCCTTGGCACAAATGGCCCATAGCATGCTCGGTTGCTTGCGTAGCGACAGCCGAATAATAACCATCAGACAGAGGGATGACTTTTGGCTGTCCACCTTGTTGGACCCTCGCTACCGGTCCAAAATGGTGGCCTTTTTCACACCTGCTGAGAGGGAGGCCAAAATTACGTACTATAAAAACCACCTATGTAGTCAGTTGGTCTCTGCCTTTGTGCGCCATCGTCCATCCTCAGACACTGTGGGCCCTGTGCGCTCGCGTTCCGCTGGCATGGCAGCAGGGGAGGGGTGGGGTGGTAGGAGCAGTGGCAGCTCCACCAGCAGCGGCTGCCTCAGTCTGCAGTCGATGATGAGTAGCTTTCTTCACCAGCGCAGTGAGGAAACTACTAACCAGCCGCAGCAGCAGCAGCAGCATCAGGTGGACCTGGAGCAGGAGCTCAAACAACAGGCTTGGGCCTACTTGGACAGCACCCTGCCAACCGAGGTAGACAATCCCCTTGACTACTGGGCAACGAAACTTGACCTTTGGCCCCAACTAGCTGAATTTGCCCTTGAAAGGCTGTCATGCCCGGCCAGTAGCGTGGCATCGGAGCGCGTGTTTAGTGCGGCAGGAGGTATTGTAACTCCGCGGAGGACACGACTGTCCACCCAAAGTGTGGAGAGACTCACGTTTGTGAAAATGAATCAGGCGTGGATTAGTCTGGATTTCAAACCACCAGTTCCTGACACAACTGACTAAATCCGCCATGAATCATGCCTCAAACATGTGCCACTTTCAGGTCTCCTCACACTGCTGGTGTGTTGAATTTTTTGACATAGGGTGCTGGCAGATTACGGGCCTCCTATAGCTGCTGCCAGGCCCCTAATCTGCCATGGGCCCCTATATACCGCCTCCTCATGCTGCTGCCAGGTCTAGAGTCTCTCATGGGTCCCTGTACGGCCTCCCATTGCTGCTGTCTCCATCGCCACACTCTGCTGCCATGTGCCACTTTCAGGTCTCTTCACACTGCTGGTGTGTTAAATTTTTTGACATAGGGTGCAGGCAGATTACGGGCCTCACATAGCTGCTGCCAGGCCCCTAATCTGCCATGGGCCCCTATATACCGCCTCCTCATGCTGCTGCCAAGTCCAGAGTCTGTCATGGTCCCTGTACGGCCTCCCATTGCTGCTGTCTCCATCGCCACACTCTGCCATGTGCCACTTTCAGGTCTCTTCACACTGCTGGTGTGTTTAATTTTTTGACATAGGGTGCAGGCAGATTACGGGCCTCACATAGCTGCTGCCAGGCCCCTAATCTGCCATAGGCCCCTATATACCGCCTCCTCATGCTGCTGCCAGGTCCAGAGTCTCTCATGGGTCCCTGTACGGCCTCCCATTGCTGCTTTCTCCATCGCCACACTCTGCCATGTGCCACTTTCAGGTCTCCTCACACACTGCTGGTGTGTTGAATTTTTTGACATAGGGTGCTGGCAGATTACGGGCCTCCCATAGCTGCTGCCAGGCCCCTAATCTGCCATGGGCCCCTATATACCGCCTCCTCATGCTGCTGCCAAGTCCAGAGTCTGTCATGGGTCCCTGTACGGCCTCCCATTGCTGCTGTCTCCATCGCCACACTCTGCCATGTGCCACTTTCAGGTCTCCTCACACACTGCTGGTGTGTAGAATTTTTTGACATAGGGTGCTGGCAGATTACGGGCCTCCCATAGCTGCTGCCAGGCCCCTAATCTGCCATGGGCCCCTATATACCGCCTCCTCATGCTGCTGCCAAGTCCAGAGTCTGTCATGGGTCCCTGTACGGCCTCCCATTGCTGCTGTCTCCATCGCCACACTCTGCCATGTGCCACTTTCAGGTCTCCTCACACTGCTGGTGTGTTGAATTTTTTGACATAGGGTGCTGGCAGATTACGGGCCTCCTATAGCTGCTGCCAGGCCCCTAATCTGCCATGGGCCCCTATATACCGCCTCCTCATGCTGCTGCCAAGTTCAGAGTCTGTCATGGGTCCCTGTACGGCCTCCCATTGCTGCTGTCTCCATCGCCACACTCTGCCATGTGCCACTTTCAGGTCTCCTCACACTGCTGGTGTGTTGAATTTTTTGACATAGGGTGCTGGCAGATTACGGGCCTCCTATAGCTGCTGCCAGGCCCCTAATCTGCCATAAGCCCCTATATACCGCCTCCTCATGCTGCTGCCAAGTCCAGAGTCTGTCATGGGTCCCTGTACGGCCTCCCATTGCTGCTGTCTCCATCGCCACACTCTGCCATGTGCCACTTTCAGGTCTCCTCACACACTGCTGGTGTGTTGAATTTTTTGACATAGGGTGCTGGCAGATTACGGGCCTCCTATAGCTGCTGCCAGGCCCCTAATCTGCCGTAGGCCCCTATATACCGCCTCCTCATGCTGCTGCCAGGTCCAGAGTCTCTCATGGGTCCCTGTACGGCCTCCCATTGCTGCTGTCTCCATCGCCACACTCTGCCATGTGCCACTTTCAGGTCTCCTCACACTGCTGGTGTGTTCCATTTTTTGTCATAGGGTGCTGGCAGATTATGGGCCTCCCATAACTGCTGCCAGGCCCCTAATCTGCCATGGGCCCCTATACCGACTCCTCATGCTGTGACGTTGCAACAAGGTGGAATTCAACCCTACATATGTTAGACCGCCTTTACGAACAGCAAAAGGCCATCACAGATTTCCTGATGTTAAAAGCAGATAAAGGTACTCCCTGTGTAACTTAGATGTCAGCCATTGGCAGCTCATGCGTGACACCTGCGCTTGCTCAGGCCCTTTGAGGAGGCCACGCTATTCGTGAGTCGGCAGGACTATGGGATGAACGACGTCATTCCTCTGTTGCACGTCCTGGAACAAATGCTGTTAACAATGGCTGGTCAGGGTGCGGTAGACGTGGCGCACAGATCTCAACGCCACATGGCCCCTGTGGGGGCAGGACTGGAAGAAGAGGAGGAGGTAGAGGAGGACATTGGTGCTCAGGAATTATTGAGTGAAATGGGTGGTTTTTCCACTCAGCGGACAGGAGTGGAGGAGCAGGAGCATCTGGTAGAGGAGGAGGAAGAGGAGACAGAGGACCTAGACGCACCGTGGCAGTATGCTGTGGAGATGGAGGCAGGGAGTCCCTCGCATTCCTTGGCACAAATGGCCCATAGCATGCTCGGTTGCTTGCGTAGCGACAGCCGAATAATAACCATCAGACAGAGGGATGACTTTTGGCTGTCCACCTTGTTGGACCCTCGCTACCGTTCAAAAATGGTGGCCTTTTTCACACCTGCTGAGAGGGAGGCCAAAATAACGTACTATAAAAAACACCTATGTAGTCAGCTGGTCTCTGCCTGTCTGCGCCAACGTCCATCCTCAGACACTGTGGGCCCTGTGCGCTCGTGTTCCGCTGCCATGGCAGCAGGGGAGGGGTGGGGTGGTAGGAGCAGTGGCAGCTCCACCAGCAGCGGCTGCCTCAGTCTGCAGTCGATGATGAGTAGCTTTCTTCACCAGCGCAGTGAGGAAACTACTAACCAGCCGCAGCAGCAGCAGCAGCATCAGGTGGACCTGGAGCAGGACCTCAAACAACAGGCTTAGGCCTACTTGGACAGCACCCTGCCAACCGAGGTAGACAATCCCCTTGACTACTGGGCAACGAAACTTGACCTTTGGCCCCAACTAGCTGAATTTGCCCTTGAAAGGCTGTCATGCCCGGCCAGTAGCGTGGCATCGGAGCGCGTGTTTAGTGCGGCAGGAGGTATTGCAACTCCGCGGAGGACACGACTGTCCACCCAAAGTGTGGAGAGACTCACGTTTGTGAAAATGAATCAGGCGTGGATTAGTCTGGATTTCAAACCACCAGTTCCTGACACAACTGACTAAATCCGCCATGAATCATGCCCCAAACATGTGCCACTTTCAGGTCTCCTCACACTGCTGGTGTGTTCCATTTTTTGTCATAGGGTGCTGGCAGATTACGGGCCTCCCATAGCTGCTGCCAGGCCCCTAATCTGCCATGGGCCCCTATACCGCCTCCTCATGCTGCTGCCAAGTCCAGAGTCTCTCATGGGTCCCTGTACGGCCTCCCATTGCTGCTGCCTCCATCGCCACACTCTGCCATGTGCCACTTTCAGGTCTCCTCACACTGCTGGTGTGTTCCATTTTTTGTCATAGGGTGCTGGCAGATTACGGGCCTCCCATAGCTGCTGCCAGGCCCCTAATCTGCCATGGGCCCCTATACCGCCTCCTCATGCTGCTGCCAGGTCCAGAGTCTCTCATGGGTCCCTGTACGGCCTCCCATTGCTGCTGTCTCCATCGCCACACTCTGCCATGTGCCACTTTCAGGTCTCCTCACACTGCTGGTGGGTTCCATTTTTTGTCATAGGGTGCTGGCAGATTACGGGCCTCCCATAGCTGCTGCCAGGCCCGTAATCTGCCATGGGCCCCCGTACCGACTCCTCATGCTGCTGCCAGGCCCGTAATCTGTCATGGGCCACTGTTGTCGCTTGTTGGCATATTCCGCTCGTTCAGATGCTCCTTCTCCTGCTACTCCTCTTCACGGATTCCGTCAGCAGTCTTTCTTGGAATCCGTTTCCAAGAGACAACAGTTTGCGAGCACGCACCCGACGGTGCAGAAGCTGAACGTCCTCCTGTCCAAGTTGCTGCTGCCAGGCTCGTAATCTGTCATGCGCCCCTGTACCGCCTCCTCATGCTGCTGCCAGGTCCAGAGTGTGTCATGGGCCCCCGTACCGACTCCTCATGCTGCTGCCAGGCCCGTAATCTGTCATGGGCCCCTGTACCGCCTCCCCATGCTGCTGCCAGGTCCAGAGTGTGTCATGGGTCCCTGTACGGCCTCCCATTGCTGCTGCCAGGCCCGTAATCTGCCATGGGCCCCTGTACCGACTCCTCATGCTGCTGCCAGGCCCGTAATCTGTCATGGGCCCCTGTACCGCCTCCTCATGCTGCTGCCAGGTCCAGAGTGTGTCATGGGTCCCTGTACGGCCTCCCATTGCTGCTGTCTCTATCGCCACACTCTGCCATGTGCCACTTTCAGGTCTCCTCACACTGCTGGTGGTTTCCATTTTTGTCATAGGGTGCTGTATGGCCTCCCATTGCTGCTGCCTCCACCGCCACACTGTGGCTCCACACTCTGGTTTTGGCCCCGTGACTGCCCAAATGAGTGAAGTGTGCGGTGATTCTAAGATCGACGGCACTCATCTGCATGTCATACTGACTGACAGTATTATTTCTCTTCCCCAGCAGACTCCAAGGGCATTTAAATTAAAGGTACAGTGTTCTGCACTAATATTAAGTCTCTCTGAAGCCTAGAAACACCCTTTTTTAAGTTAAATTCACAGCGAATTTATTCGACTCGAATCGAATATTGTCCACGAATTCGCCGAATCAGTCGAATCGAATTTTTCATTTCTTCGCTCATCTCTAGTATTAATAGTAGGAACAGTGCCCCATCGTTGATGTCAGTAGAAGTAATAGTGTCCCATCATTGGTGTCAATTGGAGTATTAATGCCTCACTGTTGTTGTCAGTGGATGGAATGGTGCCTCATCCTTGGTGTCAGTGAGATGAGTAGTATAGAACAGGGGTATCCAATAGTTCTAAACGAAAGGACAGCTCGTTGTCCTTCACACTTTTGGGCGCCATACATTTTCTAGTAAGAGTAAAAATTGTCCCAAGGTCGATGGGAGTAAACAATGTCTCAGGCGTGGTGGTCAGAATGTGTGAAATAAATTGCATAGCATCTGTCTAGTACAGACCAGTAGTTTCCAAATGCTCTAAACGAAGGGCCAATGCATTGCCCTTCAGACTTTTGGGGGCTGGACTTTTCCTATTAAGAGTAAAATATGCCCCAGTGTCAGTGTGAGTAAACAATGCCTCAGGCTTGGTGGTCAGTGGGTTGGGAAAAAAAAGCATGTGGTATGTAGGAGGAGGAATAGTGCCCCATCATTGGTATTAATGGGAGGCATAGTGCCCCATCATTGGTATTAATGGGAGGCATGGTGCCCCATCATTGGTATTAGTGGGAGAAATAGTGACTCATCATTGGTATTATTGGGAGAAATAGTTACCCATCATTGGTATTAATGGAAGGCATAGTTCCCCATCATTGGTATTAATGGAAGGCATAGTTTCCCATCATTGGTATTAATGGAAGGCATAGTTTCCCATCATTGGTATTAATGGAAGGCATAGTGCCCTATCATTGGTATTAATGGAAGGCATAGTGCCCCATCATTGGTATTAATGGAAGGCATAGTGCCCCATCAGTGACATTAGCGGGAGAAATAGTGACCCATCATTTGCATTATTGGGAGGCATAGTGCCCCATCATTGGTATTAGTGGGAGAAATAGTGACCCATCATTGGTATTATGGAGAGGCATAGTGCCCCATCATTGATATTATTGGGAGGCATAGTGTCCTATCATTGATATTATTGGGAGGCATATTGCCCCATCATTGGTATTAGTGGGAGAAATAGTGAGTCATCATTGGTATTACTAGGAGGTATAGTGCCCCATTATTGGTATTAGCGGGAGAAATCGTGAGTCATCATTGGTAATATTCGGAGGCATAGCACCTCATCATTGATATCACTGAAAGGAATGGTGCCTCATCATTGGTGTCAAATGGAGGAATAGTGCCTCACTGTTGGCATCAGCGGAAGGAATGGTGCCTCATTACTGGTGTCAGTGGGATGAATAGTGCCTCATGTTAGTGGGAGGAATAGTGCCCCCAGGGCCTCATCTGGCCAAGGGCCCACAGTTTGGAGACCACTGATACATCATGGTAGTCTTTGTTCTATTACCTCATTGACATCTGTATATTTTTCATTGATGCCACTGATGAATTGGGACATTGTTCTGGCCCCTGAAACACATTGGCCGTATAAATGGTAGTTAACAGACTTTTAAACAAATACATTCAAGATTTGGACTGTTATCCTTGAGTTTTGACACTGGAAGATCCAATCTCTCCTGTAAGGTCAATTCTCTCTTCTTGTCCTACTGAGACTGAAGTTGAGGGAAGATTGAAAATTTTGAGTTGTCCCCAGAACAGAAAAAAAGGACATTTTCCAATAGGGACACTTTTAAGTGACAATTGTCTAAGAAGGGAGTTCCATCACTTGGAGAAATTTCATCTCATCCCTGCTATGGCATTGGGACGCAAAGAGAAGGTAATTCTTTCTAATGGGGAGCAGCAAAAGGATTATTTAAGGGTTTTAACTATTCCCTATGCTATGCAAAGCCCCCAAAAATGGATTTAAATATATATAAAATTTGCTAGGCAACTTGAAGTATCAGATCTAAGTAGAGTTGCACTTTATTAGTACATGCGGGTGTCACAGTTGAAGTGAAAGAGTTCTTATTTTGACATTCTAGCTTGGATGCTGTGCAGAGAGCAATCTGGGCTGCAAGGGCTGACGGATAAGATACAAGCCTACGCTATTACTATGGAGGAAGGAATTGATTAACGGTAGCACACTTCATTAACATTGGTGTTTCTCAATCATAATAATTGCGCCTCTTTCTGAAAACATCCAGGGTAACTGGTTTCATTTCAAGCAAATCAATCTAATGTACCGAAATTTACATAATTCCCTCTCATTGCATTTAGCAGGCAGTGTACTTTTTAAAATACATTGTCTGCATAATCTCTAATCAAAGTGTTAAGAGCACAAAATGTATTCATTTGCTTTGGCGAGTGCTGGGAGAATTTACATAATATTCCAAGACTGTTCAGTTGTTTTTTCTTTTTTTTGTCCAGTACACAAGGTGCGATTATTTATTTAAAGTGGCTGGCAAAATGTGACCTTTTATTTTGTTAGCTTCTTAGAAATTTTCAATGCTGGTTTTTTTTCTATTAAATTATAAATGCTTGAGATGGCAAACTGGGAAATTTAATTATATAGGAATTATGGCAATATAAAAGGGGCAAAGATCCTTTTTCTTCTGTGTAAATTGCTTGGTCAAGGGTGGTTGAAGAGAAAAAAAAACTTATTCCTGGCAATAGGCTTGATTCACAAAGATAGGATATCAGGATAAGGATTCTTATTTTCCTAAAAGGTTATTTTCAGTTGAAGCAATGAATGATATTTGAAATTTAAAATTTTGTGGCTAAAAAAAAAAATTCTGATTCTTGTTTTAAAGTTGTGTGCATGAAGCCTAATGTCTTAAAAATGGGAAGAGTAATTATTTCATTGTCTGAATATTGTGCTTCCTTGCAGTTATAAAAAGGGTCTACACCAGGGTCTCTCAATTAGGATTCTAGGGAATTCCAATTGAAAGATTCTGGTGTAGACTGCAAGGGTTCTGTTGTGATTCGCCTTTGTAGTGGATATGTATTTGACCAACACTGAGAAACCCTGGTGAAGACCACAGATTCTGCCACAATTTACTGTTGTCGTAGAAATATATCCACCCGATGTTGAGAAACCCTGGTGAAGATCCCAAGGGTTCTGCTGCTATTCACCATCGTTGCAGTGGATATATATCTGCCGAAAGGTGAGAACCTTTGGTGAAGACCCAAGAGGTTTTGCCATGATTCACCCTTGTAGCAGATATATACCCAACAAATGTTGAGAAACCCTGGTGAAGACCCCAGAAGTTTCCCTGTGATTCAACATTGCAGCAGATATGTCCACCAAAGTTTGAGAAACCCTGGTGAAGATCCCAGGAGTTCTATTGCAATTTGCCATCATTGCAGTGAATATATACTGTATCTACTGAATATTGAGAAACCCTGGTAAAGACCCCAGAGATTTTTCCATGATTCACCATTGCAGAAGATATATATCCACCTAATGTTGGGAAGCCTTGGTAAAGTTCCCAGGGGTTCTGCTGCAATACACCATTGTTACAGTGGATATATATCTGCCAAAAGTTGAGAAACCTAGGTAAAGACCCCAGAGATTTTTCTGTGATTCACCATTGCAGCAGATATATGTCCACCCAATTTTGAGAAACCCTGGTGAAGATCCCAGGAGTTCTACTGCAATTTGCCTTCATTGCAGTGAATATATACTGTATCTACTGAATATTGAGAAACCCTGGTAAAGACCCCAGACATTTTTCCATGATTCACCATTGCAGAAGATATATATCCATCCAATGTTGGGAAGCCCTGGTGAAGTTCCCAGGGGTTCTGCTGCAATACACCATTGTTACAGTGGATATATATCTGCCGAAAGTTGAGAAACCCTGGTAAAGACCCCAGACATTTTTCCATGATTCACCATTGCAGAAGATATATATCCATCCAATGTTGGGAAGCCCTGGTGAAGTTCCCAGGGGTTCTGCTGCAATACACCATTGTTACAGTGGATATATATCTGCCGAAAGTTGAGAAACCCTGGTAAAGACCCCAGACATTTTTCCATGATTCACCATTGCAGAAGATATATATCCATCCAATGTTGGGAAGCCCTGGTGAAGTTCCCAGGGGTTCTGCTGCAATACACCATTGTTACAGTGGATATATATCTGCCGAAAGTTGAGAAACCTTGGTAAAGACCCCAGAGATTTTTCCATGATTCACTTTTGCAGCAGATGTATATCCACCCAAATTTAAGAAGTCCTGTTGAAGATCCCAGGGGTTCTGTTGCAGTGCATCATTGTTGCAGTGGATGTATATCTGCCAAAATAAATATAAAAATTTAAGCCCACTCGTCCCCCGTGCTTGCGCACAAAGGCAAACGAATATGTAGGTTGCTCATACATATGTAACCATTGTGCTAACCACACATATGAGGTATCACCGCGAACATTATAGCAAGAGCGATAACTCTAGCACCAGACCTCCAGTGTAACTCCAAACTGGTGACCTGTAAAGGGTTTTAAAGCGTCAGCTATGGAGATTTTTTAAGTACCTTAGTTTGTCTCTATTCCACGAGCGTGACATGTTAGGTATCTATTTACTTGGCGTAACATAATCTTTTATACTTTTCCAAAGAATTGGGTAATATATCATGTTTTTGTGCATTAAAATTCATTAAAGTACATTTTTTTAATGGCTTTGAAAAACCGCTGTGCAAATACTGTGTGACATGAAAAAAAACTCACCATTTTATTCCCCAGGGCCTCTGCTTAAAATATATATATATATATATATATATATATATAAAATATAATGTTTGGCGGTTCTAAGTCATTTTCTATAAAAAAATACAGATTTTCACATGTAGGAGAGAAGTGTTAGAATAGGATTGGTCTTCAATTGGGTAATGTTACATATTCATACAGAACAGAATAAGCCCCGGTTCACATCGGTGCGACTTGTCATACGACTTTGCAGTTCCAAATGACATCTGCATTGAGTTGCATCTAGGGGCGGACTGACAACTCATGGGTCCCCCGGGCAATAGGGGATCATGGGGCCCCTGTGTCCTTGCCCAAACTCAAAAAAGCCTATGAAAAAGGTACCAGGGGCATCTCATAGGGCCCCCTACTGACCCCAGGCCCTCGGGCAGTGCCCAAGTTTCCAAATGGTCAGTCCGCCCCTGGTTACACCTTATTGTTGGCAATGTAACGGTTCAAACCGGTGCTGCATCAATTTTGAAAATAGTTCCTGCACTATTTTCAGTGATTTCTGGTGCGACTTACATAGACAATAGTGCATGAAGTCACACAGATGTCAGGCAAGTGGCACCTGAAATCGCAATGACCTGCGGCTTTGAAATCGCGCTACTTCGAGTCGTATTTAGTGTGAACCAGGACTAAATCAGGAAAATCCCACATTATAGCCTTTGACACAGCTGAATGAATACTAATTTACTATCTGTCCTGTGAAACTGCATGTGCAGTCATTTTATGCGAGCAGGAACAAAATCAATTCTTAATAGACTTTCTTTGGATTTTGTCTCTAGCTTGAATGTTATTCATTTATACAGAAGAGTGAATCAGTGAAATAACACATTATAGCCATTAGAGGGGGCTAATGATCATAGACTCCACCTACTAATACCTTACCATGATCGTTTGCGCCATCTGTTGTCTGTAATTTGGTATTTTCCTGATTTACTCTATTCTGTTTAAATTGAATAACATTAGACCTTTAGAGAAAATAGGCTAATAACATTTGATTTTGCAACTATTCGCACAGAATGAATGCAGTTTCACATTACAAGGAGTTCTGCTTTTTTTTTTTATTTAAAAATATCGTATGCATGTGATGGTTGTCAAAAACCACTTGCCCTCCAGAGGATTCACCCCCCCCCCCCCCGCCTTCCTGACCAGGCCATTTTTTGAGATACGGCGCTGTGTTACTTTAACTGACAATTGCGCGGTCATGCAATGCTGTACATAAATTAAATCCCACAAACAGAGCTTTCTTTTGGTGGTATTGATCACTTGTGCATTTTTTAGTTTTTGCGCTATTAAAAAAAAAAGACCGCCAATTTTGAGAAAAACAATATATATGACTTTTTGCTATTAAACATGTCCAGTAAAAAAATTGATAAAATCAAATTTCATCATAAGTTTCGTCATAAACGCTGCACCCAAATAAAAGTTATGTCATTTTTTTCCCCACGAATAGAGCTTTCTTTCAGTGGTATTTGATCACTTGTGCGTTTTTTATTTTTTGCGCAATAAACAAAAAAAGAATTGTGAAAAAAAACCTCCAATATTTTTGACTTTTTGCTATTGAACATATCCAGTAAAAAAAAAAAATGTCTTCATAAATTTAGGCCAAAATGTATTCTGCGACATGTCTTTGCTAAAAAAAAAATCCCAATAAGTGTAAATATATTGGTTTTCGTGAAAATTATAACGTATATACTGGGATTTTTTTTTTTAATACTAGTAATGGCGGTGATCAGCGACTTATAGTGGGACTACGGCGGCCATTCTGACACTGGGGGGGAACTGACTACCTGCCACTGACATCCCCAGTGACATCAATACAGTGATCAGTGCTAATAAAAAGCAATGAACTAATGACACTGGGCAGGAAGTGGTTAACATCTGGGGCGATCAAAGGGTTAACTGTGTGCTGTTTAACATGATGTGCTGTGTATGTTTTACTAGGGAGACATATTGCTTTGTATTTCTCTGCTGTGCAGAGAAATACACAACAGCATGTCCTTGCTGGCAGGAGATAGACCTGCGTAACATCTGGGGACGATCAAAGGGTTAACTATGTGCTGTTTACCATGATATGCTGTGTATGTTTCACTAGGAAGACATGCTGCTTTGTATTTCTCTGCTGTGCAGAAAAATACACAGCAGCATGTCCTTGCTGGCAGGAGAGAGACATGTGTAACATCTGGGGGTGATCAAAGGGTTAACTGTGTGCTGTTTAACATGATGTGCTGTGTATGTTTTACTAGGGAGACATATTGCTTTGTATTTATCTGCTGTGCAGAGAAATACACAACAGCATGTCCTTGCTGGCAGGAGATAGACCTGCGTAACATCTGGGGGCGATCTAAGGGTTAACTGTGTGCTGTTTAACATGATGTGCTGTGTATGTTTTACTAGGAAGACATGCTGCTTTGTATTCCTCTGCTGTGCAGAGAAATACACAGCAGCATGTCCTTGCTGGCAGGAGAGAGACATGTGTAACATCTGGGGGCGATCAAAGGGTTAACTGTGTGCTGTGATATGCTGTGTATGTTTTACTAGGGAGACATACTGCTTTGTATTTCTCTGCTGTGCTGTGCAGAGAAATACACAGCAGCATGTCCTTGCTGGAAGGAGATAGACCTGCGTAACATCTGGGGGCGATCAAAGGGTTAACTGTGTGCTGTTTAACACGATGTGCTGTGTATGTTTTACTAGTGAGACATGCTGATTTGTATTTCTCTGCTGTGCATGTCCTTGCTAGCAGGAGAGAGATCTGTGTCTGATCAGGGTCTCTCCCCTGTCAGCTTTACACAGCGATTGCTGGGTGCCAGTGGGAATCTCCAGCCGGGACCCAGTGATTGACATCCCTAGCCGCCAATGGTGCTGCGGGTAGGGCGGCGCGCGCTCCCCTACATGGAAATGCAAATCACGCATATATACGTGATTTTGCGCAGGCCTGTCGCCCTGTAGCAGTAGTTCTACTATAGAGCGGTAGGAAAGCAGTTAACTTGGGTTTGATGCTCAGCTCAAATTTATTTGGAATAAATGACGGTTCCCTGCTGGGCGGTGAAACTTGCCACTGCTTTGGTTTTCCTTTAAATTTGAAGAATTTGAAGAGAACTCTGCCATTTCAAATGGAGATGTCTGGGAGGATAATGCGATGTGAGGCCTGATATGGTGCTTCTGCCTTCCTATTTATGTGAAAACAAGAGATGATTTGTAAGCTCTGCGCTCTCCGTTCACCGCGGCGTTCCGCAGGAACACATGTCTGTTTCATCTGGTTTGTTAGTATTTTGCCTGCAGTTTTCACCAGTATCTGGAGACGGGTTTTGGTA